>NW_026267148.1:1002391-1003075 GCF_000697945.3 Frankliniella occidentalis
CTCCTCCGTTTCTGCTGAATTAGGTCGGCCTAAGTATCCTGCGACCATCTCACGCAGAGCAGGACGGGGTTTGGCAGCTGCTTCCGTAGGCTCGGGGCTCGGTAAGCCCCGGTCCTTGGTTTTCAAGGACATTTTTTCATTTTCAAGGACCAAAACACCGTTTCAAGCACGGGTCCTTGAAAATGGGCAGAAAATGGCTGTTTTCAAGGGCCATCCTTGAAAACCAACGACCAGTATTCAAGGACAGCGTCACATCGAGTCAAGGACAGCGTCACGTCCAATCAAGGACGACTCAGGGTGGCCTAGGATGTCGCCACCGGCTCCCCGACGATGGGTTCGAGACCAGGACGTACCAGATAGAGTCCCCGAGGCCACCGGCGGGTCTCTCAGGTCCACGAGGGCCTAGGCTGGGACCTCAGGTCCCAGAGGAGGACCTGAGGTCCGAGACGGTTACCTCAGGTACCCGGGGGTTGGGGCGACACAGTAAGGTCCCGGAGGGTCCCCTGAGGTCCTAGGCGAGTACCACAGGTCCCTGAGGGCCTAGGCTGGGACCTCAGGTCCCAGAGAAGGACCTGAGGTCCGAGACGGTTACCTCAGGTCCCCGGAGGTTAGGGCGACACAGTAAGGTTCCGGAGTGTCCCCTGAGGTCCCAGGCGAGTACCACAGGTCCCTGAGGGCCTAGGC
>NW_026267148.1:1005977-1007408 GCF_000697945.3 Frankliniella occidentalis
CTCCTCCGTTTCTGCTGAATTAGGTCGGCCTAAGTATCCTGCGACCATCTCACGCAGAGCAGGACGGGGTTTGGCAGCTGCTTCCGTAGGCTCGGAAGGTGCAGGGACGGGTATCTCGGCTGCTGCTGGTGGTGGTCCCGGCGGAGCAGCTCGGACCTGCAGAGTTGATGACATGCATGATTGTGTTGTTCGGTATCACGATACGGCTTCGGTCTCTAACTGTCTGACCCACCTTTGTTAGATGAAACTTCTCCGCCAGCACGAGCCACATGGCTTTGGTGAGGGGATCATCGGTATTCCTCAAGGTCCCCGTCAGCTCATGGTCGCCACCCAGCAGGACCATGGTCCATGACTCAGTGGCCAGCAAGGTGAGCAGGGTCTCTTCCTCCTGGCACTCGCGCCGAAGGGCCTCGAGCTGCTCAGCAGCCTGCCGCACCACGCCCGCCTTCAGGTACCGCCGCAGAGCGGCCTTAACAGTGAGGACCTCGTGCTCGTCCCAGCACTGGCTCGTGGCAGTGTTACGGCAGTCTAAGCACCAGCCGCGAGGGACCCTGTTGACAAAAAGAAAAGTGTTAAGTATTGTGTCCGTGGCCAATCATTCGTGGCACAGTGCAGACGCGTGTTATGCCACATGTCAGCAGCTTAGGGCTGGCGTGCTTACCTGATGTCGCCGTGGCGGTCCAACTGCCGCAGAAGTGACAAGCTGTTCAAAAGGGATGCGGGGGTGACGAGGAATTCCTGTATTCAAAAATAACCAATTTAGTTACACATTTACCCTCAAAAGTTTGTAACGTACACTTGCTACGGTTTGGATTTTCAATTTGAGTAATTTTGTTTTCCAGTACTTGCCTGTTTGCACGATGGGCACTCCCTTTTCCCACTTTGCTGGAGACACTGCAGGCACACAGTGTGTCCGCACGGCACTATCTTGGGGATGCGCTCCTGCTTGTTGTACTCCTGACGGCAGCCGTCGCAGTCCATGGAACTGGTGCTGACGCCCGGGGCGCGCCTGATGTCTGACAGTGTTACGGTTACCTCGAGGGTAGGAGCGTTTGGCACACTCCAGGAAACTGCGCCGGAACTGGGAAGCTACGAAGCCGAGGTCCAGTTTTGGACTGCGGTGCGGAGAGACAACCTTGCACCGCGAGCTGCACGCTAAAACTGACGTGACGGTTCGGTCGGTCAGACGCTCGACACTGACAAGGGACGAGACGACAAGGCTGTGGCTGTGCTTCGAGGGCAGGGAGTGGGGGCTGTGCTGCAGTCAGAAACGGTTTAGGGACTCACCGGGGGATCCCCCGCGGCTTCGATGAGGCCGGCGGAGCTAAGAGTTCGCCCGCCGGGCGCCAACCTCCGTGTTGACCCCCGAGACCGCCGGCGAGATCCCAGGGGGGGAACCCGGGGAAACCCAAGGGATAGGGAGCTCAGCAA
>NW_026267148.1:1007458-1008747 GCF_000697945.3 Frankliniella occidentalis
CTGAGGTCCCAGGCGAGTACCACAGGTCCCTGAGGGCCTAGACTCGGACCTCAGGTCCCAGAGGGGAACCTGAGGTCCGAGACGGTTACCTCAGGTCCCCGGAGGTTGGGGCGGCTCAGTAAGGTCCCAGAGGGTCTCCTGAGGTCCCAGGCGAGTACCGCAGGTCCCTGAGGGCCTAGGCCGGTACCTCAGGTCCCAGGGGTTTACCTGAGGTCCTAGACGGGTACTTCGGGTCCCCGGCAGTTGGGGCGGCCTTCTAAGGTCCTAGAGGAGTCCCGTGGGTTAGGGATGGGTACCTTAGGTCTCTGAAGACTCTGGCTGGTTCCAGAGGTATTAAGCGTATACCAGAAGTCTCCCACGAACGATGCCACGCACAAAGATGCTGTGGAGTATTTTATAGCTTTCTAGAGGGTTTTTTGGTTTTCACTAAATATCGCAGGACCACTTGCTTTTTTTTGACTTATGACATCACTATCGAATTCCTCTCATCGAGACCTTTCAAACGAGTATAAGGTTGATAGGGTTTCGAGGTCCCTTAGCCTATCTTCTTTCCTAGGCTTGAGAACCCTATCAACCTCATACTCGTTTGAAAGGTCTCGACGAGAGAAATTCGATAGAGATAGTGAAAGTCAAAAAATAGCAAGTGGTCCTGAGATATTTAATAAAATCTAAAAAACCCTTTAGAAAGCTTTAAAATACTCCACAACATCTTTTTGCGTGGCATCGTTCGTGGAAGACGTCTAGTATACGCTTAGTACCTCTGGAACCAGCCAGAGTCTTCAGAGACCTAAGGTAGCCCTCTGGAATCCCGGGGACACCTATGGGACCAGAGATACCAGCCTGAGTCCTCAGGGACCTGAGGTACTCGCCTGGGACCTCAGGGAACCTTCCGGGACCTTACTGTGCCGCCCCGACCCCCGGTGACCTGAGGTAACCGTCTCGGACCTCAGGTCCCCGACTACGGCCTCAGGGACCTGAGATACTCGCCTGGTACCTCAGGGGACCATCTGGGACCTTACTGTGCCGCCCTAACCCCCGGGGACCTGAGGTAACCGTCTCGGACCTCAGGGCCCCCTCTGGGACCTGAGGTCCCAGCCTAGGCCCTCAGGGACCTGAGGTACTCGCCTGGGACCTCAGGGGACCCTCTGGGACCTTACTGTGCCGCCCCAACCCCCGGGGACCTGAGGTAACCGACTCGGACCTCAGGTCCCCCTCTGGGACCTGAGGTCCCAGCCTAGGCCCTCAGGGACCTGGGGTACTCGCCTGGGACCTCAGGGGACCCTCTGGGA
>NW_026267148.1:1010731-1014255 GCF_000697945.3 Frankliniella occidentalis
TCTTATGAAGATGAGTTGTAGGGCATCTCAGCATGCCCGGGGCAGTGATCTGGATGTGTTTTCGTCTACCTGTTTTTATTTTGCCCAACGAATCGCAGCGACGAGGGTCATCCTGTCGCCCTTTTCCCCCGACAAACACAGCTGCCGCGGCCCGGAGCGGCCGGGGCACTGTCCCAAGTGGGTGACGTCTAAAAAGGAAATCGACGGTGGTTTTACAGTTAGCCGAACGTTTTGTGACACTTGCTCTGTATGTGAGAGCTTCGAAATTGCAGCATACGGACTTGCCTAACTGTTCCACCCGAAAGGAGCCATGAGCCATGGCTCCGGGGTAGGCAAACCCGCGGCACGTCGTTGTCGTATAGCCCTCACACGGCACCGCCTTTTAGGGCTCTGAACTGCCATTCCGCATTCAGGTGCTCCGGGACTGAAGGAAATGTGCATGGCTCGGTGCGATGGTTGGCCCCGGTATGTTGTGATTTGCGACGGAAGGTAATCCATGTTTCCAGACATACGTACAAGTCCGTGCCCAGACTCTGCAGGGGCGGATCTAGGGGCTGGTGCGCCTTGGGTAGAGGACCACCACCGTAGCGGGCGGTAGGCGCAGCAGGGGGGCCGACCAAAGTTTTGATGCGTTTTCCTACCGCGAGGTAAACTTGTGCTCGCGCGTCCGGCACTAAAATTATATGGTCCGGAAGTCCAGGAGAGGCGGAGTTGAAGGGGGAAGGGGGCTCACCGTTGACGGTGACGCAGGACCTGGCCTAGCGAATTGGGATTGATAATCACGGCGCCGAGCTACAAGATATTCAGACACGGCCGTGGGGTGAGGATGCATGCACTGTTATCATAACCTTTGTAATACGACGCATATTTGCATTTTCGACATTGCGACGTCGCGTCCTCTGGCACGTTGTTGAGGGCGTGTGGGGAGCAGCCGGGAATGCTTTCCTGCAAGTAACAAACACGTTTAGGGGGCGCCGCGCCCGCCTCCGCGTCGGAGCCGTGCGCCTAACGCGGCCCCTGGAGGTGCGCCTTGTTCCGCCCTCCGGCCCGGCCCTCCCCTACGGTAAAGCCCCTCCCTGACAGCCGAGACATTGGTATCCGGGAGGCTCCCCTCCCCCTCCTCCCCTCCCCTCCTCCCGGGACTGCAGCAGGTACCCGCGGGGCGCCCCCCGGGGGCCGGTACTCCCCACGCATCCGTGGTTGCGGCCTTGTGCCCCCGGAGTTACCCCCCCCCCCTCCTCCCGCACCACGCCGAGCTCAGTCAGGAGTGTTGGACCCTGAAAAGAGAGGGCCTTATAACTTTGTGAAAAATGTCGTGCCTGCCGCATACTTGATATCGACGGGCCAAAGTCTGAACGTAAAACGTGTGAGGCGCTCTTGTCCTGCTGTACAAAGCCGTGTCCGTTGCGAGCCCCCCGCTCGCCCCGGGTCCTCGGCTCGGCTCTGCCTCTGGTCAGCTGCGCAGGGGGCCGCGGGGTGGGCCAGGCTGGCTCGCGGTTTAGGTCCGGAGCGGCGCGCGGCGGCTGCGCGGGGTCGGAGGCGCTGGGGGTTGAAAGTGAGATGAAAATGAGATATAGGGCCGCGGCTGTGCTCGGGCGGGGCTGCGCAGCACCAGAGGGGTGGTCGGGGGAGGGGGACGCTCCAGCTCACTACGCGAACGAGACCACGTCGTTTTGGCTGTTCGCCAGTGTATGCTGAAAAGAGCCCCGCGCTGCTATACGCGCGCGGGGGTCCCAGAGCGGCCCCGCCCGCCCGGCGGCCAGGCTGCCAGCCAGAGCGGCGGGGCGGGGCGGGGCGGGGAGGCGGGGCGCACCCTATACCACTCACACCCGCGGCGACATTCCCTCCATTCTCCGCTGACCTGCTCCCCTCGTTCTCCTCCTCCTCGATCGCGACGGCGGTGGTGGCGGTGGGCGTCCAGCCCAAGGCTTTGGACCCTCAAAGCGCTCCGAGCGCCTGTCCCGCCCATACATTAGGTGACCCCCATCCTCTCTCTCTCTATCTCTCTTTTTGCTGTCTCTCTGTCCAACGCCCTATGTGCCCGTCTCACACGACCGGCAGCGCCGATAAGAACGTGTTACGTTACTGACGGACCGTCCCCGAGCTCCGGGCTGCCTCCTAGCTGGGTAGGGCCCTTCTTGTGCGCGGAGCCGCCGGCCCGGGCCGGCCCGGGGCCTGTCCGCCCTGAGTGATGCCGCACTGAGAGTGGATTCAGCGCGGCTTTGGTGGTGCTACTACTTTTTCCTCGGGTCCCCCTCCGAGGACGATGTCGATGCACAGACACACCTAAAAGGATTGCTGCCACTACCTACTTCTTTCTCTGCCTTTTCCATAGACGTAATGTGTGCGCTGCCGCGGCTGCTGCTGCGGACGAACGAACGAACGCTGGAGCTGGACTGAATTCTGCATGAACTCGCAGAAACGGGGAGCGGGAGAAAAAAAAACACCTTTTCATATCACTTTTTGGAACGGGGCGCGCGCGGGCCTGGTGGCCTGGCCCGGCCAATGAATGCATTATACTTCTAATTGCTTTTGATCGCCTTTTTCCTTATGTATTTGTGGGCCGCGTGGACTCTTGGGGCCATGCCAAAGTATTCGGTTTGACATGGCGGGCCTGTGTTTGCGCCCGGGCAGCCCGGCGGCCAGCCGCAGGACATTCTGATTAATCAGCGGGGCCACGCGGAGTGGCGCGGGCGTGGCGGGGCGGGGATTGAAAGCCGAGCTCAGTGAAATGTGAAAATTTATCGGGAGAGAGTGAGAAAGAGAGGCTTGGCGGGGAGGGGGTGAGGAGGAGGAGGAGGAGGAGGTCGGTTGTGGAGGGGTAGAAAGCAGAGCAGTCGGAGGAAATTCGATCGGCGTGATATCTCGGGCGGGAGGAGAGCGAGGACTCTCTCGTCTCCCTGGCCTTCGCTTTATTTGAAGGAATGGTTGACGCGTGTGGCCTCCTTGGTCCGCTCGGCTGCAAAAGCGACGCGCTGCTGCATTATTGAACAAAGTGGGGGAGGGGGGCTGCACTACGGTCACCTTCTGCGCCGCACCGTCATTGAAACACATGGCAAACGGCGTCCGTCCGACCGAGAAGGTTTGGCTCTCTCTCTTCGTCGGGCTCCGGTAGGAAGGCGCGGTTAGTTCTCATCGTGAGAGTTACAGGGGGTCGAATCGTCCATCCGTGTCTCACATCAGGTGGAGGAGTGTGGAGGTTTGTATGCAGTGCGCTCGCTCGTCCTCCAGGACTGCCGCCGGTCCCGCTGCTGCTGCTGCTGTCGCCGTCTCGATTGCCGCGCGCGCCGCGCGGTGCTTTTAAATCGTTCCTCGCCACATTCCGGACAAGTGTGCTGCCTTCGCGCTGGGCGTGGCGTTCCGGACGTGGCGTGGCGTCTCGGGCGTGGCGTGGCGGCCGAGCCGAGAAGGGGACGAGGCCAGCAGGGCGCCGGGGGGGTCAGAGAGCACTGCTGAAAGGGGGATGAGATTCTTCGCCCTTTATACCCGCCCGTTTTCTCGTCCTCCGTCTCTCTCTCTCTCTC
>NW_026267148.1:1014575-1016101 GCF_000697945.3 Frankliniella occidentalis
ATTTTCCCTCCGTCTCTACTCTACCTTATTCGCATTCTCGTTTCCACCATCTTTCTGTCGAGGGCCTCTTCCAGGTCCGAAGGAGCGGTTGTGGCGTCCCGGCAGATGGGGGAAGCCGATCGGTGATTAAGCACGCCGTCCCCACTCCTACGCGGCCAAGAGAATCTCTCGCGCTGTTTCCCGCTAGAGCGCGATATCTGGTGTTGGTGGCTTATCTGCCTGCTGAGGATCACTGAGAGGTGGCGAAACAGGGGCAGGGGAGGAGGGGGAGAGGGTCAGCCACGACGGCACGAGCAGGAGGGCGGGAGAGAGAGCCCACGTCCCGTGGGGCGAACTTTACTGCACGATGCAACACTTCCGCCGGGACACGGGCGTACCCTCCTGGCCCTCCGACCCCGCCCCGCCCCTTGCTTGCCCCGTCACTCCCCTGGCCTACCGGTCACGGGGCTTCAGTCTTTCGCCATGATTAATGGAACTTGTTAGCGGGCGGCGGAGGTTTTCGTGGTGCTGCAGGACGTGGCGGGGCGTGGCGCGGGCCGGGTGGTGGTCTTGGACGCGCCATCAGCGATCCAGGTCATGCCCATCATCTGCAAGGTGCGCGCCGTGGGGGGCTCCGTGGTGTGGTGGGGAGGAGGGGGGGGGGGATCAGCCCGGCGGAACGTCGCCCGCCACGCCCGGCGCGCCCGGCTCGAAGGGCTTACCGTCGCGCCGCTGGTGCCCCGCGCGGGGCGGGCGGGGCGGACGGTGGTGGTGTAGCTAAGGAGGGAGTTTCATCTCACTAGTCCGCTGCCGCCCCTGCTGCAGGCTCTCCGAGGCGCCCCGCGCCCCGCACGCTCGCCCGTCCAACGCAGCGGGCGGGTGGGTCCAGCCTGGCGGTCACCGAGCAGAGCAGGCCGTGACGCCTCGGCTACGCACCACGCCGAGCACACCAATCGCGCCTTGCACCTCTGTTGTAGGCGACGGCGGTATGTGAGTCCGTGTGTGCAGACCCCAACAACACCAAACCTCACAGAGTTCTCTCCTCTCTTTTTGCTTCTTCCGAGAAAGTTGTGTCGGGTCTGGCCGGGGCGCGGCGGGCTGCGTGCGCAACACGTGGTGCGCGAACAGGGGAAGATTAAAGGGTGCGATAGCGCGCGCGCACACACGCACACGCACACACACACACGCACACACACGCACAATCGCACACACATGCACACACGCGCACACTCACACACTCTGCTGGTCCCCTCGCTTGACATTCCAAATCCCCATCATTTTCCCGCGCTCGCAGCAGCACCGCACGCGCGCGCTCGCTGCGGTGACGTCAGCCGTTTCCGTAAATATCGAAAATATAGTAATGATTTGGGGCTGCACGGGTAGGGCTGTGTGCCTCGGGCTGAGCGGGGCGGGGCAGAGCGGCCGGCTCCCCGCAGGACGGTCCATCCGCCCGACTGAAATGCGCTGAGGGACGGGCGGCCACGCGGGGGATTACGGTGCGGACAGCATTTCGTGAAAATAGGGGGTGGGTTGGGGATGGGGGGAGG
>NW_026267148.1:1016696-1018279 GCF_000697945.3 Frankliniella occidentalis
TGGAGGACGGATGTACGGGGCGGGTTTGGGTCGGGCCGTCCCTGGGACGGCCTCCGCCTCCGCGAGCCGACTATTTCTTGTAGCGCAGTGATCTAATTCGCAGGCAAACCCCGGAACGCACAGACACTGGAATGCAGAGGGCGGCCCGCTCTGCCCGCCCCACGCCCGACCCTGCTCCCCGCCATACGCCCTGCACGCCCTGCCCTTCCCCTCGACTGACCCCCGCGCCGGTCCCGCCCTTTGCTGTCCGCCCTTTCCTTTACTTTACCCGCGCCCTCATCTCTTCTTCTGTCCTTCCCTTCCTCGGGCTATCTCGTGTTCTCTCTCCTTGAGCAATGGAAAAAAAATTCTGAGTGAGGTTATTTTTTATTATTTTTTGTGCTCAAGTTTTTGCCTTGTATTTAACTCTGGCTCGTTATTTCTCTGTCTCTCCCCGTCCATGTCTATGCCCTTCTTTTCTCATGCGTTTCCTGTCTTCGTTTGTTCTAGTTTTTTTTTTTTATTTTACTTGTCCCAGTCTCAACTCTTAACGTCGCCCCCTCCCCCGCGCTTTTCGTGAAAGAAGCACCTAGCCTTGGCAGTACTTCTGTTTATGCGACAGCGTTTCCAACCAGTTCCCTTTCAGCGGAGGCCGAATACCTTTATACCATTTCTATGGAAGACGGGAGGGACAGAAAAGCATTTTCCGCCCTTTCCTTTTTTATGGGTCGAAGAAAAAAATGCGCGAAGCAGGTACCATTCCTGCGCATCGCGCGCCTCGCGTCCCCCGGCCCCGTGAATCAGCTGGCCCCCTTCACACTATGGGGGGGGGGGCGTCACGTGCCAGCGCGCCGCACATAAATGATGCAAGGGTTGCGATGTGGCGGCCGATCGACTGGAGATGATGCTAAGGAGAGAGGGCGGTGTGGGGGGGGGGGGGAGTGAAAGCGATGCGGGGCGCAAGCCGCATGAGCGCAGTCGGTAGGAGAAGACAAGGAGCAGGAGAGTGAATGAAGGAAGCAGCTAAATGTTTGGCGAGATAAAATTAATTGATGCGGTTTGTCAAACATTTTTCTTCATACTGGGCGTCTTACAAAAATCATGAGCTGATCATATGGACAAATGTTAGTAATTACTAAAATTTCATAGCTTAAGCTATGAACAAAAATAGTTTATAGGATTTTAGTGTGTATGAGCGTTCGTGCACTTCAGACTTGTGTTTCTCACATGGAAGTGTACGAAAAGTCATTTGTATCTTACAAACAGTCAGAGGGCTGAAATACTCTTTAAAGCTTGTAGTGTGCACCCACTGAATGTGTGGTTTAAGAGACTCGCGAGATTGTTTCTAACACGATGTTTTTCTATCTGTTTGCAGGTAACTGGACGAATTCTGCAGACAACATGCAGCAAATGGCGATCAGGGTGGCAAGTAGTTAGGTGTAGCTATACCATCACTAGTGATGGTCGCGGGATGTATTCCGTGACAGACAGCTGAGCAGCGCTCCGCACCGCCGCGTCGCGAGGTGATGGAGGTAATCGCGACGCTGTCTAATCTGACTGGAGCCGCTGTTTGCGCTGCCTCTGCGCGCGGCTGCAGCTCGGCT
>NW_026267148.1:1019019-1042935 GCF_000697945.3 Frankliniella occidentalis
TGGCCTGCTTCAAAAACTCAGAAGCCCCACGGAGGACCTTTTTTCTTTGCAGTTTGTTCTTGTGGGTGTGTACCCGTCCCTTAGGACCCAGGCTACCCGCAACGCTTTATGGCAAAGGTGATGTTTTGTTTTCGTGGCGCTAAAGTGTAGGGCGGGACAGTGTATGTACGAGGGCGTTTTCGCAGCCATGCATCTTTCCCTTCCTGGCAGAGCAAAAGAAAAGAAAAAAAGGCTTGAATAGGGGCGCTGCTAAGGCTGCCGGGCGAGGTTGTTGCTGCGAGGAGTACACAACCCCGGTGGGGCGTGGCGGGCGTGGCGGAGCGCTTTGGGGTAGGGGTGCAGGGTAGCGGTACGGGGTGAGGTGAGGATGCTTTGACGTGCCGCTCTCTCCATGAGCAGCACGAGGGCAGGTCGCGGAATAGCGGCAGCTACGCAGCGGTCTCATACCTATATTTTTACGTTCAAATTAAAGCTTTGGGGATGAGGGAATGGTAATACCTGCACCCCAAAGAAAACCCACACAAAACAAAAAACGACTGTGTGGGGTGTGTAGGGTTGCGCGTGTTGGGTGGGAAGGGGGAGGGATGGTGCGGCATGCATGCAAAACAAAAACACCCCCTCCCCTGGAGCGCACGCCCTTCTTCCTTGCCTCCTCAAGTATGAAATAGGGCGCGCAGCTGAAATTCGACCTCTGCTTTGCCCTGGCTGGCACTGCTTCCGGCCTGGCCCTCCCCCATCGCCGCCCAAAACACTTCACCCCCAAGTGCTTCGCGTCGCATCGTGAAGCTCCGAGGAGGAATCAGGAGCGAGTGGCCCTGCTGTCAATGGCGGGGCGGAGGCGGCCCGAGGGGCGGTCGACCGAATAAAGAGGAGCACCGTGATGATTTGCAAAGGCAAAACTAGCCTTTTCCCGTAAAATATCAGCATTTAAAAACCTTTCTGAACGGTGTTGTTAATTTGTATGTTTCTCTCGTAATGAATGATCAAGATTAAATGCAAATTTTTCTCTGAAGAGTACTAATTGTTTTGATGTAGTGTAATAAGTGCTTGCCACAAGCAAGGGGGGTCTTCATCAAAATTAATTGTTTTTAGTGATCATCCACCCTTATATCATAATCACTTCATTGAAAACAACTGTGGCATTGAAGTAAAAAGATCAATCCCGGAATAAGCAAAATATTCATGTTCGAGTCAAGAACGTAGTTTTTGGTGGTAAATATGTGCGTGCGTGTTCTTGCCTAGCGCGATTTTTTGCAAGCAGTGCTTGCTGGTGAGCGAGTTCGTGTCTGACGATGACAGTCGTGCGACCCGTGCTGATGGAAGAGGTGTGAAGGAAAAGTACCTGGAGATGGAGTCGAATGCAGGCGTGTCACCGGGGCGGCGGGGGCGCGGGCGGGGCGGGCCGCGGCAGGCAGGCAGACAGCTACGGCCCGGACTGGAATAAAGGGAACGGGATTACCGGGGACGAGAGATAAAAATAGAGTTGATAGGAGATTTGGTTCGTGTGCCTCACCAGGAAGGGTAGGGGGCGGCTCGGTGGGGCGAGGAGGGTGGTGGAGAAGATTGAAGCTTTATACGAGATAAGAGTCTGAGAAAGTGAGACAGAGAAAGAGATTGAGGGGGTGGAGAGGGAAGAGGTGGGGGAGGGGCTAAAAGAGTGGCAAGGAAACCCGGAAGATAGAGAAGAAGGAGCCGTAAGGACACATAATGCAGAATACAGATTTGGCGGTTAGGATTGATCTGCAGCGAGCGGAGGTTCTCGGAATGGAAAGAGAAAGAAAAGGGAGGAAGTGCTATGGCCTGGGAGTGCGCCACGTGTCTGCATTTCGCATTTAGAAAAGCATTGTACGCACCAAGACACAGATTTTGGACCGACCACAAAAAGTATGATATCTACGCGGCAAGGAGCTCCAGCTAGAAGCACGCTTAACGCTTATTTTCTTTTGGGGCAGAATAAAATGTAGAGCACTAGCTCCTGTTTGTTATGCGAGACGAAGAGTGATATCCGATCTTACTTCACGTCGAACGCACTCAAACGGTTCCTAAAACAACCCACAGCCAGAAGTGTGCCTAAAATCCTAAAAATAAGGTTCAAACAAAAATCAATTTTAAAAAACAGAGCTGGATCTCGCTTCCCCGTCCATCCGTCCTTCAGTTTAGTAAGTTTAAGTGTTTGAAGAGTTTTAAATGTTGAATCATCTACCAAAATTTATATGGTTACTAATAACGTCTTTATATAAGACATTAAGTGTTTATCAGACATCCACAAACTGAGCCAAATTGAAAGGAAAGAAACAGTAGCTCATCGTTTTTCGTTCTATTTGTAGGAACTTTTCCTTCTTTTTCTGCTGCATTTCCCGAGGTCGTGAGCCCCGTTGAGCTCAATCAATACTGTACCCCTACATCGCAGCCAGCCCTCTATCCTCTCTCAACGGCGACGTGCGGACTTCCTTCTCCTACAGGCTTCTCCTCGACGCAGAATCTGACAGGTGCCGAGAAAATCGTCTTTCGGGGCACGTCGCGCTGGGCCCCGGGCCTCGCCCGCCGCGCTGCTCCACGCCGCGCACCGCCGCGCGGACAGCACTGCCGGCGCCCCGAGCCTACCGGCTCAGACTGATCCCTTGTGCTGCTCAGCGACGCTTTCATTTACCGATCGGAACGGCCAAGGCGGAGACGGTCACCCTCGGACTGCGAGGCACGCCGTCTCGCGGCCTGGCTGCGTGATGGACCTGGGCGCCTGTGAACTGCTGGGTAGGCCGACCCGCCACGCATTTCAGTTAGGCACGCTGCCTAGGCTCCGGCGCGCAGCCTCGACCTGGACGCATGTGCACTTGCTGGGTGTGCGGCTAGAGGACGGCGTTTTGCACGAAGCTTTGAAATCGCGAGGGCCTGTAGTGCCATCGCGTGCTACGTCAAAATACAAGATTTTTGAGCCTAATGGCGACCTGATCGGACCACGGGAAAAGGTCCCGCCAGGCTGTCAAAGTTTAACATAGAACTCTTATGGGGAAGTGGTGCAAAAAGTGAAATTTCCGGTTTTAGCCTTTTGGATGCAAATTTTTTGAAAAACTCGGGTGGAAATGTGATCTACGCGTAAAAACGCTTCCGGAGACGTGCCACACGACATATTTCTTTACGGGATTTCTGAGCTATGCAATGGCCATTTAAACGAAATTGGCGCTAAATCGTCGTTTTTGAAGGAATTCATCACTGCATAGCTCAGGTATCCCGAAATGAAATATGTCGTGTGGCACGTCTACGGAAGCGTTTTTACGAGTAGATTGCATTTCCGCCCGAGTTTTTCAAAAAGTTTGCATCCAAAAGGCTAAAACCGGAAATTTCACTTTTTGCACCATTTCCCCATAAGAGTTCTGTGTTAAACTTTGACAGCCTGGCGGGACCTTTTCCCGTGGTCCGATCAGGTCGCCATTAGGCTCAAAAATCTTGTATTTTGACGCAGCACGCGATGGCACTACAGGCCCTCGCGATTTCAAAACTTCGTGCAAAACGCCGTCCTCTAGTGTGCGGCCGCTCCTGTATGAGCAGTGGACGCTGTCTGCCGCGCACATCCACTAGTCTTTGTGTGACAAAACTAACTTGGAGACATTTTGCGATTTTTGTGACAGAATTAACCATTAACCAAAGTGTCGCAAACAGGAGGCACTCAGAAATAGTTTACACCCTCTGCGGTTTTGCTCTAAAACATACTTAGTTTCATTTTTCAAAATTCTATCTCGTTGACTCATTTGGTCGTTGCAGGAGCTAAAGATGCCTTCGTAATCCCTCTGTGTTCTTCTCCCCTCTTTCCCGTGTTCCTTGTGGCCGCCTTTCTTTGTTTGCACTCCGTCTTTCTCTCTCCTCTCTCCCTCTCCTCTATCTGTCTGTTTATTTGTCTCATTTTGCCATACGCTTCCCTAAGTGCCGCCAGGCAGTGCTTTTGTGTGGCTGTGGCCGGCTCTCGGCCTGGCGGCGCCCATTTCGTCCAGCCAGGCTTTCAGCGGCATGGCCCGTCCGGTCCCGGCTGACCGATACACACCACACGTGGCAGAAATCGGGCCTTCGTGAGCGTCGAGGCGGGACACGTCGCCCTCTGCGTCTCTCTACGCCACCCTTCTTCACCTCCCCTCTGTCTGGTGTCTACTTACCCTTCGTTCCTTCCCTACTCCTCTGCATCATATCTCTAAAAAGTATTCTTGAGGGTTACGGGGAAAATCTTCATGGGCAGAAGTGCACCGGAAACGCAAACATAAGAATGCCGCACACTTGTACTTGTTTGTATGCCCCTTCGTACACCTAAGGGAAGTTAAGGTGTGAATTTTCCTTTGAAATTTCAATCACGCACGTGGTCGCAACTCATTTCTTTTACAGGTAATGAGTCCTATCTTTAAGTTTTCAGCAAAGTAAGTATGTGGTCGGCCACATTTATTATCTTCCGCGATTAACGCTGCCTCACGCCCCCCTCCCCTCCCTCTTCCCACCACTCTCTCTCTCTCTCTGTTTCTGTCTTTTGCTCTCTTGTGTGGAGCTGGGTGGGCCCCACGGTACACAGAATGAGGAAGGCCGGATGACGAAAGACCAACTGCGATAAGTGGTCCTTGAAATTCATAGCGGCGTGTGCATGCCTCTCCACACTCTGGGTGTGGTGTTCACACCGCTCTGCGCCACGCCGCACCGAGGCCCGGCGCGAGTTTCTACAAAAGTATACAGATGGTCGACGAGGGTGGAGAGCGCATACTCAGAAAGCCCAGCCTTGTTCCCTGTTTTGGGCATATTTTGACGTTGGATGCATAACATATTCTGCTTCACGGTAAAAATATTGTCCTGGGTTTTAAGCAGTTAGTTTTGTGAAATCCAAGATGTCTAATGAAAGAAGTGCATGGGTATGTCTTGGGTTTTTACAAAACTGCTTGAAAAACAGGACGTCGTTTTTGCAGTGTTGATCGAAGTGCGTATGGTGATTGCCTCAAGTTTATCATTCTTAACTAAAGTACATAGTCTAGCAACTGGGGAAATCACAAGCAAATGTGCTCAATCAAATTACATCCTAATTTTTCTGCGCAAATTCTTCGTTATCTACAACTGCTCTGCCATAGAAAACTAGTCGAAAATATTTCGTTAAAGACATTTAGAAGTGGTTTTGGGCTATGCTTGCAGGATGACTCACACGAACTATTCGTCTACTTACGAACATTTCGTCACTTTCAAATACTTCGTTTGTTTTTCTAAAGATAGGTGCGAACCGCTCTTTGTTCTTCATTCTTAGTTGATTATAAATAGGATTTGTCATTTCCATTTAATGATACTTTTCCCGGAGATTATTGTGTGACTTCGCGCCTAATTTGCTGTACATCTCCATCAATAATTAAGTGCACCTACCTAACTTTTGCTGGTAAAATGCTGTTTCCATCTTAGCAAAACACCTCGCCTTGTGGGAGTCGTGGCTGGCACTCTGACAACGCGCTGCGGCCGAGGTTGCGGCCGACTGGACACATTCTGATTTCGCAACGTAATGTTCAGGGACCCTCTCCTCTCTCACCGCTAAACTTTTCCTTTTTCCCAAGGAGTTGTCATGGAGCTGCAGTGCGTTGTTTTGGACTTCTCTCTGTCTCTCTCACTCCCTCTCTCCCTCTCTCCCTCTCCCTCTCCATCTCTCTCCCTCTCCATCTCTCTCCCTCTCCATCTCTCTCCATCTCTCTCTCCACTCCAGTCACTTCCCGCGGGACATCGAGCCGCGGCGTGGCGTGCCGTAGGGAGTCAGTTACAGAGACCATCTCCGTTCTTTCGCAGGGGAGGCCATCCCGGCCCGGGCCGGCGCGGCCGCGCTAACTGGCCATAATCTTCTGAAATGTTACGGCGGCCCTGGCGGTGTGGCGCTTCGCTGCCGGCCCGGCCCGACCCGGCCTTGAATAGATGGCGAGTGCTTCCACGGCGCTGCTGGCGCGGCGCGAGACACTCCGGACTGGGCGCGAACACATTACTTGTGTAGGATCATCTCCACGCCAAGGCCTCGAGTACTGCTCCTTTTCTTTTTGTCTCTCGCCCCCCTTTCTTTTCCATTTTTTTTTCTCCCTCTTTTTAAACTTTTATTCCCAATTAGACGGCATATCTCTCTGATAAAAGAATGTCGCTATTTCTAAGTGTCACCTTTTTGTGTTCGTAATTACCTATCCCTGCTCCCGCCGAATTAAAATAAATAAGATTTTTTTTTTTCAAAAACAAAACAGGACCGTTTGTCACGAAATTCCTCAATATAAACAATCGTGACGTGACACATGTCACAATTATTTTTTCTAGTTGTATTAAAGTCACACAAAAATATTGGCATTTATAGCCGTTTATTTTTAATACATTTTGTGATTTGCGGTGTATTTGCTCTTCTTTTATAAATGTTGTTGATTCCTCTATCATTGTCAGCATCATCATTTGAATCCGGATTAGTTATTATATATAAGCTCAGCCTGGCTAAGTCTATGTAAATAATTCCTTTACGTAAATCAACTGCTGGTTGCAGTTTCTTTAGCCCACCACACAAAACAACACGGCACTGGCCGGCTTAGTCGCGCACACACGTATTTATGGGGACAGAGCTACACGTCCGAATTAGCCGTTCCCTGTGGGCTGGGAGAGGGGGACTTGCAGGGGCGTGGCATGCTGAGGCGTAGCCGGAGGAAATAAGTTTCGCCAGTGTATGTTTGTTGGACGGTTGGGGAAAGGAGTGCGGCGAAGAGAAAGAGGAAAGGGAGGGAAAAAGTGCCACCTCTCCGAATTTTGTGGCATGAAGGGAATATAATGTAGTCGTTGGAGTGATCACATCGATTGTTTTATTTTGTACGGTATACTTGCTTACACCAGAAACGTCATCAGATTTCTTCTGTAGTCGAAAAAATAAGTAACCATCTGTCAGTTGTCGTGTTTGTAGTTGATCCAACAATGAGCTGGCGGTACGAAAAGTGGGTGCCCCCTGGCCCACCTGAAGAAGGCCCTAAGGCCCTACCTTTGCATTCCCATAAAATTAAGTTGGGCTGGTTGCTTGCTCCTCAGTCGTGTCCTCGCGGTGATCCCCAGTAGGGTTTTATGCCCTAGTTTTCTTCTACCTGTGCTTGGAGTCGCTCTTGGCCAGTTCCTTGTTTACACGACGCGGCGCTCCTGCTGCCCAACGAGCTGCCCAAGCACCTGCCTGTTCCCACCGTGCATCGCTGAACTAAAGAGAAAAATCGAGACGTTCGACGTTCGACCGGCCATCGATTCCAACGTGAATTGTTAAGTATTGTATTAATAATGACCCAGCAGCAGTGCGGGTGCGCACATACTGCCCCGCCCTTTTTCCCTCCTCTGCAGCGGCCCGCGGGGGAGGAATGTCCCGGCCACTAATGGAGACCGAAGTTAGTCCGCCGTGCGTGCCATACGCAGAACGCTACTAAATACCGGCTGGCCCCGCGGCCCGGCCTGAGGGGCCTGCTGCTGCTGCGACCGAAAAAAGGAGGAGGGGCTGCGTAAAAAAAACCGCAATTTCTGTCCACCTCTCTCCCTCGGACCGTCCCACGCGATGTGCTACAAAGTGCTCGTTGCTCGGCTCCATCAGCTCGCGGCTGGGAGTAGAAGGGTAGTTCCTAGAGAGAATCGGATAGGGATGGAATGGTGCATATTTGGTGCATTATTTACTGCATTTCTGTTGTTATTTTCTGAACATCCGCGCGACCGGCCATAATGTGTTTCATTAGGATAGTTGTAAACGGCCAATTCATAGTCTGCTTTAAACTATGCCGAATCGTTTGAGAGATATTCTCCAATCCCGAGTAAAATGTACTCTAATGCCATGGGGCGTGGCACGATTTTCCGCAGTTGATAGTGGTTGGGCGATCAGGCAGCCCACCGACGTAAAGAAATTGGTTTGTTTTAAAATTTTGGTCTATTAACTTGCGTGTAAATGAATCCTCGTTTCCCGTGACTGATGCTCTTGGGGAGAATTCCCGTTGCCAGGCGCCGGCGGCGCCGCGCTGCCCGAGGTGCTGGGACGTGTCCCCCTCGTGTCGTGCCGGGGCAGGGTGGGGCAGGCGGACCTCTTGACCCCCTGCTAATGTGGTGCGTGCTTTTCGAGGGTCGTTCACAGAGGAGCGACGGACCTTACTGCCCGGCCCGGACACAGAGAGAGGAGGGGGGACCCCAGGGCCACCGGCTCAACCTCCTCTTCTTGCTAAGAACGTGCGTGAGTACGTGACTCCAAATTTCAACGAAAAGGGGTTTCCTCTGTGCTCGTGTCTTCCTCTTCGCCCTCCCACCCCACACCCCCTCCTCATCTTTCCACTTTCATTCTTCCTTTGCAGGTCACAAATCATGCCAGAGACCTCATTATAAACCATGTCCGCTGCCGTTGGTACTTCTTGCTCATGCGTTAGCCGTTTGGGCAGACATCAGACGCGGCCCCTTGTCCATCCGGAGGCCTGTAAGTCCGTGCAAAGTGGCAGTGCCTGGCGCTCCCGACGAGTCTGCCATATATACTATGTACACTCGGGCATCGAGCAAGCATTTCAATTTCGATCGTAACGGTTCCGTTTGTTTTCGAAACGCTCTGGCCAAACTAACGGAGTGGGTGCTTTCGTGTGCTACGTGGAATTCGCGGGGGAGGCTGGACCGGCAAGAGCGCGTATTTGTCAGGACTTCCTCCCTAGCCCCCTTCACCCCCACGTTACCGCGGTGCCCCTCGGCGCCAGTGAGTATTTACATAAAAGTTGGGTCCGCTCACTGTGGTCCCCTCTCCCTACCTCCCCTGCCCCGTCTCCAACCTTTAACCCCAATACCTCTCGAACTCTAAGAAACGCGCGTAAGCTTACTGCAGGATGGTGCCATACTACTCGATTACTGTAAAACTGTTAACTTTTCATTTGACAGAAATCGTCCGGGTTATTGTGGAACGCGAAAACAACTACAACTCAACTGCTAAACACTTTGTAGTATTCAAATTTCCAGTCAAAGGCGTAGGAGTGTGCGCCAGAGTTGAACACAACTGTGCATGACAGCTACTCACTTTACTTGTTTGCCACACGTCTGTCGCACATCCCTATGTGAACGCCAACACAGTCACAGACGTTTTTGTGAATTGCAAATTTGTTTGAACTAAAATGTGTTTGGCTGGCACGCACCCTTCTTCCTCAAGTGCTCTTTTGAGATGCACTTAGGAAGTATAATTTTACTTTTTCAACCTTGCTAACTCGAGGCCTATTCTGTGTGCTCGAGTGAGATCATTAAATGTGTTTGAGGGGAAGTGGTAGTAATCATGTCGCTTAAAGAACCTTTGCGCTCACGGATAGCACCCTCTCGATCGGCCGCCATAGGCCACGTACTGAACAAAGACAAACATCACAGTCGCACCGACTCTTCGGACAGCGCCCATCCCTCTACCCTCTCTCCCCCACTCGGTCCTCGTCACTCCCCTACGCCACCCCCCGCCACCTCTGTGTGTACATAAGCCACCGGCCCGGGCACGATTCAATTCACTTGTCGAAGGAGGCCAGAGAGAAGCGACTGAGGGGGGAGAAGGGAGGGGGCAGCGTGGATATTCAGCTCAGCAACGCAGAGCCAATCAAAAATTAAAAACGGAACGGTTTTGAATCCGCGCCACCAAACTTTGGCAATAAATCTGCTCACTGCGTCTCGTCGCGCGGGGTTGGTGGCGGCCCCGGCGGCAGCTGCAGCTGCAGGGACCTCCCGGGGGGCGGCACAGCACCGCACGGCACCCTCTGAACCAAAGAGAAAGTTTTTTCCTGATTCATCCGTTTTTATTTCGCTATTGCTTTCTTGCGGTCAGGGCGAATCAGGCGTCGCGGGTTCTGCTCGCGACCGCCGGTGGTGCCCATCAAAATTTTGTCTTTCTCTCCCGTTTGTTTACGAAACCTTTCTGTCAGGGTGAGACGCCGAAGTGTCGGTTGTGCAGCCCGGCCCCCTCAGCCCCTACAGTTGTGCGCCCCCGTGTGGACTAGTATGGCGTGGGGGTGACAAGAGGGGGCGGGTTGTAACAGCCCTCGCAGCACGCGCTGCCCATTGTGAAGCTGGCGGGTAGTGGCCGGGCTGCGGTGGCGCAGCCGTGCCCGAGGACCCCGCCCGTGACGCGGCCCGTCCGGTCACGCCCCTGGTTCCGCACCCGGTCACGCATCAGGTTCTCGGTGCTGCGGGCCGGGGCCGGTGGTGGTGGCGCTGCATGGCTCCATCTGTGCTCCATCTGTGCGGCAGGCTGGCAGGCCGAGCCGAGTGAGTCTTGTGCGAGGTGGCGAGGACGAGACTGTCCTCAGGTCAGTCGGCGCCACCCCTACCGCACCCCATCCCCGCCCCGCGGTAGGCCCTTGTAATAACAGACACCTGGTCTGGCTGCAGCGATTGGGAGCGCAGCTGCTGGCCTATTTGGCAACAGGGAGAGAAAAAATACAAACTAATTGGCTGGGCGTTAGCGAAGCCCATTACTCCGCTGACCGAAAAAGTTTCATTCTGTATGTTTGTGGTTTTGTTTGTATTTTTTGTTGCTTGTACCATCAAAAGGCAGATCGAGTTAGAAGATGAGCATTCTGACGCAAACAATTACCTTTCAAAATAAATAAAATAGAACAACAGAAACAAGCCTTAAAAACCGGTTTTTAGTTTAAAAGATTGAGGCGTTAAATTTCGTCGGTTTCCCTATATCCATCACTATTCAGTTGTGCCGTTGCCTTGACATTTGCGAAGTGTGCAAAGTAAGTGGGCTATTTTCTACAATTTTCTTACCAGTCTATGTGTGGCAGGCGCTTCGTAGCGTGCTAGTCTTTCGTTGAGGTATCGCGAAGCCTGTCACGCAAGACGTGGTCACGTGTCCGTAGTAATTTGCTACTCCTACACAGGGGTCTATGAGCCACCCTGAATGTTTAATTGTATGTTTCGATAGTACGAAAAAGAACCAGTTTTTCAGAGGGGTCCCAGGTCCCAGCGAATGCCGTTGTTGATCAGCCGTCTTGAAATGTCATTTTGTCGTTTGAATCATACCTATGTGTTCTTCAAAGCCTTCCCTCTGCTGGCTGGAATGACCTCATAACCCCTTGGCGTTCCTGATGAGTGCCATAAGGCGGCCGCCGTCGTCAGGCCATGAGCCATGCGGGCGGGGCAGTTTGTTTTGCTCGGTGAGAATAACGGCGGCACATACACTGGTCCTTTGTGGCGCCGCGTCGCGTGGCGCCTTTTGGTGGGGCGGCGTCCATGGCACTGGGGCGAGTCATGGGGCGTGGAATACGCGCTTGTGTGTGTGTGTCGCATGGTCAAAGTAAGAAGTCTGAAGAGGAGGCCATTCACCAAGCATGTCGCTCTAGCGCGGAAATGTTGAGGCCGTTAGAGAGAGAGAGAGAGAGAGAGAGAGAGAGAGAGAGAGAGAGAGAGAGGGGGGGGGGGGGGGGGGGGAAAGGGCCTGGACAGGGTGGCGAGGGGGATGGGGGTATTCGACTCTCGTGTGCTCGCTGCTCACGTCTCGGTGGCTCGGCTCGGACCATTCAAACGCCTGCTGCTGAAAAGTCTTCTTTTTCTCCTTGAATCTCTGTATGTGTATGTGTGTGTGTTTTTGCCTGTGTGTTGGAAGAGGGGGGAGGGGAGGCACAGGCGCGTATACGAAAGTGTTGGTGTGCTAGCGCACGCCCGCGTGACGTCGAGTAAGGTATAGTAAGGGGTGTAAAAAGCCGGGCACATTGATGCATTTTGAGTATGAATGGGCCGTGCTCTCGTGGGGAGTTGCGCAAGAGCGAAAAGCAAAGAGGGAGAGCGGGGAGGTAAATGACTCGACACAGGGAGGTGAGAGGGGGCCGGGCGAGATGAGGGGGCTCATTTTCGCAGCTTTTCAGTTATGAATAGGCGCGTGTTGCGGAGCGCGGAACCAATACCGGGGCAGAGAGGAATAACTTCATGCGTATGTAGTATGTACGACGCTGGCAAATTGGACAAGTTTGTCGTTTGCCTTTTCTTTTCGCTACACCGATCCAATTTGACGACGTCGCGCTCCCTTCGCCAGCTCCTCGCACACAGCCACCGCTAAGGCTGCCGCCCCCTCACCCCGCTGGGGTAACTAACCTCCCCCGCGGCCTGGGGATGCGACTTTTAGCCTCGGCGCACCGCGCGGTCACTGGTTCTGTTAGTGGAGGAGAGAACCCCAGGAGGGGAAAAAGAAGCCGCTCCGCAAAATTGGAGTGTTCTCTCCTTTATGCGAAAAGAGTGAAGCCCCCCGCCCCTCCCCTCTCTCCTACAACGGCCACAACACCACCACCTCGATTCGCTGCGCTAGAAAAGCGAACAAGGCCATTGTCTGTGGCCTTCTCTGGACCCCCTTTTCCGGCCGCTACGCGTTTTGTCATCATTTGCCTGAATACACTCCTATTAACCTTAAGTCACTTTATTAACAAATGTTACTAACAGAATCGGTTGCTGTGACAACAGCCTTTTAAACATCTTTAAATTAAATGCAAAGCACTAGTACTCTTTAACTTTACCTTTCTTTAGTAGGCACAAGCTATTATTCCCTCTTTTCTTTTCTATTTACTGTACACTGAGTTGTTTTTTTCTCTTGTTTATGAATGGTGGTGGCCCCTGTTATTAATTTAGGCTTGGTAAAAATATTTATCCCATTTCATAAGCAGCCGGGGGTTTTTAATCCTGGAGGGACGTATGCGGGGGACAGGCGGTGCGGCTGGAGCGTCCTGGAGCGAGCAGGCTGGGGCGGACTGAAGCGGGAAGCAGCTGGCTGAAGCGGAGCGGGGTAGACTGGAGCAGGCTGAGGTGGGCTTGAGAGGCCTCTAGCACACTGGAGCGGGCATGGGCGGTCTTGGACAGTCTGAAGCGGGGTGGGGTGAGGTGAAGCGGGAATGGAGCGGGGTGAAGCGGGCTTGGGTGGACTGGAGCGGGCTGGAGCCGGCTGGGGCGGGTGCCGTGAGCAGCCACCCCCGCCCCGCCCGCTCATAAGGTCCTCAGTGCCGCGGCAGGAAGTGTAATATCCTGGCGGCGGTCTCTCGCTGCGTCACGAAAACCTTAAATCGCGAGACGGGGCTCGGAGTAATCCTGGCACATCCTGCCTACCAGGTCTCTGCCGTCCCAACGTGGATCAAAGCGGCCGAGTCGTTGAGGAGGAGGAGGCGGCTGTGCTCGTTGAGCGCGGTCGTGATGCGGATGCGGTTCCAGCCCCGTCACCACGCTCTGCGAAAGAGGTGCGGGGGGGAGGGGGGGGGTCAGGAGCTCAGCCCATTACAGACGTTGAATGTTGTTGCTTCGTGTGTTTCCCTGAAACCGAAATGTGAATTAGGTGCTTCACAATACGTCGCATTGCACTGCATGCCGGCGAGTGCCTACGTACGGCCTCTCGGCGCCTTTCGAGGCGCCTCTGTTACGTGACTGTTCGCTGCGTAATCATTTCCGCCGCAGCCATGCCGTTCGCCGCACCCCTCGCCGTGCGATGCGCCCTTCGCCGTGCCCCTCGCAGTGTTTTTCGTCCACTGTTGCTGTTCCGATCGGGCGACGCGGTGCTGCGGACTCGGCGGGACGCCTGGCATTGTTTTGTGTCCTGGGTTTGGTGCCCCACTTTGCGCGGTTTCCTTCCAAACAACCCCGCCTCCCTCCCCCCCTTCCTCAACCCCAGTCAGCACCCCCTCCCGCCCAAACCTCCCGCAAGTTTTTGAGACACGGCAACTTTGACATTCTTTTACGAGTCGCGGCATCATAGTAGACAAGATGGCCTTTTGTGCTCCCCGTCTGGTGCTCCGTGCGAGAGTCCGTGGAGAAGGGACAAGGGTGGAAGGATTGTTTTGCTCTCTCGTTTGCTAAATGAAAATAAGAATACGTTCTTAGTCTCACACCAAATGTCAATGTGGCCTATTACCTTGAATTATTATAGAAGAAATAGGGCCTTATCCTTCTTTAGGTAAAAATAATATGTTGATGTTATTTGCTTAACAATTATCGCGTCTAGTAAGAGACAAACATTGTCTGTTTCACAGTAAATTTTAAATAAGACGAGATTTGATTTAGTTCTACAATTGTAAGTGTTGTAAGTAGTAGGTGAAGTGATACTAAACTTTGTACTGGAATTTTTCTCTAGAGAGTAAACATTTGGGATTTGGTATATGCCATGACCGTCACGACATAACATCTCGTTAATTCGTCAATTTGCTCGTCAATTTGTATATACATTATAGTTTAAATTTTTTGTATGACCTTAAAATTGCGGGCAGCATAGTCTTTCTCTGCGGAAAAATTTACACTACGTCATTGTGAGTAGCATAGTCCGTGGGTTCCCATAACGGTCTACATGTTGACAATAACAGCGGTGTAGCAAATAGGAGTTCGAGACTCGAGAGCATCCCCACTCTACCATCTTCTCCCCTGGGCTCCTCTAGCCCGCAATCTCTCTTTGGCTACCACCCTGAATGAGCCGGAGGTGTGCGTGTGTGAGCGTGCGTGTGTCCGCGTGTGTGTGTGTTTGTGTGTGTGCGCGCGCGCGACTGTGTTAGTGTGTGCGTGTGAGTTGTGTCGGGATGGGAAGAGGGCGCAGGGGCTTCACCGCCACTCGCTCAACTTTTTACGAGGACGGCTTCTTGTCTCACGGTTCCTTCCGGAATCCGCACGGCGGCGGCGGCGGAGTAGGAGGAAGAATGAAGAGAAGGGGGAGCGAGGGGGAGAGGCCGCAGGGTCATGGTGGCGTGGAGCTGCACCAGCCAACGAGACCACAGTAAAGTAACAATCGATGTTGTGAGGGCGGCAGATTGAAGCCCGCCCTGCCGCCGCTGCAGGCCGCTGCAGTGTACGACAAGCGCGTTCAAACACTGTAAGAGGCTTTGTGCCCCCCTGCCTGCGCCCGCTCGTGCTCCTCAAGGCCCTTTGAACGCAAGCAGCCAACCTGTATCCGCAGCACCAGCTTTAGCAAGTTTAGAAGTAGCAGGAGCGGACAGCGCGTCAGCATAGAAACAAATTTCGCTTCAACATTTTTGAGGGTTTGTTAGCAATGCAATCACAACATTTCGTTGTGCTGTTGACAGAGTTCCTGCACTGGAAAATTAAGGTGTTACCAAACTTTATATCTTTTAAAAGGTGTTGGAGTGTAATATTGCCTTCAAAAGGTACATTCCGAGAAAAGTAACCTTGTCTTTAAAGAAATGCTTGAAATAGCACTTTGATTCGTTTTAGTTAAATAAGGAAAAAACGAGAGTTAGTACATGCAACGCAACAGAGAAATTCACGATTCTCCCCACTCCTATTCCCCTTGTGATAGGCGTCACTATCTAGTTAGGTTATGATGTTTTATTTTGACGAATCTGTTTACCTTTGTCGATTAAATTTCGCGCCATATCGTGAAAAGATTATGGTACAATGCCCAGAATAACGCTTATTTTATCATGTCGGCATGAAAAACGGTGCAGAATACTTGTTGCTTAAGTGTTCAGGAGTGTACAGGGAGGGTGATCCGCGCCGTGGTTTTTTTCTGCTTATGCTGTACCGGATTCATGCGTGCGGGCGGGCTTGCCTATCGTCGCTCGCCGTGGCGCCTTACGGCCCCGTGCGAGTATGCAACCCGTCCGCACGCATGAATCCGGTACAGTATAAGCAGAAAAAAACCACGGCGCAGATCACCCACCCTGTATCCCACAAAACGTTTAAGCTGAAAACTAAGTGGAAACACTTTTATTTGTTGTTGTTGCGAGCGAGTTGTGACGTGGCGTTATGACATGCCGTATCGCCCGCGGGTGTCGCGCTGCCTCGGCCAACACGTCTGCAGAGATTTGCAAGCTGCATCGTGGATTCACAAGGAATGGGAAATGAAAGGCGCGGCGGCCTGGTGGGCGTCGCGGGGGGTCGCGGGGCGGGTGGAGCGCGGATAGCAGACGCGTCTCCCTTTGCACACCCGGCGCAATTCTGCACGCTTGGCGGGCCGCACTTTTCTCCCCCTCCTCACTCCCTCCTACTCTACCCCCTTACATTTTCTCATACTCTAACTGTCAAGCGCCAGGTGACGACACGATATCGTATATGTGGACATAAACTGCACCAAATATAACGCTGTGTTTTTCATATCGGCCGCCAGTTATTCTATATTCACTTCCTCAGAGACGTCAAAAATGCTAATCATAAAATATATAAATAAAATTGCGAGGAAATCAGTGTTGGTGTCATCGGGAGTTTGTGCTTGTGTGCGATATCGCATTCAATCTGCACGGCTCGCACAAGTAGCAGCGCCAGCGGAGATTTCGTTGCACTCGCTGCTTGTCTTTTGCCGCCCCGGAGACTAGACATGAAAATGTAGAACCCCGCCTATGTTCTCTGCTCGCGCGTCTTGACCAAGTTAGGCCCGAGACAACATTGACCTGCTCCACGGGAGCGTGTCGAGAATTCCGGCCGAACTTTTCACGAGTGAGGTGAAGGAAAAGGAGGGGGGGGGGCGTCGTGTAGTAAACAGTGCGCCAGAGTACTCCGGGGAGAGCAACTTGCAAATGTATAACATGGATGGGAGTCCTCCGTGCGTAGTCAACCGCTTTCCCCCCGCCCCTCGGCTTCCTGGCGTACGGCGCGTCGCGGCGGTGGCAGCGCGGCGGCCCGTCGCGACGGACTCCTCCCCGTCAGCACGAGGCGTGGCAGGGCGGTGGTGTAGTCGCGCAGCGAACCTGTTTCGTCCCTTCACAACGCCCCACGCAAATGGAATGCGAGAAATGAAAGGCGTTTCTACAAGCAAGAGCTCGCGTATCTCCCCTTACCCTTCCTACTATTTCCCCTTCTTGGTGGATTGGAAATACTATATTTTCCTTACTTGGGCGGGGAAAGCGTCCGGTCTACAGCTGTTTTATGTTTCTCCTTATGTGAAAATTGCTTACAAGCCATACTGAGCAACTATGCACAGTGAATCGTATACTTATATTAGGATTAGTATTGCGATGAATTTGGCTGGTTCGCTTTTGGCTAAATCTTTGCATTCCAAAGAAAATCGTTCTCTCTTGGTTCGCAATTAGCCTATAAAGCACCTACAATGGGGAGGAAATATTTTAGACTGCATACTGCGTAATCTATTAATTACACATATCTGGTGTATTTTATACGAATATTGAAGCAATCGTTGACAGCTTGTTAATGTTTACATAAAGGCCGTGTGGCGCAGAGCGCTGCTGCTCGGTGGCGTGGCGTGGTGCGTGGCTCGGCGCACCCTTCGATATCGGGCCGTCGTGTCGTCAAGGGCGGGCGGCAAGGCCTTACGCATAATATATAATGGAGCCAATGTGAAATATGCGCCACTTGGCTTCCGCTTTGCTCACCGTGTGATTAATGTGTTCCAAAAAAAAAAAAAGTAGGGAAAGATGGAGCGATTGCGGAATAGACCGCGTACCCCAGCAAAGGCCCACCCGCACCGCCTTACTGAGGGGGCAAGGCGACCGGAACGCAATGTGTACGTTTCTTTTTAGATTTATTGTATTTGTTGTTTTGTAGATTTGGTATAGCGCGTGTTCCATTTATATCGAAAAGAACCCTCCCCCCCCCTCCTTTCCCCCGTCAGTCCTAGTTGTTGCCCGAAAGACGAAGACGACATGGCTCCGCCTGTCAGCAGCCAAAACGGATGCCAAAACCGCTCCTGGAATAGTTTTATTGTTATCATTTTGTCTTACTCATGATATTTGCTAATGCACTTTCTCGAACGTCAATTACTTTGCGTGTAAAGTGCATGGCTTCTTGCAAAGATCTCTGGGTGCTCTGTGTAAGGGTTATGTGCGGTGTGGTGAGTGTGCTACAAGAAATGGGAGAAGACTGACGCAGCTACGCAGCTATACGGCGGTAGCAGGGTGTCTTCCAATGCTCTGACGGGCTGGCGCGCATGTAAGGTGGTGCGGTGGAGGGTGCGACAGTAGAAGGGCTTGAGCAGCCGGTTGGAGCCTCCGTAAATAGAAAATGAGGCTTTATCAATCAGAGTTTTTAGAAGGTTAACTTCTGGAGATCGAATGACTTGTTAGTTACTCTATTTCAGTATGTTAATGTTAACTTTGAATAAAAAATAAAATAATGGTCTGTCTCTGTTGCGATGATTAAAAAGAAAACTAATGTATCAATTGTATGAATTTCTTAAGATGGGCGGCCAATTTTTGGTAAGTGTCATTCATTTCCCTACTCTCTGGACCGGACCTGGGCGTCAAAAGCCGTCAATAACGACATACTGAAATAACGTGTTCACTGCATAATCACTGTGTATGTATAGAGTTATTATATTTCGTACTCTATTCAACATCTAGATCAGACAAAAATTCTTATTTTCTAGTTTGTCGATGCGTACAAACGGCAAGGGTCTGTGTGGTAGAACACACGTCTCCTATATCACCTGCCGTCCTCTTCTAAGACGCAGGGCTCGTGGACATTGGCGCTGGCCCCAACCAGAGCAGAGCAGCTGAGAAGATGTTTCCCGGGAACGCTCGGAAAGAGAGACAGGGCGAGGCGAGATAACGTGCAAGGTAACACAGATGCTCAGCGGGTGCGCATGTGTGTGTGTGGCGGAATGTGTTCCCCTGTGTCTGTATCTGAAGGAGGCGGGAGCGGGAGGTCGGGGCCCGTTGTGGAGCGGGAGAGACACTGGTTTCGCATGTTGTTCGCGAGCAGCCTGGAGGTTCGCGTGGCAAGTAGGTGAAATCTGGGGCGGCTGTTAGTGTGGGGAAGGTAAGGAGGGGGGGCTGGTGTGGACATCAGACCCCCCGTCGCCCAGCAGATTGTGCGAGGCCGCCGGCGCCGCTCCCCCGCCGTGGCCGAGGCTGCCGAGGCCGTGGAGAGAGGCCGTGGCGGTGCTCCGTGCAGAGCCGCCCGGCCAACAAAAGGCAACTGCAGCAAACGGAGGATGGGGAAAATTGATGACTTTGTGCTCTTTGTTGCAGGTGAGCGCGCATTTCTCAGCTGGGTGACAGAGAGGCCGTCTTGCCATGCCCCGACAAGGCGGCCTCGTCAACGGGAAGAGGTGGACCTTCCACTTTCCTGTGTCTCAAACGGTGAGTGGGTCTGTTCGGCTCCGCTTTTCCATCAATGGCTGACTGGGACTGGTTGTTTGAACTGCGTTTGAACTGCATCAAATATGCCGTATTCTTGAACTCAGAAGGAACGGGACTGAATAACGTAACCAAATACATGTTTAAGTAAATGTTAAAGTGAATCGTGAAGGATTTTAGAATATGACTGATTTTAACCGTGGATACCTTGAAACAAAGTTGGACAAGAAGAAAAACTAACTTATTTCAAGTTGTAACTAAACACTTAAGACGATGTTATGGAAGTAAAAATGATTGGGACGAGTGAATTTTCTAGACCTGTGCCAGGAATGTCATTCGAGGGATATTTACTTGATTCCCTCTGAACATTTTTATCAAAGGGGGCGGGTCGGCACGCCACACGCACCTGCCGGGTCTGCGGTGGAGCAGGCGCTGCCTCCCTGAGCGTGGAGCGAGACATCTCTGGGCTGGGACGTCCGCGCCGGCGCCCGCCCTGGCGCTACTGGACGCGGCTCGGCGCGGCGCGACTCGGAGTGCTCACATTTTTCACACCAGCCACCAAGGCGGCGCCGCGACGTCTCAAGCGAGTGCAGAGACCTAGCGTGCGCCAGTGCTTCTTGGACTGGGAGAGAGGAGAGAGACAGGAGGGAAGGAGACTTGATAGTTTTTTGTTGTCCTTTGTGTTTGTCTTTTTGCACTCCTGCAAAGGATAAGCTTTTATCTCAAAACCATCACCTTGCTTACCAATCATACGGGATTGCTTGGACCATCGAATAAACTTTCTACCCCATTATTTCTGTATTCATATGATCGATCTTCATACTTTGATTCGTTTAGTTTCACTTCAAACTTCTTCATGACGCTTTTTCGCACCTTGATTCAGTCACCCTTTTGCATATGGTATATTGTCCGATGCTAGACCCAGATTCTCTACGTGATACTACCCGTATGGACGCACGGCATGTTTGGCCGCTGACTCTCCCCGTCGTCCGAGCTTGAAGCTGGACTTTGCCCGAGATGCATTCGTCGAATCACGTGGCCTCATATTTTATTCATCCTCATCATTCTCCTCTCCTCTCCTCTCCTCTCCTCTCCTCTCCTCTCCTTTGCTCTCCTCTAGTCTCCCCTCTTTCCAAATAGTTTGGATAACTTACATTTCCAAACTGTTTGTATGTCAATTTTGCCCAAACTCTTTATATTTCAAATTTTCTGAACTGTTCTGGGTGCAAGGGGGCATCTTAGAGTAAAAGACTTAAAACAGTAGCCCATTTCGGAATTTTTAAAACAGAAATCATAGCCCTTACAGCAAAACCGAAAAATGGTTTATTAGCTTATTCTTTCAAGTTTAGTTTTAATTTCAGTTGAGGCTGACGTTCCAAAGAGGAGGAATAAACCGCAGCCCTGCAAAATCCCTGCAACCGAGGGGGCAACAACAATGACTCTGGAATTATGTGTACACTACCACGGGAATGACGGCAGGAATCAGTTGGAATCAATGAGAATCACGACGGAAATCAACGGGAGTCAATGAGAATCACGACGGGAATCAAAGGGAGTCAACGAAAATCATGGATTCTAGATATCAGGTTATACACTTAAAATGGGAGTTTCCCCCCCTCGCCTGGGAACTGCTATACTCTACGGTTCCAATATTTGTATGATTGTTCATTTTGTATCCAAATTACGGTTGTCCCGGTAGTACTCATACGACGGATAATGTTAAGAAAAACTGGTGCATGTAAATCGTAATATGTATTGTAACACTATTGTAATAAGGGTTCAGCGACAGCTACAACATGTCAAATGTCTACGCCTCTCATACTGACTGGAGCCTCCGAGCCAGCCCGCGCTCAATCAGGTATCCCTGTCGCATGTTTTTTGTCTTCATCACTCTCCGCTTGCAGTATCGCCCAGTCTCGGCTGCGCTGGTCTGCGGGGGAGCAGGGTCTCGCGGGCCTTGCCAGCCCCGGACAAAGGCAGCGGCGGCGAGGGGTTTTAAGTATTTGTTCCGCAAGTCTCTCGCGCAGCAACACTGCGAAACTGCGTTACCGTCAACAAGAGTTTGCTCATTCCGAGGGGAGACGATATGACTCGGCTGACTGTAGCAGGCGGCGTGCGCGTGCGGGGCTTGCGGCGCGCGTGGCGGGGTGAGGCGGGGTGGGTCTGGCCGTGCAATTATTCACGTCGAGGACCTTCGCGAGGCCTGTGATACATTATTAATGCTCGACGCCCTTTTTACCAACTTATTTTTTTTTCCTTCTCTTTGCTCTGCCTTATGGAACGAACGCGTGTCTCGTACACGTGATTCCCTGCGTCCATCAATATCCCATGCGCGGCTCGCGGGCGGTGGGGCTGTGGGCGGAGCAGGCGCTGAGCGGAGGTGGAAGGGGTTGCAGCGCGCTCAATGCGAGTGGCAGCGTGTCAACTGCAGGACGCGACGCGGCGGTGCGGCGGCGGCTCAAAGGGCGGCGGGACGGTGGCCGCCGCGGGGGCCACTTTACGCGGGGACAATTTATCACGCCGCTGTCTGTCCATAAGGGGAGGGGAAAAAATGAAGGAGAAGGAAGAAAGTGAGCGGGACAACATTTTGCTCCTCCGACAACGTCGCGTCCATAAACTGCAGTATGGGAGCTCCGCTCGCGGCGCGCCCAAATCTTTGCTGACAAGTTAGCTGCTGTCTGCGCCGCCCGCCGCTCGTTTTTCTCAACGAGCTGCGGAGGGGCGAGCGGGGGTCGGAAGTGTGACGGAAGTTCCATCACTTCGCATTATCTCAAGTATTTCCTCCTCCGCGGCGCCGTGGCTCTGCGGTGGCCAGAAGGGAGAGTCGTGACTCGAGGCTTTCGAACCCCGCGCTCACCCGGCACCCGGTGCAACGCAGCTGCAGACCCAGAAAGTTTTCGTAATACCCATGCTAAGTCTGAAGTTTTCGAAAAAAAAAAATAGAATTAAAAAACAAAACGAAAACCAGGGGTTGCGCTGACCCACATTGTACTTCCGCCGCTCCGTTCTGAATTTGAACAATAAAAGTTCTTTAGTTGTGTTTACCACGAAAGTTGCCTGAAGTTTTCTGCATGAAAACGGAGTTAAACACTTTGGGAATCACGTGTATACCATCGAGCGACCATCGAAGGAACCATCGGTATAGAAATCAATATGCAACAATGTAAAACGTTGATATTAGCCGAGAAACACCAAAACTCAACAAGAATCAGTCGATTTCTTTTTGCGTTTCCTGCAACTGCAGACCATTAGCAGTAAGTTAAAAGAAGTCTAGACGGGAATCATTGCGAATCAAGCATCTGAGGAATCTTGTCGACTTCGAAAAGCAAAATCACGCCGTAGTTAATTTTTACTGTGTGGGTAAGTCATCTAATACTGCGTTCAGAATGCAATTAGTTTAGATTTATTTTGAAAAGCTCTGAGTTAGACGAATGAATACTCGACGACAAGCTACATCGTGCTGAGTCTATCGTCTGGAGGGAGGGGAATATTTGGTGGAGAACGACGCGCGACCTTCGGGGGCTGTCGTCACGGGCGCGGGCGGGGACGTCGTCTCCCTCGAGCGCGCCGTGTTTTATATTTGGTAAAAATAATGATTAAAATAATAAGGCCGACGACAGCGGGGTCCATGCCTGTGACGGTGAGTGCCCGGAGCGAAACTTTCTCGAGGAATATTGGGCGGGCGACGACGAAGGTAGACCTCTCCTCCCGCCGGGGCCCCGCGCCGCCCGCGCGCTGCCGTTCGCCAGGCAAGGCCCCGTAGTACACACCGGATAATTTTCAGTTTCGCTAAAAAGTTGTGGCTCTGCTCCCATCAACTTAAGAAAGAACAGCGGGGCGGCGGTGGAGTCTTCCTCCGTTCTCTGTTCACTTGCCGATCGACTTGGGTTTTTCCGAAAAGTTTCAAGTCGTCGTGTCTTCGGCGTCTTCCTCGTCGTCGTCGTTCGTAAAAACATTTTGCGAGTCATGTTTTCGCCCGCGCCACGTCGTGTCGTGTGCTTGCCAGGCCACGACATTTTAAAGTCAAATAGTTTGGTGTGTAAGTGGGCAGCACGCGGCGGCAGCTCGAGTCGGGAGTTGTGTCGGTGCTGCGAGCTGTGCGCCCCATCGCGCCCCCACCCCACCCCGGCCTGTCCGCGCCGCGAGGGCGCCGCTCCTGTCATCTCCACCCCCTCCCCTGCCTGCCAAGATGATGACGCCCCGGGCTGCCCCGCTCCCCCTACCGAAGGGGCGGGTGATGGCCCGGATATCGACATCATTGACATGGCGGTGGTCCTGGAAAGACATTCGGGGTGACGAGCTGTGCTGGCGGCCTGGCGAGCTGGTGACCCGAGCCTTGTCCCGCCGGGGCGCGTGCATGTACCCCGGAGAGATACAGCCGCGCAGCCCGCGTCAGGACCCCGCTTTATCTCGGAGGAACACCCGGCCCCGGGCCGGCGGAGCTCTCGACGAGCACGCGTCATCGACCAGCGAGTAATGAGTCCAAGTTTTAATGAGTTTCCCATATTGCGGCGCCGACCGTGATGGTGGGTGCTCGTGGTAGCGGCCGAGGAGGGGGGAGGGTTGTTGCGCTGATAGGTGGCACTTATTTTTATTTGTGGGTGTCGCAAGAGTCTTTTTGAGGTCGTTACGCACAATTTTGGTGGGGACCATCGGCCAGTAATAACAATCAGCCGTTTATTTATGACTTTCTAAGCAAGTTTAATTGTCAACTGTGAACAAGTGTTAACGAATTGTTGTATTGAAAGGACCTGGCCCGGCTGTGAGTGGCGTTGGGTTCAAGGACCGTGTAGGATTGAACACCGCACAAATACACCACCCATGTGGCCACGCCGCACGCCGCACCCAACGCCTTGATCGAGCCCCGAACTTGTTCGAGCCGCGTACAAGTTCACACAACATACTTAATCGCGGTGCGCAAGGC
>NW_026267148.1:1043615-1045833 GCF_000697945.3 Frankliniella occidentalis
TCCCGCCCACACGCGTTCTCTCGCGCCGACTCGCCACATTAATTCCCTTGGACCAGCAAATGAGGAGCACTTGACACGCAGTGTGTCCTCTCCCCCCTTCCCCTCTCCCACCGCTCCTCCCTCGGGACTTAAAGGGTCATTACCCCGCCGCTTAGAGGCTTATTGCTTTCTTTTGGGGCCGCCATAGCAGCCCTATTAGGCGTCCGATGCGACAAACTGGAAGCGATAATCTTTCCGCAACGAGGTTGGCGCAGCATGAGCCGGGCGGGGCGAGCCCTCCGCTCCACGCCACCACGCCCCGCCGCGCGACGCCAGAGAAATGGCGCCATGAAAGTGAGCGCCGGGCGGGGCCCATCGCGCGAAGCGGCACCCTGCTAAAGTCCGCCCGGCTGTCGCGGCGCTGTCGTCAGGCCGGAGAACAAGCTCCAGACTGATGCATATTTGCACTTTGTCGCACATTCAAAACTTGCAAGTTGGTGAGCCGGGCAGGCCGGGGCCAGGCGGTCGTCCGCTGATGGGCGCCGATGATGGCGGTTGTTCCATTATGCACTGCCTGGCCGCCGCGCCAGCCGGCCGCAGCCCCGCCCCGCCCCAGTTCAGGTATTCAGGCCCCACCGCGACGTAACCTCTTGATGCGAAGGATGGTTGTCTTGGCCCGCCCTGCCCCGCCCTGCCCCGCCCCGCTCAGGAGCTCAAATGAATTATAAATCTGGGTGGAGGATCCTTCCTCCGCCAGCGGACTTGATTGTACGCGCCACGCCACGCTTGCACTCCCGGAGAGGCTGCCTCAGCCTGCGGCCCCCCTCACCCCTCCTGTCTCGGGGCGGCAGCCGCTACGGCGTTTCGACCAAATTCCTTTTGTACTTCAGCATTGGACTGTGCGCGCTAGAAACCCAAGTGAAAAATACTCGGACACATTTTTAAACTGAGAATCTCTTGACTGATCGAAATAGCTCTCCAGTTTACTGCGCGAACTTCAAATGTGTTACAGTTTGAATCATAAACTAGCTCGACGGCTTAAGCTGTACTACTTTTAGTTTTGCTTGCGATTCATATTTGTGCTGAGTGTCTAAATATTTCAGCGCAGTGCTGAAACCCCGTAATACTGAAAAACTCGTACAGTGTGTCGCGGCACTGGGTGTCTGCTCCAGCTCTATTAATAGTTTTGCAAAGCACACTGTACGAGTGTTTTCATTATTTCGGGGTTTCAAATTTAATAAGTTAAGTTATGCAGGGAGGACTGTCATACGTTTGTCATAGTGTACTCAAAATTTGCAGAACCCTCGCTGCTCCTTACTCCTCCGCCTCCGCCTCACCATCCGCCCACGGCGGTAGCCTGCGCGGCCCTGCCGAAGGTCGGGCCGCGGATGGTGGAAGCGCCTCTTGCTCACCCTAAATCCAAACCCGTCCTGCAAAACATACATTTTAATAATCTGCCCCCCAGCAAGCCAGCAAGCCAGCCAGTCAGCCGCTATCCCGCCCTCTCCCTCTCTCCTTCCCCTCGTAACCCTCTACCACTGCCCTCTCTCCTTCTACCCCCTCCCTCCTGCCACCCCCCAACCTCCGCTTTCGCCTGCTCCATCTTTTTCCGGGAATCATGACGGGATGGTGGGACGGGCCCCACCCACAATTGTCTAAAAGAGATCCCCCCGTTTTCTCTTATCGTGTCAGTGCCATCTCCAGGGTGGTGCGCTTTGTAGGACATTACACCTTGCATCAATAGACATCCTACGTGGCAGGATTCGTATATCGTAACGAAAGTTGTGCCTTTCTCGTATTTCGCAATCTTCCTGTAAGTGAGAAATCGTTATTTGCTGCATTTCTGCTTTTATGTTCAAGCACGATGCCATTGCCCCTCAGTTGTATTTACTTGTTTCACCTTGTTCATGGAGAACTGTTACACGTGAAATAGTACGTTTTTAATGATGGTTCGTAAATTTAGCTATGTCTCAGTCGTCTCGCTTAGCAGCGTCCACAAATATACTGTGTGGTGTAAGAGAACCAATAACTAGTTGAAAGAGAGGGTGGGGGAGGGGTAATCATATGCGCTTACATTATCTCCCGGTGCGTTGCATGCATACAATAGGGTAACGTATTCCGTTTGGCCATCCCGATGGTAAACACGAGGATCAGCCTACCCTCGCGCTCATCAGCCCCTGGCCCGCCACCCTCCGGCCAGTGTGCTGAAGCCCACCCAAGTGGATGAGGTGCCCTACCA
>NW_026267148.1:1052411-1055672 GCF_000697945.3 Frankliniella occidentalis
ATCGTGCTGATCTCGTAGCTTCTTTGGTTCACGCGGTACGCGGTTTTCATTTGCACTCTAGAGCCTGTACCACCGCAGTCTCGCCCCGTCCTCCCCCCTCGCATTACACACATGAACACGGCCAGGCAGGCCAGCCCTTCTGCCTCCGTGTGCCGCCGCGCCGGCATGAGATCCACACACTGCTTGTCCTTCTAAAGCGAGACAACCGCAATAAATTGTGTGTGAGCGGATTAAGACGCCGCGGCGCGGCGGGGCGGGGCTCCGCCACTCTGCCCTGGCGGTGGAGTGCTGCCTCGTGCCCCGCTTGACGGCGGGAGGGGCCGGGCCCTTTCTTGCTTGCTTCCACCTTTTGGCCAGCTGGACGGGGCTTCGCTCCACCCCGGCCCGACCCGCAGACCCTCCTCTCTGCGTCTCGGCCGCCTAGGCGACGCGGGGGGGCCCTCCGCCATATTTCACCGTGACGCAACCCCCGCCGGGTAATCACTGTAAAATCATTGCTTCGTCATGTGCAAACTATACCGCAGTTACTTTTTACTCGAGCGTGACTTTCTGTGAACGAACTCGTCTTTCAGAGGTACTTATTTCCATGTAGCACCGCCCTCTAAAAAGGGCATCGTAAAATGTGGAAGCGCCACTGCTCTGCAAATCTAACTGTATAACAAGATACAAGTTTTAGCTGTATGGCAGGATGACGATCGTAACTGTATAGGATTGAATACGTCAAACGAGCCTTATTGTTATGTAGTTGAAAATGTAATGTCGTACCCCCATTGCGATGCTCACCCTGTTCTGTGCTGAGCTACAAAGTGTTCATGGTCACTACTTTTGTTGTCTTTTCTTTGTGTATGTGTGTGCATCTACTTCTCCATGGGCATTCTAAACTACTCGTCACATTTTAGAAGAGTGAAACTGAATGGAAAAGTCTTTGGATTACAGGCTCAATCCATGCCACCGGAGGAAGTGGTCAGAAGGGTCCATTGGAGGAGCATACAAAGCACCCCGCAAGACCTTCTCGTGAGATCGGAAAGGGGGAGAGATAGAGAGACAGTGGGAGGAGGGGTGGCAAGAAAGAGACGGAAAGAAAACGGCACACAAAAACGGAGTGCACGCGCACGCGAGAGAGTGAGAGGGAGCGAGAGAAAGGGAGAGAGCAGATGGTATCAGCCACCATCTAAATGCGGTGTCAGTCCGAGAGAGATAGCGCGCGCGCTCCCTCGCCGCAAGAAAATCGCGCCTCACAGTCCCCGCACAAAGTGGCATCAGCTGACGGGGGGTGGGAATGTGTTAGAGGCGCTACGCCGCGCCCCGTCACGCTCCACGCACCTCACCCCGCCACGCGCGGCCGTGCGGGGGCCGTGCTGGGCCGCGCTCACTCACGTCCCCCCAGGGTGCCAGACCCCTGCGGGCCTGTCCGTATTCCGTGCCGAGCCCCCGGCCTCGGCCTCCGGCAGGGCCGCACAAGCTGCTTATCTCAACTCGAAGCTGCGGAGGGGGTGGCGGGGGGCGGGGGCCATCGATGTAATGAATAATCCCAGCCGTGTGGGTGGACCGTGCCCCGCCGCTGCCGAGCGGTCTGTGTGGTCTCGTGCTCGTCACGCCTGATGGGTTAGTGTCGGCGTAGAGGGCCTCTCGACGAATTTAACATGTAAAATTATTGCGAAATACTAAAACGTCGATTTGACCGATTTAGCTTTGTTTTCAGCAAATCGTATGTACATTTAATTACATAAACGAGGACTTTGACGGTCGTAAAAATCACAAGTGTACTCGAGTACGATCGTCACTAGCTGAAACTTAAGCTTCACCATTAAGTCAAAAGTATGAATTGTATTTTGTAATTGTAAATTATGAACATCTTTTTCACACACAAATAAAGAACTTTGTTCTTAGTTCGGGGACATTCCTGAAATGTTTAAAAAATGTTTTTATCTGTTTCATCTTGACCCCTACAATAACAAGTAAATAGCAGTTGAAGAACCAAGTCATGTGCTCAAATTTCTTGAATTGGGAACCTAAGAACACATTCTGTTTTGGGTATTGGTGCAGTGTTTGGGAGGAGCTCGGGCTGGTGATTGGTGATTGCCTATCACAGCGGTTTTTTATTTATATTAATCCAGAAGAGCGAAGAAAGTTCTTCATCTTCTCTAACTCTTTCTTTGTCCTTTCACTGAATAAGCAATAATGTCGGCATCGTAATTCCAAAATGTCACGCGAGACTCCCGTAGCGGCCGAGTAGCGATATTGCCTAAAAGCAAGTCCACTGGCAGCGTGGTGGCTAGAAGGTGTGTTGGACGGGAGAGGAGGAAGTAACTTGGGGGGTCGAGTCGATGGCGCTACGGATAAGGGCGAGCCGGAGCCCTCCGTCCCTCCCTCCGTCCCCGCGCTCAGCCCTGCCCCACCCTCCTGTGGAGTTGGCTCGCCGGGGCGGCGGTGGCGGCCGCTGCGGCTCGGATTGTGATGTGGGTCACCTACATGTGTCACGGGACTTGAAGGAGGTCCCTCAGCCGCTCTGTCCATTAGAACTTGTATTGCCAGGCTAGAGTGGGCGAAGTGAAGGAGAATGGAAGAGGAGAAAGGTTGGGGGGGGGGGCAGAAATAGAGACAGAATACTAGAGGACTTGAGTACCCAACATAGGTAAAAGAGCGAAGGAGAGCCCCCCTTCCCCTGTCTCTTTCTCTCCCTCTCTTCCTCCCCACTCGACCCCTGTCTCACCCTCTCCTATCTCCTCCCCCCTCCTTGCTCTCGCTCTCTTCCCTGTTCCTCCCTCCGCTGCGGGATCTTCGTGGCAAAGACGCTCGCGGGGAAAGTGAAAACGTTTTGCGTATAGAATATATGGCTTCCTGCGGGGACAGCGGCTGGCGCGCGGCTCGCGCGCTGGTCCGGGCCCCTCTGGCCCTGCCGCTGGTGGGTTGATGCTTCCGGTGACTCAGTGCCCATCGGGGACCCATCGTGCCGCGGTCACTCTGCGCAGGGCCGTTGCGATGCGGGGCCGGGCCGCACCTGGACGGCCATGAGCCGGGATGGCGGCGCTCCAGCCGCTGGAAGCACCGGGCCGAGGCGGCCAGTCCCTTCCGCAGCAGGTATCGAACAGCTCATGGTTAATATGCGTGGGTCGGGCTCCTGGCGAAAGTGTGAACGTACATAGGGAAGATGAATAGGGTACAAACCGGCGGAAGCCAAACGACAGCCATTCCTTTTAAATATAGCCTGCGCTATATAAGGAAGTAGGGTGGGCTGGAGCCGAGCGGAAAGAAAGAAGG
>NW_026267148.1:1055722-1058870 GCF_000697945.3 Frankliniella occidentalis
CCACCCCCTCCAGTTCGAAGATGACAGCGAGGAAAACGGGGCAGCCAAGAGCAGTTATCCAAGAGGGATGACGAGGATTAAAACGAGGATGACATCCCTGTCGCCTAATTCACCCCCACCCGCCCGCGGTAGTGGCGGTAGTAATCTTGGAGACAAATGAGCCTCCCCTTCTCCCTTGTCCTTTTCCCCGCCGGCGCCACTGCGGCACATGAGCGATCTCCAGCGCACTCACGGGATGGGTTCACTATACTGTGCTGCAAGAAAACAAAAGAGAATTACTCGTCGCTGCAAAATGCAATGAAAATAAGCGCCCAGAAAAAATGCACCTTTCAAGAAGAAAATTGTAGTGTTGCACAACATCGTTTTTGCCTTGTTCCAATGCAATTCAACTCATCTGCATTCCCGAGTAAGAAAATGCATTACAATGAACTACAATTTCCTTATTAGTAGAATCGATTTTTCTGGATGGAGAAGAAACTTTTTGCAATATTGGTGGATTAAATTGTTAGTGGTTATCAAATTTGGTAACGCGAAGCTGGGAATAGTATTAGTTTGCCCCGAACTTTTCTGTCAGTTTTTGTCTTCTTACATGAACGAGTTATGAACGCTAGAGCGCCTAGCTGATTTCTTGATTCCTTTTCCGAGTTTGTAAAGATGGCCATCCGATGCTCCTCCATGAAATTCAATGACGCTTTCGGCGTGGGTTTGTCCAAACAGTCGACTGGCACCCGCGCTGTCCCGGTCCCGCTGTTGAGGGTGGAGAATCACAACATCACGACTCTCTCCGTACACGGAAATAACTGGAAACTCCGTAGTTAAATATTTTGCCGAAGAGTACTGACCGACCACCGTTTCGCTATGGCTCTGTTGCTGCTCGTCCTGCCTGCGGGCTGAGCGACGTCGCTGCTCCTTTTTCGGGCCCCACTATACTGTCGTCCCCCTGCCTTACCTTTCTTAAGCACTAGAAGCACAAGGCTGGGGGCCCTGTCCCGCCCTGTTCTGCCCTGTTCTGCCCTGCTCTCAGGGAGATGAGTTCCGGTCATCATCGTCCGTTTGTTTGCCCCCCGCCGGCTCGCCCGCTGGCCCCACCCAGCCCCACCCCAGGGACAGAGTGCCGACGGTGTAGGGCCCACCACTACGCGTGGTCCGGCCTGTGTTGGTCCTGTCGGCGGTGGGAGGCCAGGAGAGGCCTGGAGGGGCCTGGAGGGGCTGCGTAGGGCCTCGGCCGGGGGCCTGTAGGCCAGAGCCGGAGGCTCTCAACCTTAGTGCGATCGGCCGGTGTGGAGAGAGGGTGGCGGAGAAAGATGATGGAGTTCGTCCCTCCGGTCATGGAGAGAGGAGGTCGGCCGAGAAAGACGGTGGCGGAGCCCGTCCATGATTACACTGGAAACGAAGAGGTGTGACCTTTGTGGAAGCTGCTAATTATTTGTACAAGTACTATAAAATGTAGGAGAAATTCCCCCAATAGTATAACATTTGTGTACCTCTTGCTTTTGAGCCTTTCTAAAGGTAATTTGTTTTAAAATTCAGCGCCAATTCACAGGGAGTTCGTAGCACCCTTTCGCCCAGTAACCCGAGGCTATGAATAATTCTATTTCAGAGGTGATTGTGGTTTAGTGCTGACAGAGGCACTAAACAGTAAGCGCTCTAAACGAAAAAGAAAATGGATTAGCTGGATTGGCCATAGGGGAAAATATTAGCCATCTCATCAAATTGTTTAGCTGTCTTAGGCAACGCACGATGTACTTCTCCTGTCGTATCTGTATGAACTAAAAATTTACCGGAGAGAGCTAATATTCTGATCTGAGGATATATAAGTAAGGAGATGCTTGAGGGAGTATTTTTCGTGTACGGCTGCCCTAAAAATACCAAGGTCAGAACGCTCGTCACTCTTGATAACTGATTTTAAAAAACCTTGCTTTGTTTGAAAGACGCGCTTCGCTCAAAAGTAGAGATGATTCAAAAAGATATTTAACAAGTCCCTCGCCTCCAATCATTGATACTTTCACTTTCAAACCGTCTGTTGCAAATAATTTTCATATCTGAAAAATGTCTTAAAATGACTTCAACTTTGAAGCACCATAACTTTTGCGCAGTATGCATCGGGACCCTCGCGGCCACGCGGTCATTGGGCGCCGTAGAGCCCCGGTGGTCTAGCCTGACCCTGACGCCTCGCCGGGCGGAGGCGAGGGTCGGCCCGTCCACCATGCACGGCGCACACTGCCGCCCAAACGGCTCGCGTCGTTATGGTGACCGGGGCGGTGCGGAGCGAGGCAGAGAGAGAAGGGGAGGGGGCAGCCCTGGGGTTAGCATGGCTCATGATGGGTTTAAGAGGGAATTGCCTCCCCGCCTAGCCTAACCGCACACGACAAATTTATTATTTTATATCAAGGCTCAGTAAAATTGGTCGGTGGGTGGTGGGGGATAGAATGGGGATGTTTCGAGTATTGCAGGCGGGCGGTGGGAAACGAGGTGATTGGGAAATAGCTCTGCCGATCAAGTAAATCCTTTGTTTACAACGTTGGGTTTATTACGAGTGGGTCGTTGGGTTATACTGCAGGTTTTTGAAATTATATATACACCAGTGTGACAAGTGCACAGTTTGTTCGACTACCGGAAAATATGAACGATTCTACTTAGTCTGTGGCGTGTAACTTACGCTACAACAATTTGTAATTTAATCGCACAACATAATTTCGGAATATGTTAACGTTTCGCAAGGTTTAAATGTTTAACGCTTAATGGATTAGGAAGCATTCACTCTACCAAGGGTGGAAAGGGGGGGGGGGGATTCTTGCAACCGCAAAGACAAGCCCCCTGCTTAAAACGCAGTGCAGAAATGTTTGAGTTCTGCGCCACAGAGAGCTTTTGCTTGCCAGGATTCAGAGCGGGCGATACATGGCGAACGGCGAGAGCGCCTGCTGGGATGGAGGACGTCGCGCGCAATGCAATGGCAGTGGGTCTTATCTCAGTCGTTGGCGCTAGGCGCTGGCTGGCCCCCGCCCACGTCCCGCCGTGGCCCGCCACGCCCCGCCACGCCACGCAATGCCCTGTGTGCTTCTCGTTATGGCGCGCTACCAGGAGAGGGTTAGAGCTGTAGGCAGACTCATTGCGCCCCCCTCCCGCTCATTGCTTTGCCACCCCACCC
>NW_026267148.1:1069570-1077012 GCF_000697945.3 Frankliniella occidentalis
ATGTAGCGTTGATGGAAAGTCTTATTTCATTTCCTAGATTGCCTCGTCAACACCGTCGCCATGAGCAACCCATGTCTGCCACTCTGTCTGCCGCGGCCCCTTCAATTTGGCCCTCTTTATTATTCCATTATGCGGCCCGGGTAAACGCTGCAGTCTCCATCATAGTTCTATAAAGGCTGTGCAGCTTGTCGTCGCCGCGTTTCAAAAAAAAAAGCTACAGGGGGGCTTTAAACCTACCGTTTTAATTGTTTTTATGAAGCCAGGCGTACCTCAGTTGCGAGGAGAGAGCGGAAAGCCACACGCATACACTCTGATTTCTTTCTTACACGCGTATGTGGAGAACTTCCTGCTCCACAACATGAGGACAAATATGCTGTAACATGGATCAAGGGTTCTCTATTAAGGATGTGGCATCTGAACTGGATTTGTATCTGTGTTAATTTGAGCACTTTTATGAATTCATTTGCAGGAAATTATGCAATTTTGAGCTCAAATTTGTTTGAATCGAAACGTGAGTTTAACTTAGCAAAACCGTTTGCACAAAAATCGACCAAAACATAGAAAGTCATTTAGTCTGTTTAACACTAATGATAATAATTTCAAACTTGACTTTGTGTTGCAGTAATTATCTAATCACGACAATAGTGTCCCTCTATGCAAGTGTAATTCAAAACCGTCCAAGCAAAAGTGCTTTTCTCTGAAAAAACTTCACAAACATTGCAATCTGACACAACATTCTGCCCAAAGATGCAATGCAAAATTAAAAAATTGAAAAAGTATGGAAATTCGTCGCCTGTCCTGCGTTTGTGCCAGACGTAACGGCCGGCAACTCAAAAAACTGTTTGGTATTAATTATTTATTCTTGCGTGTGTAGAACTCGAATCTATCCACCAAATGAGGTGTCGCCATCTCTGCACAATCTACACATACCCTCAAACTTTTATAAAAGTTCTTGAAAGAGCAACTTTGTCGGTGGAACGTTTTCGTTACGGTTGCAAGGTATGCGCCCTGCTGATGGACCCGGGCCCGGGGTCCTGAAGTTGTCCCTCGCCGCCCGCCCAACTGTTGTCGAAGAGTGTATAGCGCGCCGGCCTGGGCGAGGTACCACTGGGAGGTTTTATCAATCTTGCATGGGAGGACCGCAGAAGTCGACCGGCGGGGGGCGGCCTGGCCTGCAGGAGGGCCCTCCCAGGATCTTGTGAGCAGGGGGGCTGAAGCACACGGCCAGCCGCCAGGGCGCCTGTCTCCCGCCACAGCGCCCCGGCCGGCCTGGCCCTCTCCCTTTACCTCCATTTTCTTTTTATTTCAGCCTCGACATTGAAGACACTAGAAACACTAGAAGTGTTCTGTTAATCATGGCGCTCCGCCACATTGTGAAGGAGGAGGAAACGGTGTGGTGGTGGGGGTCTTGTGGTGGGGGAAAGCTGAACATCACAGCAGAGGATTCCCCGCCCTAGGCGAGCCGGGCCCGGCAGGCCAGCGCGGCCCCAGCAGCGTGCCTCTCCCCGCCCCGCCAAGCCGTGCCCACCCAGGCCCCAGCGCGCCAAAGGTACGCATCGAGCTGCATAATTAGTGAAGGGCGGACAACAGGCGCTTCTATGGAGCGGGGTGGTGCGGGTGAACAGGGGAGTGGAGTGGAGGGTAAGAGAGGGTTGTGGTAGGTGGGGGCGGCCCCGGGAACTTCGCCTTTCGAGTGACCGGGCAGCAGGCTCCGCCCGGGCAGCCGTACCGCCTATGCTTATACTGGCTCTATCTCACTCACTTTCCATCACGACTCGCGCTCTCTCACACATCATCTTTCACTCGCCCGCACTCGTTCTCTCGCAGTTACCCTCGAGGTTGCCTGCCCCCCCCCCCCCTCCCTTGCCTCTCGCGCGATCTCCGTCAGTCGCCCTCCTTTGCTCTCCCTTCGTCTCTCTCTCTCTCTCTCCCTCTATCTCTCTCTCGCTCTCGCTCGCTCACTTGCTTCCATTCCCCCCACTCGTACCGCGAGGGCTATCGTGAGGTTATTAGCTGACTGACGATGACGGAGCGCCGACAAGAGGCTCTCTTCGCCGACGCTGCCGCTCCTTGTCGTTCTCATATCGACGGAGGCGGCGGGAGCGAGAGAGAGCGCCGCGGCCCGGCGGCCGCGTTGTGCCCCGCCAGACACTCGACAGAGATATTAAGCTCCTTCCCGTCCGAGTGACTGAGTGGGGGAGACGGTATTGTCTTTAGCGCGCTGTGCCGGGGGGATGGGGGGCCTCCGGGGAGAAGAGCCGGAAATATGAGCAGCGGCCCAATGTTTAGGCACGTTCTGCGTCGGGGCCGCCGGGGCCGCACTGGTGTCGGCGGCGCAGGCGCGCGCGCAACATCTGGCGGGTCAGTGCGTCGGCGGGATGTGAGTGGAGAGGCCGTCCGGGAGAGCGGCCCGCTCCCTCCTGAAGCGCCTGCCGTCTGGTGGGTAGGCAATACGACGCAGTCGTGTGCTGCCGTTGCCTACCTCCCAGGCGGGCCACGGTGGAGAACAAGCGAATGACACACATGGAAGTAAGTTTACACTCCGAGCCTTTCTTTCCCGTAGCTATCACGACGACGGTTTATCGCACCGCACTGGCGATTTGAACTGGCCTCTAACGATCGCCTTTGTTTTGACGGTCTGTTCGTTTGGTTGGGCGCGCGTCGGGCAGCGTGGTCCCTCCCGGGACCCCCTCGGCCGGTCCGGCTCCCTGCCCTCCTTTGCTCCCCTCTCGCCCTGGCCACGCCAGTGGTGCGATAGTTAGCCCATTAGGAGAGAGTGAACGCAGACTCGAAAGAACAACTCCAGAACGTGCGGACGCAGTTTGTTTCAGCTCAACTCGAGCCTTTGGGAGGCTGGGGCCGCTGGGCCGGGCCGCCGGCCGGGGCCCGCCGAGCTCCGCACAGTTTCCAAGTCATCTGTGGCTGATGGTGGAGGGAAAGTGCGGCAACAGAGGTGATGCAGGGCACAGCGCAAAGAAAAGTGGCCAGCTTAGCGCCGTGCTCTTTTTGTCGTTATCTTTTAAGTCTAGGCGTGCATTGTTGCTTATTTGCTCACTCGGGGATGTAAGGAGCCGTAGCAGGCAGGTCAGTATCGACATGCTAGTGTAGTCGAGTATTCGCCTCCCAACATTTGATGCAGTTTCACCTGAAGACATTTTCCCGGGGGGATTACCATCAAAGTCTCTTCTGCTGAGGAAGGAGAAGACAAGTGAGGAACCAGAAGTTAAGCATACACATTTATCCGTGACTGTGTTTTGTGACGACAGACTGTTCTCTTTACAAATTATACTACTCGCGAGAGAGCTGGATGGAGCAAACGTTTTCCGGAATAAAGTTCCCAAATTGCTGCTAACGAGAACGTTTTCCGCCCCTGTCCGGCTGTGCGCCGCGCACTGTACTGTAAGCCTTCGTACTGCCTGCTTCTGTTCATTACAGTGACCCTCCTTACAAATCCTCTGTCCACAACTGTCCGCCCCTCCTTCCGTGCTGGACCTCGACGGCCCGCATACCGCTGGCTGCCCAGTCGCTAATCTGTGATGCTCGCCCCGCCCCGCCCCTCCTCACCCCGGGGCCAGCCAACACAATCAATTAACTCGGACGGCCGCTTGCTCTGGAACGCACCCCTCCTGGCCTGGCTTCTGCTGGTCAGTCGCCTGCTGGTATGGCGCCCAACAACTCTCTCTCTCTCTCCCTCACTCCTGAGGGGTGGGCAGCCCGAGGGGCGGCCCACCTCAGCCAGCACCGCCTTGTTGACGTCTGCCCGTGACTTCGTGAGGCTGCTGGGCCGGCCGGCCTCGCTTTGCTTTGTGATGTCGCCCTCTGCATTCCGCCCCGGGCTTCGTCGTGGGTTCAAGACGGCTTAGCTCGGCCGGACTCGGAACAAAACTGTCAGACAACCGGACGATATCGCGCAGGACGACGCTCGCCCATCTCCCCCTGTTCTTCGACATCATCGTGCATAGATAGTGGAAGATACAGCGCTTTGCGTTAGCGCCTCATCACCACAACGAAAAATCTTTCTTTTGGTTTCAGTCAAGAAATTTTCGTGGTAGTAAATGAAGTTTCTTTTCCGCAGAAAAACGGTTTTCTGGGTGCAGATAGTCAACGCGATACTCTCGAAATGTTATAAAATGAAAAATAACTAGCTCTTACAAATCATACTGTTTATACTGCACGTTAATGTTGTCCGTTCTAGATTAACGAGATGTTATCGCACTGTCGGTGGATTTGAGTTTAGCCACTCCGCAATTATTCCACCGACGTGTGTCGTTTTATGGTGCTTGCAGCGCCTGCAAATTGATAGAGCTTCGACTGTTTCGTTTAATACGATTTGTTTGCCATGTATCGCGTAAAAAGTACTTTTGCAATAGAATTTTTCTTAGGTAGTTGACGAATGGTCTGTCTGCAGTTCTAAGCTACAGTTAAGTACAGAATACTAGGGTGCGGATGGAAGCGACCAACAGCGCGAGAGGGATTTGAAAATGAATAATATAACAATCGTGTGACCCTGCTAATTTAATGTTCTTATGTTCTTTTGCAGGTGAGCTGATCCTTTTATTCCATCGGCGCTAACGGCTGACGGCCGCGAGCAACAGAGCAAAACAGTAGGTGATACATGCAGAAAAAGAAACAATGCTCAGGGAAGCACAGCCCGAGGACGACCTCGCAAACGGATGCTGCCCCCTTGATGCTCCCGCCCCCCGGCCGCTTCTTTGCTTCTTAACGCGCCGTGATGAAAGTAGGAATGTGATTAAGCGTCGCAGAAATTCAAACAGAAAAGCTTTTTGCACTCCCGCCATTACGTTAAACGTTAATGCAATGAAACGAAAAGGCAGAGGGCGGCTAAACACTCTCTCGGATGAAACCTTTCGCTCGCCGGGCCGCCCCGCTTATAAAGCTTTTCTCATCTTCCCCCTCCTCTCCCCTGTCGCCCTTTCTCGCGCTTATTTGTGAAGGAAGCAACTGGCATTTTGTCGCGTGACGGACGGACCCTGCACCGCAACTCTATTCTCGGCAAAACAGAGTAAATTCTGAAACGCAGGGCCTGGCCCGAAATTGCAGACTGATTTTTGGTCACGTCGGTTTTCTGTCTGGCATTTTCTTCTTGGAATGACTATACTGCTTACCTTCCGCTCATAAAGACTTGAGTAGGCAAAGCAGTCAAGTCGTAGTTGAAGTGACAGTTCAACGCTATCCTCCGAATGTTCTTCGCAGAACACACGAAGTGTAGCCTTCGTTATTCTACATTCCACGCATCGCTACAATAAGCGGGTGTGACGTTGCCACGCAGAATTGTGACAGCAGGTGTGGTGTGTATATGTGCCATGTACTACTCCTGTTTGATTCATGGTCAGCCGCCCCCCACCCCCGGTCCCCAACCCCCTCTCCTCGGCCCCGCAGGTTGCGCCGCTTCCTTCCCTTTACTAATACCCCTCCGGGTTTGATATATGAGGCTTGCATGTGTTGTGTGTGGGAATACGGCCCTCTGTATATGTGGCCGCCGCGCACTGTGACGTTGCCACAACCTGCCCCGCCGCGCCGCGCCGCGACTTGCCACGGTGCGCTACGCTCCGTGACGCTCGGCCACGCAACGCCACACTCTGCTACTCTGCCACCCCAATCCGCCAGTGCGGCGCTGGCTGCAGCAACGGCGAGCCATGTCGAACATGTAGACAAGTTTTCCTACCTCCACCCCACAACCGCGTCCTTTTCTTTTAACACTAGCGGGTACTACTACTACTTCTACTATCACCTGCCACTACTTCTTCGTCTTCGCAAAAAGGCCGCGTGGAATAAAGACGCCCTTTTCATAAGCTATCGAGTTTAACACAGGGGCGCCTCGGAATTGGAGGGATAAAATGAGGCCACACTAGCGCATGAATTATGGATCCCCCGCCCCCTGCACCCTGTTCCGGCAGCCGCGCCGCCCTGCGAGCCCCTCAGGCCGCTCTCTGCCCGTATAAAGGCCCAGTTAGCGAGCACTTTTATAACGGCAAGCGGCCGGTCGAGAGGCACATGATGCACTGGGCGGGGCCGACGCCGGGCGCTGCGGCGCTCACAGTGGTAATCGAACGAGGCCTATGCGAGTCGTGTGAAAGCCGCTGCAGTGAAAGGACTTTTCAATGTCTACGCACCGATCAAGCTTCATTCCGCCCTGTCCTCTGTTATCCGTTTGGTGCTTAAGATAGGGTTGGAAAAATTAATGGCTCCGAACAAGACCTGATAATGCTTCCGGTTTATTTTCAGAACGTGAACGATGTTTAAATCGTTTTCTTGGAGTCCAACCCCCCTCCAACTTCCCTTCTTTTATCGTGCGTTCGCCCGCCTCCCCCCTCGTGTTGCCTTTCGGCCTCTGCTCTGGCCCCCTAGCCCCGCGCCGCCTGAGCACCTCTGACAGACCCCTTCCTGCAAAGTCCCAGGACAATGTTTGCGGGAGGCGCTCGGGGAACTCCGCCATACATTTATAACGCGCATCTTTACCGGAAACGCGCGACTTGTGCGTGTTGCGGATCTGTAAAAAAGATGTTGGTGTGGGGATGGTCACGGGGGAATGCTGCAATATAGGATGTGCGAAGTTGCTCACGGTCGGTAACTTTATTGTTTCCAACCTTAATTTTTCAAGGAGACTCGTTTGTTTCCTTCTAATTTGAAAACCATAAGCAACTGTTTTTAAAAACAATCTCGTACTTCGGCAATATGAAGTGAAGAAAAATAAAGTCATTGTCTATGAAAAGTCACTGGCCTTGAGGCAAAACAGCATTCAGAGTGTGCACTGCATGCTTGCACACGGCTGCACACAGTAAAATACTTACGAACTAATTGCTTTGCAACGTTACGAACAAATTTTCGTTCTTTGTATTGCACAGAAATTGTATTGCAAAGCGATTGTTTGCAAGGCTAGGAAGATTCTTACGATCAATCGGTTTGCATTACGAACAATTGGATCGTAAGCTTACGAACAATTAGTTCGTAGAACAACGATTCAAAATCGTTCGTAAGCTACAAAGGTTTTGGTTTGCTTTACGACCCTATTGTTCGTAAGCAATTTACAGTGCACGGCCTTCTGTTATCAGCTTTCTAGCAAAGTACAAGACACCATGCCATCTACCTGTTACAGTAGCCAGCAGTCAACCTGGCAGGTACGCTCCTTCCTTGCTGGCATGCCGCATGATATAGTGTCGAGTTTCGTGGGTAAAAATTGGCCTCTGCCTGAACGGAAAAGGGGGAACAATCGTTGGGATGCATTTCCGTTCTGTGCTCTCATGTGGGGACGTTATTTGTTCCTTGCCAGCTGTGTGCCTCTCGCCCCCCTCGGGCCGCGCACGGCGAGTGGTGGAGAGGTCGGGGAGGGGGTGGCTCGCTCGAGGGCTCTCAACCGGGACCTCTGCTGTAATGAGTCGTTTTCTCCCTTAGGGCCAGCATCAGTCGCAGTCCTCCCCCCC
>NW_026267148.1:1077062-1078259 GCF_000697945.3 Frankliniella occidentalis
GGGCCTGACCCGCGTGCCAAACGCCTTGTTACTGCCGCCGCCCACACCTGACCCGCGCCCGCCTATTCAACACGCACTTTTCTCTGTTACATTGTTGGCGGGCCCGAGTCATGGTTTGGTTATTCCTTAACTGCAACATTAACTCCAGGGGTCCATCACGGGTGGGACCCCGGGGGCTGGGAGGGTCGCAGCAATCACCATGTTGTCTGGCCCCGGGTCCCAGAGGAGAGGTTCTCACGGCATGTGACGCGCCGGCCTGCGGCCTGGCCCTTCAGCCTGGCCCCTCAGCCCCCCTCCCTCCTCCAACCCCCGTGTCCTGCAGCGCCGGGAAAGTAATTTTTAAAATGGCCTTGCGTGTGTGCGTGCGGCTGACCCCGATGCTCATCGATGGGGGTGGGGCCTCCGTCGCGTCGGCCGCTGCCGCGCTGCTTGTCTGGCGTGGGTGATGAATGGATCCACGCGCTGTTTTAAGCGAAAGTAAGAAGGAGAGGGGAAAACAAAGAGAGAGGGAAAAAAAACTTCTCCGTGTACTGAAGAAAAGGGGAGAAGGGAATTAGACGTTCCGTTCGGTGTAAAAAAAAATGTGTTTCTCAAAGCATTTTTTTAAAATCCACTTTTAAAACAAAAAGGAATTACGCTCATGCATGTGGTCTGGTCGTTGCGAGCGCGGAGCGACAACGTTAACAAAGAAGACGTCTCCCGTAAAGAGTTTCTTATTGCAGTCAAAAAATATTGCCTTGCTTTTAAAGCTTGGAATCAATTGGAATTGTTCTGATTTAAAGGTAGTGTTGTCTTCTTTTGACGAATATTTCTTTCATTGTTTTAAAATCTTTTTAAATCTTTGCATAGACAATCAATGTGCTTTTAAATCAATATGCTGTGCTGTATAAAGTCTCTTCTGACTTTGCGGTGTTTAGAGGTATGGGAGTGACGGGGGGATGGTGTGAGAGAGGGAGACGAGAAAAGCAGCTAATAGTACGAGAGAGGTGGAGGGTGGAAGGGAGTGGAGAGATCGACCGTCTTGCAGAGGCCTCGTGACACCGCAGAGGAGCACAGCCGGGACCGTTATCACGCGAGGCTTGACGTTCCGCGCGACGCGTCGACCAAACCAAAGTGCCGTCGTGGCGGGCGCCTTGTAAACGAATATAAATGGCGTGTTCGACCTCGCCACGCCATGATATTTAGGCCTCTTCTGTC
>NW_026267148.1:1079379-1079690 GCF_000697945.3 Frankliniella occidentalis
CCGCTGTTCTGAAATCTTGCTGTGCGGGGCAGCTACGACCGAGGCTACGACGCCCAGCACAGGACCAGAGGTCAGGGCGTAGCTCGGTGGGGTGCGGGGGTGCGGTGTGTCGTGTGTTTCAAAGCGTTTGAGTGGTTTGGCGCGGACCCGGCTCCATCAGCGGGACTCACTGGCCAAGCCTCGCCCGAGGCGGCCGGCTGGACCAGGACCGGGTTGAGTTGGGCCGGCCTGGCTGGGGATGGCACACGGACTGGACTCTCACACCGGGCTACTTATTGACTGAGCGACGCGGCGGTGCCCCCCCCCCCCCC
>NW_026267148.1:1080284-1085373 GCF_000697945.3 Frankliniella occidentalis
GGCTGCTGGTGGCAGTGTCCGTGATTTCGTTCGTTAAAGGTGCAAATGAGGAGGTGGCCGGCCCAGCCGTGGGCCCCTCTCGTCATCTCTGTAATCACACTAATGACAGGGTGCGGGGCGGTCTGCACACGCACACTCACGAACACAGCGACACACACAAAAGTGTATATGTACCGATAGGGACGACATGCACGGTCGCACGGTTGTCAGGGCAACAGCCCCACCACCACCTCGCCCCGCCCCGCCCCCTGACACTAACTAATGACTTGCGACTATAAAGACGCTTGCAGAGTTACTGCCGCCGGCGCCTTTGCCTCATCCTGTTTTCCTGTCGCATCGCAGCAAAATGGCTTGGCTCGGCGGGACGGGGAAGGCGCGCGCCTTGCCCTTCTCTAGAGACATACGAAACACTGTATTAGACCGTGGAGACTCATCCGTATACCGACTGGCGCTGCTCCTTCCTCCTTCTCTCCCTCCCCCCAACTCCCTCTGCCCAATTGACTATCGCCTTCTCATTGGCCTTCTAAACGCTCTGCCACACCTCACTCTGAAGCGTGGTGGTTTCTCCACCCTATCCCTAGAGGGCGAGAGAGAGAGAGAGAGGGGGGGGGGCAGGAGGATAGAAAGCGCTCTAGAACGACCCAAGTCAAACATCTCTCTCTCTCTCTCTCCCTCTCTCTCTCTCGCTCTCTCTCTCTCTCTCTCTCTCTCTCTCCCTCTCCCTCTCCCTCTCCCTCCCGCGCGCGCCTTACAGACCGGCCCCGTTGGTGCTTAAGAGGCGAAAATGACGGCCCGCGCAATGGTTTATGGCGCCCCGCCGGGGCCCTCGGTGCGGGGCGGCAGCCCGGCGCGGCCGGAGACGGAAAGGGAGGAAAAGTAAGAAAATAAAATGGCGTTGGAAATGTAGAGGGGCGTCGTAAATGTTGGGCTATCTGCCTGCTGCCCCTGGAGGTTATGCAACACATTCGGCTAGCGTGCCGCTCCGTCCGGCCGCGCCTATCTCGGCCCCCGCTGGGGAGGGGGGTTAGGGGGGCTTAAACACTGGCGGGGTTGCACTGCCTCTCCAGCGTGTGCGGCCGCACTGCTTTTCTCTCTTTCCCTCTCGTTTACGCGCTGGCTTCGTCGCTTTCTCTGCCTCACTTTCGGACCCTTTATGGCAGTGGATTGTGTGTGAGAAGGTGAAACACCAGAGAGAGAGAGAGAGAGAGAGAGAGAGATGGCAAACTCGCACGCGCCCGTTCTGAACGACACGCCATATGCCGGAGGTTATGCCCAACCCCCATATCGGTACCGACCGCACGTTGCCGTGCGCAGTTGTAACGGCAGTAAAATAGACAGGACTTGATAGGAAGTATATCGATGTACTTTACGAACGAAGCATAAATATTTTACAGTTCCTGTCCGTGTTGCTATGTGCCGCTTCTTTATGACGAGTCGGCCAAGCTATCCTCTCCGGATAACCTACAAGTCTTGCAGAGCAGCTGCTAAACCAGATGGCGGCGGGTCCTCACCTTTAGTTGCCAGCAGGGTCGACCAGAGTAATTTGAGTCTTCTTTTAGGTTTCTAAATTGTATAGCCTGATTTCATTTCCTCATTTTGTATAGTTGTAGACTACAAACTCCGTCAATTTGGTTGCTAGTAATGGTTTTTGAATGTGCTGATATTTTACACTTCTTCGTTGGCGTCGTTTTTGTGACATCCCTTGAGAGCCGTCGAAACCGTCTTCACACTGGTAAAACAAGTGTGCAGTATTTGCACACCAAACGTGTGCAAGTTGTTACACATTACATGGTGTTTAACTCAAGTTGCACACTTGCGTGGTGTGCAAATTTTAGACGTTTTGTAAACGTTTAAATTCTGCACACTTGGATACATACAGTTATATGCTGTCAATAGGGAACCATACGGTACGCAGCTGCTATACGTGTCGGAAGTGTCGAAAATTTAAACACCAATTGACGTATAACATAGTTAGACACCACAAAGTGTCGAGAAAAAGCACACTTGAACTTAGACGTCAATTGACGTGCAATATTAAACACTTGTTTTACCAGTGGCAAGACGATTGTTTCTGTCGTACACATATCTTCTCGTTTGCTGCTAGAGATGACACCACGTACAAAATTCTCATGGCTGTAACCACGTGCAGCTGTCAACCTCTGCAGGTGGTTGGTTCGATGATCTGTGACGCACCATGGTCTCGCCGTCGATTTCTCATAACACAGAGCGATGTGCGCGGGCCGCGTTTGCGGGCAAGATGTAATGTAGAAGCAAATTCCAGTCACGTAAAAACAGACGAGCCCCCCCCCCCCCCCCCTCTTTCCCCCTTCTTCCCTTCACAACGGGCTGCTTGCCGCTGCGCCGTGCGCTGCAAAAGGAACGGGCATTGACGAATGCGAGCCTTACTCGATTTGTCTTCTTCCCGAAACGGTACAAAACGGCTCCCTGGCCGGGTGCGTGGGGTGATTCGTCAAAAAGAGGGAGCCCAAAAAAAGATGTAAGCAAGCTGCCGCCGTCCTGCTACCGCTGCTCGCGCTGCTACTTGTGTCACCCACGACTCTTCGAGGTTATTTGTCTCCACCCCCTCTCCCTTCAACCCTCGCTGCCACGCGTGCGATTAGACAACGTATGTGGCACTCTGTCGCTATAGCGCCTCTCCTATCTTGTACATGTGACAGACGCGCCCATCCTGCCTTCTGGCCCTCTTATTGTTACAGACTACATACATAGTCGTTCTGTGTGATTGTTGCTCAACAAAAATCTCGATACGACGTAAGAGTAACATAATTCGAAGAAAATCGCTCACTTGAATTGGCGCAAATTTCTTAATTTCGAATCATGTTTCTTTCATTCAAGTTCGGTTCATTTGGGACGACTGTTACAAACTTGCGAACTAATTTGTGTCTAAGCTGTGCCGAATTGAGCTGCGAAGCATTGGGCTACAAAGCAAATGTTATGTCTACAAGACAGCTAAGCCAAATTAATTTTTCGCAGTTCTCACAAGCTTTGGTAAATAAACCCTACGTTTAAAAAGCTGTAACATATTCTAGTTATTTCACACTTAATCCGACTGCGATCTTCACGTTTGGCAGAAGAAAAGGAAGAAGGCAGTATCAATATCCCTTGCCTAGTTGTGATGATGTAAGGGGCTCCTTGGCAGCTGAAAGTGCAGCTGCTTCCGCTGACTGTGCGGAGCAGGCGGGGAGGACTAGAGGGATGGGGCAGGGGATGCTTCGCCACCTGGCGCTGCCCGGGATGCATTCCCAGGTCTCAAGGCAATCAGCGGTCGGCACAAGTTCTGCCCCTTCCTTTCCCGTCCCTCTTCTTATTCCACAGTTTGACCCGAACACTCTCTTGCCGACGGCAGCACCTACCCCCCCCCTCTCTCTCTCTCTCTCTCTCTCTCTCTCTCTCTCTCTACCTCGCCCGGCAGGGCTTCTGGCCGGAAGCGATATCTGCGGCAGATGTTGCCGAGATTGCGTGCGGCGCACGCCGCCCACGACTGGAAAGAGAATGGCGATAACAGGAAATGAGCATTTTCCAGCTCGTCGCCGATTTCTCCGCCGAAGGGAACACGCGACAAAATATGTGGTGGCAGTGGCGGTGACTGGAGCAGCTGGGAGACGGTGGGGTGCGCGGAGCACGCTGGGGACATCTCAAGACTGGAGAATACAGGGCTGCCTACGGACCCACCCATTGTGATGGATATCTTTTATTATTTTTTCTCACTACCTTCAGTCAGTAGGGCGTGATTATAATTTGCTGTGTTTTCGAACCCCCAGGGTGCACATCCACATTCCGACGTGTTAACAAATGGTATGCATGTGTCGTATTCTCCAACGGCTACTTTAAGCTATGTTCCACACTTTGCATATTACAAACCACTTGCAATTGCTTTGTACTACAAATCAAATTATTTATATTACAAAACTGCAATATGCCTCGCAAACTTAGTTTTTTCGAATCTAACGGTAAAAACGCTAGAAAGTAATTTTCTTAACTAAGCCCTCCTCTCGACCCATCAACTTTATCTAAATTCTCTCACAGAACGAAAGTTGTGCAGACAAGTGAGCACAGTGAGATATCCCCACATGCCCCTCGGTTGCAGGCGCACATCGGAGAGGGGAGGGGGAATGGTAGACGGAGGCCGGCGTGCTGTGGTGTGGCGGGCTGTGCCCCACGCTCTGAATTCAAATGGAAGGAAGTCGTAATTGAATGCCAGTAGGGCCGGAGAAATGTCCTTCGCCGCTCGCTGATGCAGGATGAAGGGATGGGAGGGGAGAAGACAGGGGAAGGTGCCTGAGGGGAGGGGGAGGGGTATGCAAGGAGATAAGGGACGGGGGTAGCCAATTGAACTAGTTCATGTCATATTATTCCTCGCAAAGTATCATCATATCTACGGGCATGTGTATAAATAGTCTTCCATAGGAGAGAATAGGGTGAGGTGGGACGAGTAGGGGAAGGAAAAGGCTGTGGGGGTTGGGGGTGGTCGGCTCACCTGGTGTTTGTATTGGATGTTGGTGGAGCAGGCCGCCCACAAGGTCGCAGCCGCCGCACCGAGCCTCAACCCCGCAGAGCAGCGCAAAGCCCGAGGCCGCCCCTGGAGCCTTTTGCCGGCCTTCGCTTTATCCACGTCAGCTTGCAGTTTATAGGGTTGAATGTGTCAAACGCTGGCTCGTGATTTATCACACGGTGCCCCCCCCCTCCCCTCTTCGCAAATCCCTCGCCCCTGTCCCGACGCTACAGGCCCCCCACACAGGCCTGCTGCTGCTGCGCCGATACGACAGTTTAGCGACGCAAGCCGCCTATCCGGCTCCGGCCTGGTCAGCCGGCCAAGGGTTAACAGCCTCATGTTGACAGCGTGTCGGACCTGCTCTGCTCTGGACGGAGGCCTCTCCTGTCTCGCAGGATGTTCAATGTAATGCACATTTTGACCTGGTTCTCTACCCTAACTCAAGTCCCTTATTCCCTCGCTAGATGTACGGAAATACTTTGCTAAATCCAGTCACGTGTCGTTTAATGTACATCCTCTACTTTATGTAACTTACACTACTTTTTTTAAGTCTGTCAACACAAACAGCAAGAAAAA
>NW_026267148.1:1090573-1091593 GCF_000697945.3 Frankliniella occidentalis
GGATGGGCCGCTCGCACTTCGGACTCTTTTACTAAGGGCCGTCGAATGTGAAAATGAGCATCGAAACATTTACTTGCAACATAGGCAAAAGTAAAAATAACACGCCAGGCTACTACATCCGCTGCGAACTAGGCAGCAAATCTCTGCATGCGTGTAGAGATGTTCCCTAAAAGGCGATTTCTGGAAGTTACCAATATGGTGTACTTTCTGGAAAAGAGGTGGAGCCCTTCGCGTTTTCGTGACAATTCTATGTTTCTTGGAAATGAACAGAATAATTTAACGGCGAAGATTGAACATTCACGGGTTGTTTGGGACAAGTCAAAAATCCAGTTTGTACACAAAACGTTACTAACAACCAAACTGTAGGAAGCATAAAATAACGAGTAAAAATAATACTTGATTTTCAAATTACGTAATTATTGAAACGACATGTTCAAACTAGATTTTTGTATTACCAAACGGGGCATGACATGTTGATGCAAACTGTCATCACAGGGTGCCGCGAGCTCTGCCCGCCCCCGAAGGGGGCTTACTAGTAAAATGTGTTTTCAAAAGAAGCGCGCGCTTTCATTTGCAAGATTTTGCAATCAGCGTTCAGTTAATGCCTCTGCTAGTAGTGTGGGCATAGGCAGGTAATTATCGCTGAGCGAAGCTCAGTCCAAGTCGATGAGGGGTCAGGCGATGTCTCCGTCGTGAGTCTGTCTGTCTGTCTGTCTGTCTGTCTGTCACATTCCGTATCTCCTCAAAGTGTGCTGCACTGACAGCGAGAAGCGGGTTAGTCTAAGAATCGAGAATTAACGAGGACTATCTGTGTGCATTATTGCATGCATTGGTCAGCTTTGAAATATTCAATCGTTTAATTTGAACTCGCGCGCAGTTCGTTGGTATGTTGGCAGCACTGCACTCGAATGGGTGAAAAGCGCTGGCGGCTCCGGCGCTCACTTCGCGTCTTTGATACTCTCTCACAAGTGATTAAATTGTCAGATCGTCAAACTGGGTGTGATATTTTTAGTTTTAGAG
>NW_026267148.1:1091643-1094066 GCF_000697945.3 Frankliniella occidentalis
GGAGGCCTCTCCTGTCTCGCAGGATGTTCAATGTAATGCACATTTTGACCTGGTTCTCTACCCTCACTCAAGTCCCTTATTCCCTCGCTAGATGTACGGAAATACTTTGCTAAATCCAGTCACGTGTCGTTTAATGTACATCCTCTACTTTATGTAACTTACACTACTTTTTTTAAGTCTGTCAACACAAACAGCAAGAAAAAATTTGGACTGACTACTCACTACATACTACGACACTTAGTCTTTCAACGGGGCACCTTCCATATATTTCGCCACAGTGAGAGAGCAGCGCCAGCAGCAGGTTGTTCCAGCTGCATTGGCAGCATCCACGGCAACTCAGAACACCTGCTATTTGAACGCTGAGTTGCTTGCATGCGTGGTCTGCTGAGGTACTGCAAAACTTGCACCCCTTATAATGAGGCACGGCAAAGTGCGCTCGCGGGTGGAGACCCTCCCATCCAGCGCTCCTCTGCTACTCGAGCTGTTTATCTTACATACCTCCGTGGGCCTTTGCGAGGGGGCTCTAGCCCCCCCCCCTTCTCCTATTCAGTGACAGTACCTCTCCGCGCCCTCGGACTCTCCTATTGCAACATCGGAGTGGGACACGAGGGCTTGACCCGGAGCTGAGGCTCTTTAATTCATGCCGATTCATGCTGCTCATTTCGACATTTTCGGAGGGCTGGTTTTGTGGATCGTGACTGTGCGCCTGCATCTCTGTAAACTAACATTTTTGATTGTCTGTAATTTCGTTTAGATGTAAATTTTAATGGATTGATGATTTTAAATTTAATGCAATTACGGTCCAAATGCGACTCTCGCAGTTTTTCATCTATGTAAGCGATAAAAATATTATTTCCCGTTTTAAGCAGCCATTATTACATTTCCCGTTTTATAGCCAATTTTAAATTAGTGGTTGCTTAAATTTTTCATTATATTTGCTGCTTAAGTGAAATATTTTCTTACAGCCAGTTGCAGTAACACACGTTCCCGGCACGTAATGTGGGCCGCCGTTTTTTTCCCCGCAGCGTGTGCGCTGCACCGACAGAGATCCGGTGCCGCTTTTTCGTCTCTCTCCCCACCCTTCCCTCCCGCCGCGGCTACTGCTATTGGTCACTCTACTTGTCAGGGCACAATGTGGCGCGCCCGACAAAAAGGGCCGAAGTTCGGGAGGAAAAACACGGTATAATTAGTGGCCCCAGCAATTACGGCCGAAGCAGGAAAAGGGAGGGAGGAGGGGAAGGGGATTAGGGTGGAGCCCGAAACCAACGTCACATTTGAGGACGCGTCCTCCCCGATTTAACGTCCAGATTGAGGGGATGGGGGTGGTGGCAACGAGTGCCGGGACTCTGCCCGGGCGCGAGGCAATCAGGGGCTCCCCCCCCCCCTCCACGTCCATCGCCACAGCGCGTATCGTGTCTGTTTCTTTGAGTGTGTAGTTTCTTATAGTGTTTTCCTATGACATGTAGAGAAACTCTTCGAAACGGGCCTCATAAAAGGTAAAAAGAAACAGGCAACAACCTCATTTACGTTCAAACTCAAGCGGTGAAAGCAATTGATATTTTTCGCTGGGTTTACGCGGAGTCTAATATTTGCTCCTGCAATCAGACTTTCAGACGAAATATTTCATAGGCAGATTTTACTTTACGGGACGGGTGCCACTCACTTTGTGGTTTTATTGTTTCCGGAGAGACTCGCGCCCTCCGTCCACCCGCTTTCTCTCGTTTTCTCTCTCCTAAAATGCGATACTACGCAAGGCGATCGGAAAACTTGTCAACGGGACCACTGCGGAGCAGCGCGGGGCAGCTATCCAGCCAGGGTCGCGAGGCTCTGGGTGGGGGCGAGGGCTTTGGGACCGGGGCGCTAACTGATCACGAACGAAATCGGCGCGCACCGCTCGGCCTTGCCGGATCCCCCTCTCCCTCCACTGCTGCAAGGTTATTTATCAGATGGAGGCGGCCGGGCCCGGACCGGCGGGGCGCGAAGGAGAAATACGTTGGCGATACGGGGTGCCGTTCGGAAGGAGGTCGTTGCGGCGCGAGCGCGGGCAGCATACGCCGACTGGGCCGAGCGGGGCGGGTGCGCGGCTCCTGCTGCGGTGCTGGATATCGCCGTGTCCTTACCGGTTGAAGGGGGGAAAAAAATCTCAGCTTCTCGTCGCTAAGACCCCGAAAAAGTTCGGCCAGCCATCCTTGGCTGCTGGCTAGAAACTTTTGAGAGTGCCAAGGAAAGACCTACGCTTCTTTTCACCCTCTCTTCTCCCCCCGATTAAGGTAAGGGTCCGGTGAAATGCAGTTTTTCTACAGCTTTACAGTAAAACATTTTATCTTTTGGTATGTTGTAGGGGTCGTAAAAAAAGTAAATTGGACCACAATCTCACCTCTGTAGGTCAAGCCGTTCCCAAGTTACACTAATTTAAGTGTTTA
>NW_026267148.1:1094747-1095547 GCF_000697945.3 Frankliniella occidentalis
CATTGCACTTGTAAGTAGTTAAAAGCTGTCTGATAAATGAAATTACTTCTCCCAGGCGCCATTTCTGTTTTGTTTACTGAACCGAAAGGCAGGCGGGCCATGGAGTAGCTGGGCAAGGAACGGGAGGTGGCGCGCTCTCGTGTCTGATTCTGACGTTCAACGTTTTGGTCAGTCCCTCTGACGTCACCGTTCGACCCGACGCCGGAAAGTATGGGAACTACTGAGGATGGTGCACGCGCTCACATTACGTGGCGCGTAACTACGACTTCGACCTATGGTACGGATGTAATGGATATCCTGCCTGGCTGCCTAGCAAGTTTTTGAACCTCCATTTTGCCGTGGTCTGTGGTGTTTTCATGCCCCCCCCCCTATTTCTCTTTTCACGCGGTTTTTAACATATTCGTTATTTCAAATATTTGCGACTATATATGGTAAAGTAGGGAACTAACTGTCAGTAATAGACATACTGTCAACACGCTCGTAAAAGCAGCCCATTCATCTCTACAGTCAGCTAAATGGTGAAATCGCAACCTCTTAACGCCTTCATTTAACAAAAAGATGATATAGCGAAATTATCAGTTCTATGGCGGCAGCGTTTATATAAAGAATTTTTGACAGTACATGTCCCCACATTGGGACAGGTAAATTAAATCATTTTATAATCTGTTGTAGAAAGGACGGTTTGAGTATAATTTTGATTAAGAGGGGCGATATGCTCTCATTTTTTGAGGGAAAAGGGAAAACTTTGGGGAACTCCCTTGGTTTGAGGAAAATTTCTCAGATTTCGAGGAAGTTTCCTT
>NW_026267148.1:1095597-1096996 GCF_000697945.3 Frankliniella occidentalis
GGGCGATATGCTCTCATTTTTTGAGGGAAAAGGGAAAACTTTGGGGAACTCCCTTGGTTTGAGGAAAATTTCTCAGATTTCGAGGAAGTTTCCTTAAAAAAATGTGGGATTTCCCCTCATTTTCTAGGCTAAAATAACCATGGGGAAGGCCATGGTAAAATAGAAGTTATGGTCAATACATGGTAGTCCAGGAGGATATCTCTTTAGCGTTGGTCGAGCGGGCGAGCGAGCGAGCGAGCGGGAGTGGGAGGGTAAAAGAGTAAATTATCAGTATTTTAAGGGCAAACTGAGTGAACAAAATACATTTTTGAAAAAGGAAAGAAGTACAAACAAATCTCAGCCAGAATAAAAGCCACCATGTAGCCAAAGAAGATTGCTCAAACTGCCTCACGTAAATGTTAATCTTCGAGGCTTGCTCCAAAGGCATCAATATTTTTACAGAATAACAATGCTTTGCACTCCTTCCATTCGAAATAACACCTAGGTTCACTCATTTTCGCCGAAAAATACCTTTAGCATGCTCTTTTACCCTCCCGCTGCCGCCCGCTCGCTCGCTCGCTCACTCGAACAGCGCTAAAGAGATATCCTCCACGGGGAAATCACTTGGGTTCGTAGCGTACGGGCTATTTCGTGGTATTTCTCCTGCCATTTCGGTTATTTCTCCTGCCATTTCGGTCATTTCTCGCCTATTTCGGATTCTTTCAGGATTTTTGCGGTATTTCGGAGTATTACAGGGGTATTTCGCCTCTATTTCACGGACTATTTTTCTATTTTTTCTATTTCGCTATTTCGTCATTATTTCGCATTCACGAAAAAAAAACCTCAGCTGCCCTAGCTAAATGTTAGCTGTCCAGGCCGTAGCTAAATTTTAAGCTGTTGGAGCTTATTTTTTGCTGTGGTAGTCAAATATTAGCTGCAGGAACTAATGCTTCCGTTTAACAGCTTATCCTGCGTGATCTGGTTTGGATGACGGAATTTGCTCTCTCAACTAATGCGCAGCTACCGCAGCAAATGTTTAGCTGTCAAAGTTGAAAAGGTTAATCAGTGCCTGGGCAGCCAACATATAAGCTATCACAGCTAATCATTAGCTTGTGGGACATACGTTTTTTTTCGTGTTTATTTCAGACTATTTCAGGGGAAGGTGTACGAACTATTTCGGAAGTGATTTTCCTCTCGATGGTCTCCCATAGTGTTACGTTGATTAACCATAGTATTACGGTCATGGTAATCATGGTAATCCTCCAAGTGAACAAGATAAGCATGGTTAGCCATGGTTATTTTAGCCTGGGTTTTTGAGAAGCTTCCTCATAATCTGAGGCGAGATCAGAAGAGTTATCGACAAATATAGGAGTTTCTCAAAGTTTTCCCCTTTCCCTCAAAAGATGAGACAACGTTTTTA
>NW_026267148.1:1098906-1108615 GCF_000697945.3 Frankliniella occidentalis
AAGGAAGTCACAAATCAAAGGGCAGCTTTCTACCTCACAACCTGTTGCGCAAGAAGTTTCTCAAAGTTCCACAAAATGTTCTCTATCAACAACAGGCTTTTGTCGAAAAAGCTACAAGAGCCATTAGGTAGACCGATCCAAAATACAAAAGAAAAGACGTTTCGTGAACTTTACATGGTTTCCCAAAAGGAGAGAGGTCGAAACATTGTTTTTTCGGCAAAAACTCATTTAAGAATATTTGTACAAAAATTGCAATTTTTTCACCGGACCCTTACCTTAAGGGTGGTTAAAATTATGAAATGTGTTTTCAAAAGAAGCGCGCGCTTTCATTTGCAAGATTTTGCAATCAGCGTTCAGTTAATGCCTCTGCTAGTAGTGTGGGCATAGGTAGGTAATTATTACTGAACTGGGGATAGTGGGAGTGCTGGCTGCAACCCCTGACATAGGCACTCAGAATAAGAGAGGAATACCGTACAACTTTCCACCCAGATGACATGCGTCTTTGATCACATCCTTACCCGATCCAAATGTGTACCTAAGAGTTTACTTTGTGTTCTTTAACTATGGTCCGAAACATTCGAGCTAGGTGGAAAACACCGCCCCTGCCTCCATTTAGTGTATTGACGTCGCCTAGCGCTTTTCGCTTGTCACGGCCCGTGGCAGGTTGTCACCGATACCTCCTCCGCCGTTCCGCGCGCCGCGGCTGCAGTGTTTGGTTTACTTTCTACTTGAAAATATGCCAAACTGAAAATTCAGCGTGTATGGATAAAAAATAACGCCATTTATCGCGGGATAGGTTACTCTGGAAACGCAAGTGCGTGAATGTCGCTCACCTGCAGGTGTGTGAATATCCATTCGTACATTCAGACGGGTAAAGGTGTGAATGTTTCCTAGAAAATTCGCACGTTATACTCTCGTAAGTGTACGAATGGACATTCACACACCTGCAGGTGAGCGACATTCACACACTTGCGTTTCCAGCGTACGTTTCTCACTGCACAGAGGTGTCTACTAACTACTCTTATTCGGTTGAACTAGTTGAACACTGCAGACAACCCTTAAAACAGTTCCTTGTTATTCTCAACGAAGATGACTAATACTATAACTGACCCAATGTTTGGTGTATATTTTATTCATGGTGGGTGATGGCTATCTGATCTGATAGTGTAGCCTCTCCTTAATGAGGAGTCCGTTCATAACTTCGTTATCGTTTGATTCCCTTGACGAAAATTAGCTTCGTTTCGTAACCTGCAGAGTAGCTGGCAGTGCACTGCAACGCAGTTGTCCGCTGTTTCAGTTAATGGTGGCCGGGCTACGCCGCTGACGCGCTCCGGCCGGCCCGGGATTATTGAAGTGAAAGACTCGACTAGCCCACTCCATCCAGAGCCGCCCCCCACCCCGGCCCTTCCCTCCTCATTCTTCTGCCGCTCCCGGATCTAGCTGCTTCTGCTCCCATTTAAAATTGAGCCACTCTTTCATTTTAATCTGCTGCGTTGCACCCACTTGTTCCCCGCCCGCTATCTGTTCTCTTTGCGAAGCATCTGTGGACCCGTTATTACTGCGAAGGTGGCTTCGTCGGCCCGTCCGAGGCTTCTCTCCAGCCCCCCTTCTCCCCCTCTCTGTCTCTCTCCCTCCTGCCCCACCACGTTTCTTTTTGAAGGAAATCAGAAACAGTGAATCGCATTTTCCTTGCTCTCGCCACTTGCAAGTTAATCTTTCTTTTTTTTCGGGACTGAAATGACGAGTTGGTGGGGTGAGGCTGCGCACGAAGCGAGCAGCTCACCGTGAACCGGCCGCTGCCTCGCCCCTCGGGAAATGCAAACTAAGTAACCAAATCCTCTACTTTCAGGGGAGGCTGGGCCGGGCGGACCTCCGGATGTCTCCTATTGAAGCGACGCCGCTTTCCTTACATTTAGTCGGGCCGCTCCTTGATTCGTTTGCTCTGCGCGGCCGTTTCACTTGTGATTTCGCTTGTTTGAAAGCCACGGCACGGTCATTGAAACGCGTCCCCACCTCCCCTTCCCCAAGCGGTCTGGGGCGGGCTTGGGTGGCTGGAGCTCATCTTCATTTCAAAGCGCTGCGCTGGAATGTGTTTCCGCAATGAAAAACGAACAATGCTTTTGCGGCTTTCGTCCCAAAAGGGTCTGGCTTTGGCACGATGTCGTCCAGAACAAGCGCGTTTGCTGGCCGTGTGGTGCCGCCTTAGAAAAGAAAAAAGTGCGTTGCTTGGAAAAGTATGATCGTTCTGTACTTCAAATTTTTAAGACAGTCTGGTAGCATGAAATTGTGATGATCCCGAAGTCAGTGCTGGGCTGCATGAAAACGACGGACGAATAGTGGAAAGAAATCAGCAGTGACTCGTCTCACCACCTTTTTTCATGCGGCAGAGCGGGAAGGGACGTCGATGGACCTCGGTCGGTTGAGGACGGGGACGGGAGCTCAGCTCGGGGGAGGACGGGGGTGGAGTAAGGGGTCAAATTGAACTCATCAGGGCAAAACAGGACCGGGAGCGTGTTTTGTTATTCGGGTGGGGCTTTCCTACGCCCCCGGTCCGGCTTGGGGGTCCTCGGCCGTGCCGCGCTGCAGCGAGACTCGGTCAGTGGGGCGGGTTTGAGATGGGGGAGGGGGCTGCCCGATGTGAAGCTCGTTTGGGGAGCCGGGGGACGTCGCCCGTGGCGAGCGAGGCGTAATCACGACCGCGGGGCTGAGCTCGCCGACTGATTCTGTTTATTTTGATTGCAGGTACGAGACGACCTCGGGTCTCGGGTACGCAGCGGGGGCACGGCGGAGTCGAGGTGAGGTGCGGTGGCGGTGAGCCGGTGACTGCGCTGCGCTCCGGGGAGACACGCTCCGCACTGGAAAAACTAACGTTACCGAGGTAACGTTTCTTGACGCGACCACGCCAGGTAACGTTTTGTGATGCAACCAGTTTGTGATGGCCCGATCCTTTTGCATGGGGTAGGTCGCATCAGGAAACGTTACCGGTCTTGGTCACATGATGAAACGTTACCATGGTAACATAAGTTTTTCCAGTGGACGCGCGTTCCCGCATGCCGGCCGTCCTCGAACCCCCAGTGCGCACATCGGACTCTGTAGAAAGTCTGCGGAACATTTGCTACTCACAATATAAGGGTACAAATGACTCCTATGGTTCTTATGGAATCACAGTGTTCCCCGATGATTTCCAACGTTTCCCACGTCAAGATATTCATACGCGCCACTCCTTAGCCTTCAACAGTATTGACCTAGTGCGCTATTTTGTGGCTCCCGATCGATGTGTTACTGGGGTAGGTGGTAGGTCGGAGGTCGGTACAATAATGAAGGTTGTTTGTACCAGCGTGTTTTTTTTTTTTTGGAAAGGGCAAATTTCTCACACGAAAGCGACGTTATTTGTCTCAAATTAAATGCGTTTGAAATGTTTGGCGGAACAACCACAAATAAACATTTTCTAAGTCACGTGTTATAGCTTGCGCGTATGGAAAGGGTGGGGGGTGGCCGGGCAGTTTTTACTCCCAAATGACACGAGTTGTGTAGTGCATCGGATAGTTGGTTTTCCTCTTGAGGGGTAAACGTCGCAGTGGTGACTGAAACCGCTCTAACCCCAGCACGCCTCGCCCCCAGTCCCGTCCTCCCCAATTCTGCACCTGTTGGGACTCCACGGAAGCGAAGGGAGGGGAAGGAGGAGGAGGGCGACGTGCGCCTCACCAGCCGTGTCACACGGCATTAATTTTGACTCTAAGTGGTTTTATCGGGGTCGCGAGACCTTCCTCGAGTGATACTGAGGGGTTGCTGGAGCCGCATCGGATGGTGTGTGGGGAAGGGCTGCCGAGCTGGGGACGACGTGAGAGGGTAGCGTCGTAGGTAGTAAGTTTAGCGCTGAGGGCGAGGACCTCGGTGTAGGGGACGAGCACGGGGCGCTCGACAGCACTTGCCGAGGCGCTCGCCCTGCGTGAGTGCTCCGAGGAGGAGTGTTGGGTGTTGGGGGTCGAGCTTTGCTTGCCTGCTTCCCAGTAGCGCCTTGCAAGGGAGTTGCCGGGATCGGCCCAAAGGGGCGGGTCGGTGGCAGCGGAGTCCGAGAGGGCTTGACAACACGGCGGTCTGGCTAAGTGGTGGGTTATCACTGACAGGAAGCTGCACTGCAGGTCACACGGAGGGTCGCGGGTGGCGCATTGTGTGCTCTCTCATGTTTAGGGTTCGAAAACCTCCAGCGAATTGAACTTGTATATATTTACTCTATTTACTACCGCATTTACTTTATGACTCACGAAAGCTGTTTAACTAATCATGAAATAGTTCATTTTTACAGTTAAGGACAAGGCAGCACGTTTAATTTCCATCATGACACTTGACATTCGGTTCACATTTGATATTGTATCTTTAATTTTGTATTACTCATATTTGTGGAAGCTACAGAGTTTTTGTACGTAGTTACATATGTTGACAAACGTACGTAGGCTATGTCCAAATATTACTTAGTTACTTGAAAAAAGGTGCATAACTTACCAGTGGGTTGGGCTGTAGCAATCCCTCGCATCGCAGTCTCTCGTTGAAGCCCATGTCCATGTAGATTCTACACACTGTGAAAAATAGTAGGTAGGTTAACAGGAAAATTTTCCTTGACGCAAGTTGTAAAAATTACAATCTGTAATCGTAAAAAATACATGCAGTACGCATCGACTTCAAATCAATTGGCGAGTAAAAAATTGCTCTGGTAAATAATGTACAACTTAAATTAGAATTCGAGTTTACAAAATTTTTGTAAATTGACGATGTTATTTTTTACAGTGCACGACCAACAGATGTCATAATCATTGGCGTATAGGGGAAATATCGGTGAAGCTATAGGTAGGGTGCCCCCCTTTTTTTTGACAGCCTCTGTTGCAGAACACCCTACCCTTTTTATATTATATTGGGTTTGCGAAGTAGGCGCGCGAGGACTGGCTGTCCGCGAGGGAGCCGCTGGGACGCTGCTGCACGATAGCTGAGCATGAAATTAATTAGCTCCTTGAGAGGTGAATGGCGAGGTCCCGCACTGCGGTAATGATGTAACCGGCGGGGCAGGGGCAGGGCGAGACTGAAGGCGTTGGCCCGGGCCACCAGGGCGGCGCCGCCACGGCGAAGCAGGGCGAAGGAAAGGAGACATTATTTTCTTTTCTCCGCTCGCGAGAGCCGTTGCCGCCGGGGCGGGCGGACGAGCGTTTGAGTTTTAACTGCGCGGTGGTGCGGCCAAAGAGAGACGCAGTTTGCCGCCCTCTTTTACGATTTCAATTCAGTATCAGTCGCATGAAATTGGAGGGAAGTGTCGCGAAAACGACCGTCGATGTAGGGGAGTGGAAGGGTGTGTCTCTATGCTGCTGAAAGGAGGGCGCAGTGCAAACAGTCGAGGCACTTGATCATTTGATCCGCTCGGAGCGATGTGGGAGAAGACGTGTTTGTGTCCTTTAGCCTTAAAGTTAAAAACATACATTGACACCGATTTTTCGGGTTATGATAAAATTTCATTCATGATGACCCCGAAATACCATAAACAGCTTGCAAGGGCTTGGAAAAATCTGGTTCCAATACATCTTCAACATTTGCCAACGATTTCGCAATTTTTTTTGTTTTTATCCAAAATTTTGAAATTTACTACGGATTTGTTTTCGACCAAAGTAAAATGATTTATGAATCAGTTTTTGATGCTAATGAAAATGAGCAACAGCATGAGTATTTTGGCCAAATATTAGTTGCCTTAGTCCGGGAAATGTGTATGCAAATTCACAGTTAGCCAATAAAGTTGGAAAAAATTATTCCCTGGCTTCTTCTATCGCGTAAATCTGAGTCTTCAACGTGTACCTAATCATTACCTGAGGAGCCCAGAATTTGCCCATAGGTCCTTTTATCTAATCGTTCCACTGATATGTGCTCTTTTTTTTTGTTCGACAAGTTTCGTGTGACTATCATTCGACTATCATTGCATGTTAATGCATTGTTATTAGTCTGTTTTGATAGTTTTGCGCCATGGAGTGTAAATCACGTGTGCTTGTGTTTGTTGTGTTTGTATGTGCGTCATTGCAAACCTCTGTAGTATTCAAGTCCTTACTTCAGCAAAACGCCGAAACTCACTCCTTTTTCCCTTCCCATTTCCCCTCTGACTCTCTCTTTCTTCCACACACAGCCCTGCTAAAGCTGAAACTAGTGTGGCTGCCATAAATTGTCAGCCAGCCTTGTATTGTAATTAGGTGGCGCGTCCTGCCGGATTCGTCAGCTCATTTCCAAAGCAACTCGTGTTTTTCACACCATTTCCCGGATGGCCTAAATATTCACCTCGTGTAGAGAGTCAGAGAGAAAGGGAGAGAGAAAGAGAGAGAGAGGTTAGGGGGAAAAGGGGGGGGGGTAGTGAGTGTGGTGGCGAGAGAGACCAACAGACAGGGAAGCGGCGCGCTCTGCCGGGCACGGGCAATGGCAAACACAGTCGGGCGGGCCTCTCTCCCGAAACCCCCTCACTCGGGTGCCAACAGTCACCACACATTTCCGAGCCTATGAATTATTCACACGCAAGAAACGGACACGGATTGTGCTAAATGCGCCGGCGGCCGGCTTACACGCGCGCGCGTCACAACTACCTACCCCGTCTTTTTTTTTCCTTCCTCAGAAAAGAACAGCTGTGTGGATGTGGAGCTGGATGTGGTTGGTGGTTGTCCAAAACCGCATCGCATCCTTGTGAGATTTCCCAAACAAAATTTCTCTAAAATTGTGAGTGATGCATGTGTGTATTTTTGAGATAGGAGTAAGTGTTTGTGTGTGTCAGAAAGTTTTTGGAAGGGTGTGCGAGGGAGCTTGTGGGCTTGGGCAGCTCTTGTCTAGTTGCTCTACTTTCATATTGGGCAAGGCAGTCAGAGCCCTGCTCGGCCATCTAAATGACGATGCAGAGCAAAGTAATAAAGAAAAACATTTGAATAACGTTTTCTGTTGACTTGGAAATAAAGGCCAGCCTGCCGGCTGGACACTCTGTGCAGCACAAAGTAGATTGTCTCTCAGCAGCGCTCCCGAAATGGCTGCTGTGCTGCAGCGCCCACCACCTGAGTTACTAGTTGGCCGTGCGGCGGCGAAACAAAGATGACACATTTTGTCCGATGTACAGAGGTGATGTATGAAATCTTTTGGACAATTCTGGCGGCAATCGTTTTTTTTTTCTTAGTCGTGAAAAGTGGCACAGTGTAACTATGTCGACGGGGACGGGTGAATCAGTTACCAATGTTTCATGTACAAACAACGATGGGTTATATAAATATAAAAACAGCCTATTTACGTGGGTTTTATATCCGTTGCTCATTGGTCTTCTCCTCCGAGCTCATCCGACCCTTCCAGTCCACATGTGTGCCGATAATCGCGTTGTCGTCGCAACTTTGAGAAGGGCGTTGGGAGTTTCAGCCAACTGCCAACGCATCCCATGGAGCAGGAGCACAGAGAGCCGCTCAACTAACTACTCTGCTCGAAGTTCGCGCTGTCGCAATTGACGTCAAATGAAACACCGAGGACGAGGGACCCTGAGCAGAGAGCGGCGATGCAAAACAGAAGCGGCTGGACCCCGAGTCCTCCTTACACACTCTCTACACAGCTATGCGTGCGAGAATAAGGAAAACAAATCAGCAGCTCTCTCAATTAAAATGCGCTGCTGTATACTTTAAAGTGTACATGGCCAATTACATATTAATGTAAGTATACATACCATGTGCACTTTATTTAAAGTGACAATGTACACATTTGAGTTGACACTGAAACCACGATTTAGGACATTATTAATTGTGTTTCAAATACTGCGCGCTATCGCGCACTGTAAACAGAAATTTGCAAGTGGCATGCATGAGTTGTGTATAACTGCTGAACTGCATTATGTTTACTTTAATGAGTTGGACTAGCATATTAAATTGAGTAAATTTGAACATTAAGTGTCCAAAGCGCATGGCCAACCCTAAAGATAAACACTTTTAAGGGTTCATATTTATTTTGAAACGCTTTTAAGTGATGAAGCATCCCGTCAAAAAGAAACCAGTGCCCAACGTGGTGTTCATATGTGCATGCGAGTAGCAACACAGTAGCAACTTTATTTGAGTTAGGGGTTCAAAATTTGAGCGTTTCCGAAGAGTACACATTTTTCACACTTCGGCATATGTAGTTTTATCGTGTAAGTTAGGTAACGACTCTCCCAAGTTTCGAAAGTTGCAAAACAAATGTTGCTCCGGAAAACCCAAGTGTCAATTGACTACTTGGTGATTACCTTATATGTATGTGTTACTTTCTCAACACCTTCCTGAACCTAAAATAAGGGAATCGTTTGGAGGATTTTCTAAAATTGCGCGAGGTCTCCTCCCCTCCCAGCCCTCTACAGTGTAGCTGCGTGCTGTGTGGGGTCCCCCCACCCCCCCATGTCTACCCCCTTCTCTCCCGGTTTCGCTCCACTTGAACCGTTTTTCCCTCCAGTGCGGTGCCCTCTTCCCTTCACTGCAATGCGGCCATGATTAGAACCCGGGAAGCCTACCCCCCTTCCCCCTCTCCCTTTTCGTTTCCTCCTCTCCTACCCCGCTTTACTCTTTGCTTCTCTGCACCGACCCTGCGTTCGCGAAGCCAGCCACCCTTGCTCCCGAACGTGGTGTTTTCATATTAATTTCGTACGCTTCGCAATGAACGCGCGGCCCGGCGGCCTGTGCAGCCGGGTCGCTGATAGCAGCAGCAGCTGCAGCAGTGGCCGCTTTGATTATCATTGTTTTAGCTGCATCCGCTGATTCACGGCCCATATACTGTCCAGCAGCAGCAGCAGCAGCAGCCGGGCCTGAAGGCTGGGCGCGTGGAGGCACGATATTATGTGAACTCAATGGGCCGTCCGCGGCGCCAACAGCGAGCGCTCACACTACACGAAAAAGTATACTTGGGGAAATATGGAATTATGGTCTCGACACTATCGATGGGAGCCACTACACACGTGGCTTAAGCCACATAAAACTGTTGGCCTCGTGAAAAACAGTGACTGACTGACTACCTGACTTGGACTTTATGCCCCCCTGTCTTCGTACGTGGGGATGCTAGACAAAATCCATGCGTTTGGTCCCGCCAGTTGACTAGGACAGTTATGCTCGCTAATCGTCTGCGGATAAATACTATTGTTTACACATAAGCTATTATATGAATATATTTTCTTCCACGCTTAAGTACTGCGTGAATTTCGGATCGCGTTGCTTCACTGCGTTAGTCTCGAAACGGGTTACTGGACTGCGTGTCTTTCAGTGTCAAATGCCATCGGTTACGTTACGATCACTTTGTTATGAAACTTGTGAACATTTCATTGTTTATCAGTTTATACCGTCTGACAAGATGAGACCATCCATGCATTCCTGTGCTTGGGGACTGCTTTCCCTGCACCCAAACTTCACTTACCGCACGTCCAGGCCGGCCATCCTCGCCTCTCACAGGTGGGACCACGCGATCCCTGGCAGCCCTGGCTCAAGAGCAAAGGTTGGGGAGTAAAGGGGCCGCCCTAAAATAATAGGCAGCAAGGATCGCGCTGTGGGCCAACAAAGTGGGTGCGCTGGTGGGAAGGGGAAGAGGCGCTGCCCCCAAAGTCAAGCCTGCTTGGTGGGGGGGGGGTAGTGAGTGTGGTGGCGAGAGAGACCAACAGACAGGGAAGCGGCGCGCTCTGCCGGGCACGGGCAATGGCAAACACAGTCGGGCG
>NW_026267148.1:1117102-1117519 GCF_000697945.3 Frankliniella occidentalis
CGCGCGGGGGCGTAGCGGGCGGCGCGGGGCGCTGGGGCCTTAGGGTGATGGAGCGGGCTGCCTACCTGTCGGGCGCGCGCCTTCCAGTAGACTCTGGTAGGCTTTAAAGACGCTCGGCAAGGAGGTGCCCCCCCCCCTCCACCCACCCCCGCTAAGCCGCCGAGCTGTATAAGATCCCTCGCGCGAGCGCAGGGCGCACCGCCTCCGGCAGCGCCGCCGTAGGCCCGCCACACCCCGCCGCGCCCCGCCGCGCCCCGACGTGGACCGTGGCGCACTTCATCACTGTCCGCCCCACGGATATTGCGCATTCCTACGAACCTAGCTGGTCTGGTCGACCCACCCCCTTCCCCCCTCTGCCCTCCCCTTGCCCCTGGCCGGCCATTGGGGGGCGGCGCTGCCTCTGCCCCCCTCGCCTCC
>NW_026267148.1:1117569-1119129 GCF_000697945.3 Frankliniella occidentalis
TAATTAGCCGTGTGCATCACGTCCTTAACTTTCGCCGCGTTTAAAGGTATTTTTTGCACACATTCTGCACGTATTCTGTAGGCCACACGATTTAGTTGCTTGCAGGAGTGTTAAAACATAATGATCCAGTAAGTTAGGCAAAAAAATACTGCAATTCCACTCTCAAAAATCAGCCCCAAGATAAGCAGAAACAGGGGGATTTTTGGTGCACAAATTGTTGATAAGTGTTTAGGCAGTCCCTTGTGCTCAGTCTCTACCCGAAGCTAAAAGTTTCCCGTTTTGATAATTATTGCCGGTTATCGTTATCCAGTTTTGATAAAGATCGCCGATTGACGTTTTTTTAGGCACACGTTGTAAAATACTGTGGTCCACGTTCGGTGATAATGGCACAAACAGTACAAATTTAAACCTATGCAAACTGGAAAAAGTCAAATTGAAAACTTTTCCCGGGTCCTTGCTGTTTGCGTTCGCCTAGCGTCCCACCCCACTCGGGAGCCCCGTCACTCGGCAGTGATGATGCCGTGATCTTTTTACCGTGCTATCCTCCCTGATGGCTCCGATTTATAGTATCGATATTTATCCATATTTATGAGTTTCTTTTCACGTCTCGGTCGCGGGGGCGGGCATGGAGGCTGGCAGTAGACAGCTCAGCCGCAAACGGTTCTAGACCACGCTGATATTTTTTTATGAAGAATATGTCTCATTTATTGGCCCTCTGTACTCAAGCTGTACCCGGGCTGTACCCGGGCTGTACCTTATACAGCCTGCGCAGTTTCGTCAACCCGAAGTTTTTGAAACTGTACATTTTTTTTATGAGAGGGATGGTGGTTGGGGTGGTGCAGTCATGGAATGAACAGAGAATGGTGGCTGGTTCTCTTGTCGTTTACGCCGTCGTTCTGCTGGGATGATTTCTTATTCGCCGCGGGGCAAAAGGCGACTGAAAGAGGGAGAGACAGATACAGAAACAGAGAGGGGCAGCTAAGGGACGGGGGAGCAAAACAAAAATGGAAGGAGGAAGATCGGCATTTCATCTCATCAGGGCTAACTAGTTTGGTCTGGTGCAAAATAATACAAAATTAACAAAAGAAGAAACACTTTGTGCAAACTGCAAAACGAACCCCCGATGAAGGAAACTAAATTATTTATCCAAATCTAAATAAAATAGTAAACATTTTAATTTTGTTTTAGAAATCAGTTGGCAATAACTGTGGAAATCTTAGTCCTCTTTTGTTTTTGCGTAGTGCATATAAGAGTTATCGAAAGTTGATCATCAGCTGTTCAGTTGTAGTCTTTTGAGTTTGCCTATTCTTTCAGTTCATACTGCGTCATGGCCTGTGCGGCACGAACGGTATGTGAACCCACAACAATGGTTCGCTCTGACCACTTACTTGGTACCTGAAATTAAACTATCTTGTCGGTTTGGTCGAATGAATGTTTGCACCGCAGAAAGATTAGCTGACCAACAGAAAGCTTGGTGTTAGTAAACAAATTCTAGAAATTGACTTTATTTAGCTGACTGTTTTGGGTATACTCAACAAAAGGGCGGAGAGCGGGGCCTCC
>NW_026267148.1:1119179-1121089 GCF_000697945.3 Frankliniella occidentalis
CCCTCTTCCTCCCCATCCTCCTCCCCATCCCTTCCCCGCCCGCTCAGTAGACCACAGAAGTTCCCCTCGGTTTCGCGTGGCACGGCGAGGTGTTTCGAGGTGTGTCGCACGCGGCGTTTGACATCTGTATCGCACGTCTGGCTGACGTCTCGGCGCTGGGGACTGGGGAGTGCTCCCCGTGTGCGGGGAACACATCACGATAAATGTTTTCACTTTCACCCTCCCTTTCCTTCCTACCCCTACCCCCTTTCCCGAGTCCATGTGCCCGCTCTACAGACAACCCCCCTCACCAACCTTCCCCGCCCTCTGAAGCACTTTCACCGTCAAGAACAAGCATTTGAAAAGTGGCCCCGTTGCGGCTCGCAGGGGCCAGCGGCGCGGCCGGCGGGGCCCAGGCTCAGGAGCTATGTGCCGTTCAATATATTAGCCGAGGGCTGCCGTTGTCGACAAACGGGCGTCCCAGCCGCTGGGCCAGCGCAGCCCAGGACTATGCGTCTTTGGGCGCGCTGCATTTTTTCTTCGTATTTCACCGGGGCTGTCACCTGCAATCCCGGCCCCCATCTGCAAAAGCACACCGGAGGGAGGGGAGGGGTGGTGAAGAGCTCAGCGCTCACCCGCCGGCCGTCGCCCGACCGCGGGCGATGACGTGCTGCCCGTTGCCTGTGTCGTATGGCAGTGTGTCGTGCGCACACCGGGCTGGTGGCCTGAACAAATCTCGCTCACCTGAAGAACGATCAAAAATTCATTTGGTAGACGTGGTGATGAGTAAATGGCGTTTCGTACACACTCGCTGAACAAAGCACTGATTTTACAAAGCACAATAATAGTAATAGAGACACTATTCTTAACAACACAAAGCGTTCTTTTAAAATAAGCGAATGAATTCCCCCCTCCCTGGGCGCCGCGCGTGTATGAGAGTGAGGCAGAAACAAGCCTAACGAGTTCGTTTAAAAATAAAATTATTTGTGGGTGCAGTATTAGGGTAAGGTGCTCAGTGATGGCCATTACCAGTGATGGCCACTTTTCTCGATTTGCTGCCAAACTCGTCACTTAACGATCTTGGCACGGAACTAATGCTCTAGTAAGATTCCTACCGGGGTATTATAAGCCAAATCACCTCGCATCGATCTTGAGGTGGCCATTATTGGGCATCTTACTCTACTGTTGTTTAAAAACAAAACAAACAACAAAAAAAACTATGAAGTTCTGAACTCTTAATTGTTTCTAATCATCGGTAAAAACAGAATTTCCCTTTTCGTTGCGTACAATCCTCATAACATGAGGCTTTTTGAGTTTCCTCTGCGAGCACTGGCCCCCGGATGCTTTGCGCTCAGCGCACTTCCATTTTCTATCTGTTTCGCCACTCAAGGTGGCTCAAGACCAAACGGCTGCCGCTCGAATATGTTGGAATATTTTCCAATGGCCTACGCAAACTTAATCTAATTTGCATAATTTTAATGACTCTCCGCCTATCGCTGGGAGCAGGATCTAGAGGGGAGGGGAGGAGCTGCGCGCCTACCCCTGCACGGTGGCTCCTCTGCCCAGCAGTGCCCCGGCCCTCGAGGGTGGTGGTGTGTATTAACCCCTTCCGCCTAACTTTACCACTTTGGCCCTCAGAGGGTCAAGTTGCTGCGGCAGTGCAGCTGCTAAGTTTCCATTCGCTGAATTCTTTCATTTTTTTTCACTCTGTTGCAATATCACCTCCTCTTGGTGTACTTGTGCCGAGACTTGTGCTGCTGGAGTCTTACGCCAGGCCATGCCTCAAGTCCGGGGCAGAGAATCTATAGTATACACAGTCCCAGGCTATGCATGCAGTGCGGTACATAAAAAAGCTTTGAAACATCCCTTTTTACCGGTTCAGTGGGTGCGGGCAGGAAGAAGCGAAAGTAGTAATACACCTGGTGCATGGC
>NW_026267148.1:1122739-1129616 GCF_000697945.3 Frankliniella occidentalis
CCCGCCTTGCTGGCCGCTCCGTTGATACGAGCTGGCTCACTCCTCCCACCCTCTTCCCCGCCTCGGCTGCATCGCTTATCGCCCGGCCAACCCGCCTAATTTGGCTGCGCCTCGCGGCCCGCTTAATTTTGCCAAATTGGAGTGAGGGGGAAACACGAAAGGCTAGAGGTGTTGGAACAGTTTCGTGAGGAGAAGAAAAGAATTGGGGAGGTCTCCGGAAAGCAAATGGTTTCTTCTACAGCCGCCGTTCATGAATTTCGGTGCAGTAAAGTGGCGCGAAGCATTATTCAGTTTTCTTATTTCGTCTCTTGTCCTTCTATTTTTATTTGCATGGTATTACTTTCGTGTGCTGGGTAGGCCGTGTGCCAGCTTATGTAATCGGCGGTTTGTCTCGCCAGCTCATGTTTGCCAAAGGATTAACATTCAGTATGGCATCCGTTCTTTCCTTGCCCCTTTTTGAAAGTTAACGAAAGGCCTATGGCCCGAACGAACGTCGCCTTCCTGCCGGTGGCAGTTGTGTCGAACAGAGCTGCCGACGAAGCGGAGCTGGCCTCTGGCAACTCTGTTTGGGGTCGGAGCCTCCTTGTTATACTTTTATTTACTCGCGCTGTGCCGTGTTTGTACTCACCAGGCAGGAAACGATAATCCTCAATAATTTATGTACCCGTCGTGGTTGGGCAGCACAGTTCGGCCGGCCAGTAGGCAGGATCTAATAACCGCTTCGCGTTATGGCTCATAAAGTGCCCTGATCCCGTTGCCATAAAGCACTACCCCTTCCCCTCTCCCGCTCTTAACCCTTCCGCTGCTCCTCCCCCCCTTTTCATGTTTCTCTACCTACCTGGCCGCTGCTTCTTCCTATACTACCCTTCGCTTCCATCCTCTGTTAACACCCGTTGCTCACCCCCCCCCCCCCCTGCCAACCCCTTCAAATATTTATAAAATGGTCTCGCTGCACTCTTGAACGCAGTGGAGGAAGGGTTAAAGCTGTCGCCTGAATGCGATAATGCCTTTCAGTTTCGTGGCCAGCAACACACACCGTACAATATTTTCGTGTACCCGCCGTTTTTTTGCACGATGCGGTGCAAGCAGGTTTGCCTAAACTTCCTTTACCAGCTAAGTAACCCTGCGTCCCGACCCAGTACGCGAGCCCACCACAACACGCCGACGCATGCGCAGAAACGTGCTGTGTGATATTTACACTGGCCGGGCTGCTGCGGTGGGCGTCTGTAAAGTAAACAGGGACAAAGCGCTTTAAGTCGCACATCGAGTGGTCTCTGTAATACATTGCCCGGCCGCGTTACATATTGCACACTACCGTGTAGTGAGCGTGAGCACAAACATGCGCAACGTTGTGCACATCCCCCCCCCCCCCAAAGGGGCTCTGTGAAATGGACAGTCGCCTCAAGAGTTTTAATGACGGAATGTTGCCTGTGTTCGTATTTGCGCCCCCGCAACGCGAGTGCGGTGGCTTTAAGGACGGGGCGCTCAATGTATTATTTCCTCGAGCGCGCGCGTCCGAGTTTGTTTGTGTGTGTGTCAAAGGAAAGCCGTGGATGAGTCGTGCGCCGGCGGGGAATGACGCCTGAGGCCCCGGGGCGGGGTGGGGCCGTAGCCCCGTGGGGCTCGTCGCGCCGCGCTCCTTTGTGCCGCGCTCAACCTCATTTAGTGGCGCTCTGTAGCCACACATCTCACAAGGCCACCCCCCCTTCCCCTTTTTCCACTAGCGCTCTTCCTCTCTATTCACTTTACAAAAGCGGTTTGGGCCGGCGGCAGGTTTTCTGGTACGAAGTTCGCCCCTCCCCCCTGACAGCGTCATTTGCCGGCCAGATGAGCTCCTCACATTATTTCTTTGGAATCCGGGTATGCACCATAGAAAGACACTCTCCTTTTCCAAAACGGCCGGAACTAACGGATGATCTTATTCCGCGTGATTTGTTTTACCACTATATAAATATAAATATATAAAAGTATTATGATGGTCATTTTGTTGTAATTATTTTGTCAACGATGTGTAATGTTCTGGTCTTGTCTTTTGTTGCAGTGGTGACGCTGCAGGCCGAGGCGGTTGCGGGCGGAGTGGCCAAGCTGGCCTGTGACATGATTCCCCCTATCATCGGGGATAAGGCATCACTAGTCATCTGGTTCAAGGAGGGCACTCCGAAACCAATATACAGGTGAGCATAGCCCAACAGAGAACAAAGAAAATTGAACAACTGTAATGGAAGTGGCACGACTCTGTGCAGAATTTCTCTGGTATCTCACGACAAACCGTTTTGGAAGAAATATCTTAGCGCCATGAAGTCCTGACACTTTCTATTAAATTCTAGTATTTTATAAAGAGCTGTTTTGGCATATAGGAGTTATAATTGATGTAATGACCCGAAAATACGGGTCTGCTGTGGCACCTAACTCTTGTCTCGGGCTTATGCTCAGGTGTCACATTTAATTTCTTGATGACCCCAAGATTAGCATTTGTATTCGCCCTTACAACTAATCTCTTTTTTTTCGTGTACATTTCTCATATCGCATTGAAGCGCATTCAGCTGCAGCGAGTTTCATTATTTTTTATTTTTTTTACTTGAGACTTTACTTCTTAACGATGGCCGAGCGATTCATTCAAGTACCCAAGCGGCGCGCGTCACTGGTTGCAGGAGTTCGAGGGGTGGATAACTCCTGAATTGGGTGTACAAATTTCAAGAATTGAATTTGAATTAGCTTGAATTGGCTTGAATTGAATTTGAATTGGACTGAATTGGTTTTGAATTAGTTTGAATTATTGCGATTTTATGTTACTGAATTAGCGTGAATTGGCTTGAATTGACTTGAATTGACTGAACATTGTCTTGAATTGGACGGAATTAGTTGAATTTGTTTTGAATTTGTTTGAATTAAATTGAATTAGTCTGAATTAGTTTGAATTGGGCAGAATTAGGGGTGTACACTTGGCAGGGAAGTTATCCACCCCTCGAGGAGTTGGACTGCGGGTGAGGGTGCGATTTATTATTTTACCTGTTGCAGGGGGTGAAATAAAGGGGCGTGAGTGGGTGCGGTATAGATTTGTTCGGACGGATAAGCGTAGAGTTTTGAGTGGCTTTCATTGTCAGATAACTCTCTTCATTTAATCCGCACTCCGTCGTCTATGTTTTCATAGAAGACCACAGGAAATTATGTTACCAAATTCCTTTCACACTTGAAAAAACAGCAACACCCTTTATGATAAGGTGTTACTGGCTTTAGGGCGTTTACAGTGGCACTAAATGATTCGCACTCCTGGAAAGGCACTTAAATGCCCCAAGAGTGTTACATTTTAGTCTTTGGATACTTTTGCGCCCTTGCAAGAGCAGTAAAGTATACCACCTTTAAAAGGCACCATGTCCTACCTTTGTTTTTCCAGTATTTTCACCTAGCAGTAAGCCGGGCCCCTTTTTAAGTCACATGAATCCAGCGAACTTTATGATGACGTTACACAATGGTTGAGCTTTTATTGTCAGTAACGGGGTTTGCAAATGCACCAAAGAACTAAGTTAAACGTCATTTTTTCATGTACTAAATGTTTGTTGTAAAAACTTTGTCGGGCTACTGGGCAGTTGCTGTGCTTTTCGTGCCATAGTTCGGGTCGGGTCAGTGAGATGGTGGCGTCGACCCAAGAGACCTGAAGCAGCGAGGTTCCGAGCCTCTCGGACCGCTGGAGATGAGGGAAAAGTAACGCCTGGTGTGCAAGTCCTCCTTCCCCGCCCCTCCCGTCCCCCTCCAGCCCCCTGCTCAGCTCCGAAATGGTCCAAGTTTTCGAGATGCTCTTCGTACTCTCCTTAATTCACACGCCAACTTAGTATCTTTTGTGCCGCCCGGCAGGCAGGCCAGGCAGGCAGGGATGACCCCCCATTACACACCAAGTTATGTATTACGTGGAAGGCGCAGATAAAGACGCGGAGATGTGGGTGACCCCTCGCACCGTCGAGGAGCGTATCAGGAGCATCGGGCTCGCAGTATTGCTCACGCGGTACCAGACCGACAACGGTTGTTTCGATGAAAAGAAACGAATCTCTCTAAAACAAATTTATGTATGAGTGCAAACCTCTGTCCTATAAAGGTCAACCCTGGTAGCTCAAAAGTATCGTTCGACTTTCTTACAACAGCTGAGAAAAAAGAAACGGACTATTTGTTTGATGTTCGAGACGCGATAGCGAGATGCGAAAAATAATTCTGTCGCTAAACTATAGTCATATCTTTTTTCCCCCGAAACCATTATCGGTTATATAGATCAGCTATCGTGATGATAGCGAGGATCCACTGAGTGTCGATTCAACAAGGAATCGATAAAAATATAACACAATGTGAGATACTTCAAATTGGTTAATTTTGATTTTCGCTGGATTGTACTTGGAGCAAGAAAGCATTTTTTCTGGCGGTATTTTCTCGGTCGTACGATGTCGCGCAGAGCTGAGTCAAAGTGTTCATTACTTTTCATCGTATTTTGTTTTCTAATACCTACTTCGCTTTTTCTACTTTCAGCTACGATGCGCGTGGTAACGGCGGCCAGGCCAAGCACTGGGCGGACGACACGTTTGGTGGCCGAGCTTTTTTCCGAGTCTCCGACAATCCTGCTCAGCTGACGGTGGAAAGTGCCCGGGATGGGGACGGCGGCATGTATCGATGCAGGGTGGACTTTATCCGCTCACCTACGAGGAATGCTCGTGTCAACCTCACCGTCATACGTGAGTTCTTTCTTACCGACTAAGATAGTTCCTCCCCTATTCATCCTCACCCTCCGATCTTCAAATCCACGGTCTTACAGTAAAAGGATGAGAGTGAGTGCTTTGAGACCCGGGCTACATGACTAACCGCGACTGATTTCTTTTCCTTCATAGTGATCTTTTGTGAAATATATTTTTGAATTCAATTTTACGTAATTCAGTTAGTAAATTGCATCAATCAATGAATTTCTTTCCGATTGATCCTTGGAAAATAATCAGATTTGTTAAATGCGTGTAGGACGTCACAGCACAGTGACGGTAACCTTCCGAAAGGCCAAGGCCAAGTCAAGGGTATCCGTGACGTTATTATATTGTAATGTCGCTCCCTTTTGGATAGAGGACACGACCTGCGTTGACCGAGTCGGTCAGGTGCGGTCGATCAAGGAGATGGTTTTGCAACGGTCTGGTTTTGTCGGCACTGTGACTGTGTCTAAAATTATACCCCTACTAATTCAGTCAAACATCGGATGTGTTTTGGAATACCTCTTAGAGTGGTAGGAAACAAATGTTGCAAACTTTTTGTGATTTTGGTGAAAGTTCTGATCTTACGCAGCGTTGTCAGGTTCACAATATGGATTGTAGTTGAGGTACTGCGTGGACCTCTACCGAAAGGGAGTGCCCTCCCTGCTGACTATGTGCCGCAACAGCATGATGCCTCGAGGTGGGGCCCTGCTGTGTAAAAGTCTTTATTCACGCTCATAGGCACCCCTCCCCCCCCCCTCTCCCCACTACCACCAGCACCAGAACCACCAGTCGAGCAAGTGCGTTACCTGTTGAAGACCCCTCACTTCTTCATACCGGGGGAGTAGAGAGTTAGGAGAAAGGAGGGGGTGCGGGGCAAGGTGACGTGCACAGCTCCTGCCACCTCACATTACTCCCCTTATGGCCCCCACCCGGGTACTACCTCGTGCAGCGCATAGCTTGCCCGCCCGTAGACCGTAGAGGTAGCAGGGACACCTAAGAAAAAAGCGCCTCTGTCCAGTGTAGATAGCTGTGTACCTTGACGAAAGCGAGGGTTCTAATAATCCGCGTGACCCCGATCCGCCTGTTGCCCCTTTCGCTCTCATGTCTCTTGTCGTTTTCTGTCGTGGAACGGTCTTATTCTGTCAAAGGGCTGCTTTGCCTTGGCCGGGCCGGGCTCTGTTGACTGTTGGCAGCGCTGCAAAAGCAAGCGCAAAAAGGCAACGTCGGTGGGCCTGCTGTGTATGGCGAGCTGAAAAAGCAGGCGAGGGTCACGCCCAAACCGGATGAGACAGTGTGTAATTTTTAACCCCTCTCCCCCCGTATTCCCCTTTCTCCGCCCTAGCCCCCAACCGTCCCCCATTCCACTCGGTCCCCCGTCTGCCCACGTCATACAATCAACAGCAGTCATTGTTGCGCTGTTCAGTGTCTACGTTCGGAGCGTAAACAACATTGCCGGACGGAACGAGGTCGCGTGGCGTGTCGCGTAGCTGTCGGGGGTATATTATTTGCAGACCGAATCGCGCCACGTGGATTTGCTTTCCAGCGACAGACATTTAATCTCCAGCTGAATAAACATGAGTGGGATGGCAGCAGCATCACCGGCCGTTGGGGCCGAGTGTGCCTCCGTGCGTCGCGCCATGTCTGTACACGAGAGAGAGAGAGAGAGAGAGAGAGAGAGAGAGATAGGGAGGGAGGGAGAGGGAGAGGGAGAGAGAAGGGGTGGGGGGGTGTAGCAGTGATTTTCGGCATTATTTGCTGGGAGCAGCTCTGTTAAATTCTTGAAAAGCAACATGCTAATGATCTGATGCTTTGTATCTACAAACTTACGTCAGAAATAATACATAAGTGACACTGTTAAAAAATTGCGAACACGGTTGAACGAGTGGAAGTATTTAATACCCATCAGACACATTATGACGTTTGCGTGCGAGGCGCTTTTTTATTTCGATTTCTTCAATACGCGGGAGATTACCTCAGGTTTCATGTTTGATGGGAAATGGTTGGGTGTGATGAGTGATTTAGTTTGTTGCGGAGGCATTCATTTCTGGAGACCGCAGTAAGTCTTCGAGGTTTCGCCTTCCCTCTGCTATTCGGCTAACATTATACCTCTCTCTCTCTCTCTCTCTCTCTCTCTCTCTCTCTCTCTCTCTCTCTCTCTC
>NW_026267148.1:1129696-1132525 GCF_000697945.3 Frankliniella occidentalis
CCCCCCCTGCTCCAGACCGACACCAAATAACCAACCAGCCACCTTGGCCGCGTTCGCCCGCCTCGTCCCAGCAAGGGGACTTATCGCACTAAGCCCCGCTAAGGCACGCCTCCGTACGCTGCCCCCAAAGCTATAGCATCTCGGCGCGGCGGCCTCTGGCTTGTTTTCAAGCACTTCCCCCTCCGCGCCGCACCGCGCCCTGTGTTCCGCAAAGTTTGCCACATTTCTTGGAATTAGGATGCTTCTGGATGGAGTGTGAAGCAGACTGCCTCCGCAGCATTTAGCTTCTTCACAGCAGTGGTGGCGCCGTGGTCCTGGTCTGCCATAGCCACGCCTCGCCACGCCACGCCTCACCACGCCCGTAGAAAGGGGCCAGAGCAAAGCCACCGACTTTGGCTGCGAATAATTAGTTTAGACTGACAGTGACCCTATTTTGTTTTTCGGGGTCATTTTAATGTTTTTACTCTTCTTCTCGCGCCCCGCAGGGCGCTGGAGCCTTGGAGAGCGCCACTGCTCTTTCCCGCTTTTGCCCTCTTCTTGCCCCGCAGTGTCAACGCCTCTCTTCTTGAACAGCGCTGTTTCGCTTGCGGAGGGGAAAAAATAAAAACAGGAAGAAATGTATCAGCTCAACATACGGTGTGGGGGGGTGGGGCTTCTTTGTCGAGGGAGGAAAAAATGTTCGACCGGCCGAGGGCCGCTACTCTCTCACCGTCACTTTCTTTTTTTTTTTTTCTTTTTTTTTTGACTGACCTTCCGGAGCGCGTTTTCCTCTCTTCTCTACGCCCACACCTCCTCCCTTTCCCCATCCATTTCCCTTCCTCGGGCACCCTGGCAGCAGATCCTGCCTTTTGCCGTGATCCGTAACGCCCGACAACGGGCCGTACGGGCCGTGGCGCCACCACAACTACTTCAATTACGAGGTGCGTGTTGCCCACCCCACTTCAATCGGGAACCACCGCGCTGTTTCGCTCTGCCTCCCTGCCCCGTCCCGGACTCTCGTTGCCCGGTCCAAACCTTAGCGCCATTCTCTTTTGTTTCTGGCATTCACCTTCTTCTTTTGCTTCCCCTTCCTTTTTGGAATGCCTCTCTTACTGCCCTATGTTCTTGACCTTAGAACTGAGCCAGAAATTTAAGTTCACGAATACCTCTTGATCATCATTGTGTAAACTTGTCCCACCTCGTTCACTCGCAACAGTTGACCAACTTTCTAATTGAGATTTCTCGCACACTCCCATTTTAAGTGCAGGTTGCTCAGTGATAATAAATCGTCAAAAAATGGCACGCGTTTTATTAAACTAGCAATCAAGAGTTCTAGAGAATAAATATTTTGTATTATACCTGATGACGCTATTCGATTCAATATATTTGTTTTGAAAGTAAACTAGAGGTGAGCCTCTTTGGTTCAGGAGTTAACGGCAAATCAAAGCTCTGCTCATTAAGCGCCTGCGGACTCCCGCATAGGCAACCCTATTGTAGCTCTGCGCAGCAGCGTGCCTAGGTGGCTGCCTGCAGGCGAGCCGCTGGGAAGCAACTATGTTTTAAACTCCTTAAACGTTCACCTTTTGAATTGTTGACCAAGGACGGCCATACCATGACAGTTCCGGGGCCTTTACTATGGTCAGGGCATGGTGCGATTAGTTTTTAATTCTTTGCTAAAAACAATTTTGTGCAATATGCTAAAGTAACAACAATACTGTTACTCTTACGCACACATTCGTTTGGCTCTTGAAAAAACGGCCGTCGATAAGTAAACAATTTCTCGACAGTATCGTTGCGATCGGTTGCGATTTATTAACAGAATTGCTTATACCTTATTAATGCAAAGTTCACTTGATTGAGTGTGTGTGGTCTAGCACTCTAGCCTCGGTTACATGCTACCGCAACTGCTTTCGGTCGCGTTTTAACTAGAATGTCGTGTTTTCTTTTTTGATATCCATTTCATTTTTTCTTTCTGTTTGGGACGGTGACGCGGCGTTGCCATCAAAATCAGGAAATTAGCCGTGTTGCTCTGGTTAGGTCCGCGCGCCGCACGGCCCGCCGAACGGCCCGGCTGATTGTCAGTCTGTCGCTGTCATCAGGGCACCACGGCCGGCCCAATCCACTATTGATTGAGATCTCAATCGAGGCGCGATGGCCCCTCTAATTAAGATTCGGCGCACAGCAGCGGCACCCTGCAGCACTAGTGTGTGTCACGCACGCTGCGCACCGCACCGCCAAACCACGCCCCGCGCGCCGCTGCCCAACGCTGCCATCCCGCCCTGCTCGTCCCCCATATGCTGCAGATCCGGCTAATGAACGGGAGAGTGTGAATAGAGTCGCGGTTATGGTGATGTCGTTTTAAACTTATTGTTCTAAACCGCGGAATTGGTAATCGGTTCATTACAAGTGCAATTGTTCTCTCAGCAAGTGCAAAATACTCTTCTTTATTCGCTATTAAGTGCATTTCAATATTGAAACGAGAACCCATATTTCTGGTGCGGTGTAAAACTGCTGATGAGTTGACTATTTTTCTGAACATCGTAGGAATTGTTGATTATTTCTTGACCTCGACGGTTTATGTAGGCTGCGCCATGCCCCTTTCTGCTTTCAAAGACCGCGGTGAATACACTGGTAAAACAAGTGTTTAATGTTAAACGCCAATTGGTGTCTAAGTTCAAGTAAGCGTGCATTTCCTCAACACCCAAGGTAGCAGAGCTGAAATGTGTAATTTGTGTCCAACCTAAAAAATGCGTGTACATGCGCCGAAAATGCGCGTTTCAGATGGGACATAATGCGGTTTGAATGCAGTTTGCTCCATTTTGCTGCCTGGGACATTGTGGTGTTTAACTA
>NW_026267148.1:1133246-1137772 GCF_000697945.3 Frankliniella occidentalis
AAATTATCAAGAAGTAATTGTGATGAAAAATGCGGTATGTACCACCAACTTCCTAGACGCTGATCGAAAACAGTTGCATTCAAGTGGACAACACAAAGCCGGTGGTTTTACTCCCACCGGGATCATATCAGTTAGTTACTGTGAGTGTTGGGGCAACGTTACCTTAAAGATGTAAGACAAAGCACCTAAGCGTGCAATTTACTGGACTACCGTCGTATATATACATCACTTTTTTCGTAGAGTCCATTTATTTTTATTGTAACTTGACAGTCTCACGACTAGACCGCGTCTTACCAACTACATACTTTAAGCGCGTCCCTAGCCTCTTCTTGGTTGCTTAACGGTATCTCCTCAATGTTTATATACGCTATGCGACAATTCCGTAGGCCGCAGAATGTCTCAGGTATAGGTCGTGTAACAGGGCCGGTGGCTGGGCTGCACTGCGACCCTAGCAAAGTTCATGAACCCCTCGATGGAGGTCTGGTGCCGACTTCGAGAAGTGCATTGGTTCGGGTGATGGTGCCCGGCCTGGGCATGGTCTGGACGGGTCTCGCCCCTGCCCCGGAGTCAAAGTCTATCCCAAACTTGCAATAATATATCAGCAGAGTTTGGAAAAGAAAGAAGGCAAAAAGTTCGGACGTCAGTCGAGTGGACGTGGCTTCGCCACCGCTAGGCGGAGGACGTGTGCAGCAGGTGAGGGGAGCGGGGAAATAATACCTCGAGGATGAATTTGTTATGGGGTTGATGCCGTGAAGGAATAGTGCCGCTCTCGGATAGTTTCTGGACTCTATAACATAAAAGCAGGGCAAAGCATCCGCCTTAACGCCAAAGAGCGATTAGAATATCGTCTGACATCCCTCAACCCCAATTAACAAAATAAAATATATACAGAAAAAACACAACGTTTGAATTACGTCGCGTTTATTAGTGCACGGTGAAAACAATGTCTCGGAGGGAAAAGAAAGAACTTTGAGGAACTCTCTACTCGTAAGATTTTGAGGACATCCCCTCAAAAAATGTGGGTCCCTTAAAATATATTCCCTCAAAATCTAAGGGTTTTTCGTCGAATATGAAATTCCTTACAGCTTTCTCTTTTTCCTCCCTCAAACAATCAGAATTAGACATTTGTTTTACCGTGTACGTTCGAAGCTTATTAATTTGTTAAGTCTTAAGACTGTCTGCCGTTGGTTTTCGCATGAACTTTCCGCACCAGCCCATGACGACGGCGGTCCATATTAATCCCGAGGTCTCCTCTCCCGACACCTCGTCTCGTCGTCTCGTCTCCGCCGACAGCGCAGCTCCGCCCCCACTCCGTGTCCAATCCCACAACGTGCGCGCCCCAGTTTGAACGAACGGCCTGACGCTGTGAGTGTCGTCTGCATCGTGTTTTCACGACACTACGGGCGGCAAGAGAATGGAAGAGGTGGAAGAGACGCCAGGTGCCATTTCTCGACTTACTACTGGAGCCCCTATTCGTTGTTACGTCCTAAAAATGGTGTTACCTCGAAAGAAGCGTGCTATCGAATCCAGGTCTACATTGAAAAAAAAATCTGACAACCCTGCGAATGGGCTATTCTTGCCGTCTCCCGCCAGTCTCAAATGAGACACCTAAAAGTTGTCAAAACGTAAATTTGCATCTGAAACGTTAGTTGTACCTAGCTCAAGTGCAAAAAAACATTCTTTGTGTGTTTAGTTTTGAGGCATTCGAACAAACAAAGTCGTCTTTTCCCACATTTAGAGTGTATACACTGTATATGTACACACGAATCACGAATTAAATTTTTAAATTTCATAACTCTCATCTTTAGCTTACTGAGGTCTTTGAACGTAAGCTTAGCATGGTTGCAGAACTCAGTAAGTTACGAATAATAAAAAAAAGTTCGTAAGATTTTAGTTTGTATGAGCAAAGCGGAAACCTGGAGCCAAACTAACGCCATGGCCTTTTCTGACAGTGTGTCGCCCTGCCCAGCCAGACGTGTTGTGTCCCGATACCTTGCTGGCTGATGTACCGCTGCAGTGTCCCGGACTGACTAGAGCAGCCATTCACTGCTGACGGCTCCCGTCTTTCTCTGCGCGGCGCGGTGCTTCAGCCACCCTGCTGCCGTGTGTCGGACCGTACTTGTTTTATACTGACTGTATCTTCTTTCTCTCTACTCTATTCTAACATTTTCAAAAAGAAAACATTTAAATAGAAATGTTTAAAAAATAAGCAAATACAAAAGATGGAAAAAATCATACACCCTACTAGGAGGCGCACTGCTGCGCGGGCTTCAAGCAGCATTGCTACCGCCCTCCCTAAGTTTTATCCTTTATCCCTGCTTTGTGACGTTCTGACCCCCCTCCCCCTCTTATCCCTCTCAATCCTATTTGTTTTCATCCTCTCCATCACAAAGGCGATGAAAGCTTTGGGCGGCATCGACGCCCCCGGCCGTCACACCAAGCCGCACGCCCACAACGCAATCCCTCACACACGCACGCCAAGCGCCACGCCAAAGCGGCACGTGCAGTGTGCAACTGTAGTTCCCCTCTTTTTGCGTTCCAATTTCCTTGTAAATGTAAAGTGACAATATATTCACTTCCAGTTAGTGTGGAACGACATTGTTTGATCTTTTTGATGCATTTCTGTCTTCATTTTTGGGCAGTAATTCGTGCCAAATGAATCGTAGGTTCAAGTTAAGCGCGAACATTTGCACAAAAATTATACAAATACATTTAGCGTAATTTTATTGTGGTCAGATCAGTTGAGGAATGTTACAAGCAAACAGATGTTGCCATGTCGCTTAACTCCTTGAATCTCCGATAAATTCAGATAGTTGGCGTTCCTTATGAAGCTGCTTACATTTTCCAAACAAGGAAGGGTAGTCCCCTTCCATTTCCCCCTTTCCTGCCCCCTACACCCGACTTTTCCCCCCGCGACAAGCAGCCTGGAGCATTTCTGCCTGCCACGGGCAGCGCACGCGTCCGCATGTGCTCACGGTAATAAAAATGAGCCATAAATTTGGCCCGAGTCCCGGCGACTTCAGTCGGCGCTAAGCGAGGATGGATAAAGTTGAAACGCGTCCAAATCGCTGCGGGTCGGGCCGGTTGGGCAGGCTGGGGTGGAGCGGGGTTGGTTGGGCAGAGCCGAGCGGGGCAGCCGTACATTACACATCGGGATGCAGGCCACCCCGCGGGGCCCCGCGGCGCGACGGGCATGCCGCCTGCTCTGCTGCTGCCAAAGCGCGGCTTTGCACGAATAGGAGGCTTATGTTACCTTGCGGAAACGTCGAGGTAGACTCAATAATGCCTTAGTGACGTTTGCGTTGATGAACTGTCAACTTATCTGTGCAATGACAAAAAATAAAAAAATCTTGCATCGTGACAATCCTGTTGAAAGCTGATTTTCTTTTCTCATCCACAAAACGTTTATATAGATCACAACAAAACATATAATTTGTTGGTACCCATCAACGATTAATGCTGTCCCTTACCATTGCACGAAATTATTCATACGAACGAAAACCTCGGTCAGGAATCTGAGAGTGTTGATGAGGGATTAAGAACGAGGCTTCGTTTGATTCTCCTTGAGCCTAGGCGAGATAAATTTCACACTGATAGTAAATAAAGTATGCAACTAGCATGCACATGCAAGCGCTTAACATTATGTTGCACACCTCGAAGTATTTGACGGGATATTTGAATACTTAAAAGCGTTCTACTGTAAATTTCAACACTCTTAAGTGTCCAAAGCTCCATTTCCAACACTGAAGTTCAACCCCTCTAAGTGATCAACTTTACTGTCACACGCGTTTCAGTATTCAAATATCTAGTCAATCACTTAAAAGTGTACATCATAGTGTGAAGCACTTGCCTATGCACGCCATTTGCAGACCTTACTTATCAGTGCAGTTGTTAATTTGTATACAAACAAAATTTAAACTTACGATTTGTTATGCTTATGGTATTCTTGGAACAATCGTAAACTTCATGCATTACATAAATCAATCAACTGACCACTTGATTGTTTTATTATTGTATTTCTTATTCTTGCCATTAACTGTGCCGCCATTCCACATGGTACACGCAACTTTTCGTCGTAAACAAGAGAATAAGGTTGTGAGGAGAAGGGTGCTAAACGAATAGGAAGGAAGACAGAAGAGAAAGATAGAAAGGGGAGGGTTTCGCTAAACCTTCCAAAACAACTTCGGCCTTACTTTATTGATTCATTGATCAGCGGTATGACTAAGTATAAAGTATGAAGGGTCCCAATAATACCAGCAAGAGGCGAGGCGCCATAGCATTGGCCGAAGAATCCGACGCCAAGTTTCAAGATTTGTGTGTGTCTGTGCGGATCCGTTTTGCGCGGTACATTTTAGACTACTAAAGCCGCAATTTTTCAAATTTCGAAACACAATTTTCAGCATTTAATGTAAAAAGAGAAAATTATTTTTCACTCTAATAAAAAGGGCGATATTATTTACCGTTTTTTAATATTTATGCAGCCCCCCCCCCCCCCTTTTGCGCATATTCCCATACATAATAAAATT
>NW_026267148.1:1137822-1149907 GCF_000697945.3 Frankliniella occidentalis
CTTCATGCTTGGTCCGTACAACGAAGGCGACTCTGTGGACATCACATGCGAAGCGTCAGGTGGTAAGTAAGACTGGCTGCAGTTTTTCAAAATATACAGTCCATCATGAAGTCCAAATTCTGGGAGTTTTCCTCTGTTGCGTGGGGAAGGAGGCACAGCATACCGTTTGTCAGACAGAACCCCCCCTTTTGCGCATATTCCCATACATAATAAAATTACTGATAAGATAGTTTTATCAACTCAATGTCAGAAGAGGGGAGTGTGGATGTATTATTCTAGCGCCGCACACACGGCATGAAACCAGCAGATATTGCTGCTGCAGGGCCTGCCGCTGGTGGACGCTGCAGATTAGCGTGCTGGGTGTGCCCACCCCTGGGCATGGCCTCAGGCCGCCGCAGGCCTCCTTGCGCCCAGCCTGGGATTGAGTGTGGTGCTTTCCCATGCCCTTTATTTATCTTTCTCCCCACAGAGGGCTTCGGCTGGATCCCTTATGCTCCCACCCACCCACTCGTTTTCCTCCTTTCATTTTTTAATTCTATCTGTCGCAATTTTTTTCCCTCCACCTCGACCCCACCGCCTTTACCGTGTTCCCCCCCGCCCGCGCCCGCTTGGCTCGCGTTTTGATCTGCCTCGATACGGCACGCCTATTTTGCGGTCCTGTGCGAGGCCAGGATCTCGGCGTGCACGATGGGCGGGGTGGGAGCGTGGCGGGGCAGCTTGCGCGCGGATCGTTTTAGTAAATAAAGGCTGGGGGTGCGGAAGTCGGGCCGTGGGGCCACCTTGTTTTCACAATTCCATTAAAGAGCGCATTTGTCATCACGGTGACATCCACGGGCAAAGTTTTTGCTCTTTGTTTTGAATCCACGGCTGTAGGAGAAAAAGGTGCGCGCCGCTGTGGGGCCAGGCCAGGCTAGGCCGAGCTGGGCGCGATGGGTTTGGTGGGGTCGGGCCAAGCGTAGAAGGACGCGGCGCAGAGGTCCTCACAATACCTAAGTTCCTTTTCGTGTACGCGGCCAGATGGCCACGCCACCCCGCCACGCTTGCCGCCGCACCGCCGCACCGCACCACCGACGGATATTTTATTCAAGTTGCCGGTAATTTCAAAATTCACTTAGGAACCATGTATAATTCATCCCAGGGATCCCAGGGCGTTCCGTTATTGGAGCGAGTGGGTGACGCGCGGGGTTGGGGCCCGGGGTGGGAGCGCAGCGTCGCCGTAGTGCGTGATGGAGAGAGGTAGGGCACAGAGCTGAAGTGCATTCCATTAGTGCCAATAGTGCAGCGGCCAAAGGGACTGGCACGTGTGCCATGTCTGCCATATTGGACACTATATACATTTTATTACAAACGTATTATCTGATAAAATGTGTTTCATAAGCTGAGAGATAAGACTGTAGTTCGGATGATTCGATTTAATTATCTTTGTATCCCACTTGCTTACGAAGTCATAAACCGGGGGCGTTTTTCGCCCAGACAATCTAGAAGCCCCAAGATGTCAAGCTTGTTCTTCGTCTCCATCTGTAGCAATGTCGTTTGTGAGCTTACATAGTTGTTATTTATGTTATGATACAAATAATGTGTTCACATTTACTGTCACATTCGACGTGATTCTCATGATATCATGGTGGAAGCTACAAGAAGAGTCATGGACATGGCAAAACACAATTGGTACCAGAACGTGAAAGTCGTGTATTTGCGAACTGTCTTTGACGTCGTCTGGGTTCTCGCCAGAATATAAAATATGGCAAGAACCCACTTGTACTTTACCGCGTTTTGAAGGCAAGCAGGGGAAGACATTTGGGGGGGGGGGGGGCAATGCGACTTAGCCATTCGAACCCCAGCGTAGGCTCGGGCACGACAATGTACGGATTAGTGAAAGTGAGCATACAGGAATTGCAGACATAAGGTTCTGGCTTACAGAAATTCTTGGGCCAATCGTTCGAGAACATAATATCCGCTAAAAACAGTAAAGAAAGGGGGGACTTAGAACGAGAGAAAACAGTTTGGCTCCCAGATTGAGCGTCTGTCTGCTTCCCCACCTTACTCGATGCCCTCTTGACGAATTGGACTTCCTGCGGCGCCAAGCTGTGTGATGGAAGTGGGGAAAGGGAGGGGGGAGGGGGTAAGTGATGACGGAAAAGTAAGGGCTGTGGGAATCAACCTCCCATACTACGGTGGTGATGAGTGTCTGAGAAAAGACTCACTCTTTGGTCCTCTGCGTCTTTCTCTAGAAAGTAAACAGTTTTCTCCACGCACACGTTTACCATATTTCGAAAGTGGAGCAATTGAGCTGATTAAAAAAAAACAAAAAACAATCAGCAAAATCCCTTAGTCGCCGCCCAACGCCGTCGAGCTTCAAGCCACATTGCGTAAAATGGACGGACGGCTGAACCTCGTGACCTGACTGCTGTTGAGCGGGTGAAATGCACTAAACTCTGAATGGACCATGATTATTATTCATCCGTTCTCATAGTTAAATGTTTACGTGTACTAAAGATTTTGGTTCATCAAACTTTAGTTTGAAATCAAAAAATATCTTGCCTATATCGCATTTTGTAAAGTGTACAATGCTGCAAGTTTGTGGCGTCTAGAATGTGCGATTCCAATTGAAATTTACTCGATTGTAAGATGTGTCATGACTTATTTGAATTCTGTTTGTTTCAGTGCCACCCGAGCAACTGCTCATTATGGACAACAGAGGCGAGCACATACGTCACTTCATGCTTGGTCCGTACAACGAAGGCGACTCTGTGGACATCACATGCGAAGCGTCAGGTGGTAAGTAAGACTGGCTGCAGTTTTTCAAAATATGCAGTCCATCATGAAGTCCAAATTCTGGGAGTTTTCCTCTGTTGCGTGGGGAAGGAGGCACAGCATACCGTTTGTCAGACAGAACAGGATGAATAGACAGTTTTTCTCGTTTCTATTTTATGAAAGCACAATACATGATATGTGAACTTGTTCAGTGCCATTTAGAAGTAAATCTGGTTCACCGATAGATCTAGTGTTCATCACAATCGTTTTGTACGTGAACATGTTCATTTCCTTTGCGGAACGCGTTCAACTCATGAAAATGCTCCCATTAGGAGTCGAACTCTTGGGTGCCCACCTATAAAGTTCAATAGCCGCAAGTGCACAAGAACCATGTTGGACCCTTTGTGTATCAGAGTTGGAGTACTGATATTTTGTACGTATTCATGTGTGGTGGCGCAGGGAGGGTCGGAGACAGGGAGGGGGTGAGGAACAGAGAAAGAGTGCCGAGAGGGAAAACAGGCCAGCCAGCAGCGTAGGTCGGCCAACTTTACAATTTACTGCATGCAGACCCCGTAGTGCGCTATTGCCTCAGGGCCTCCCGCCTCCTTCTCTATAGAACACACAGACACACACGCGCGCACATGCACACACATTACAACGCAACACAAATTGCACATTTTAAACTTATGTCTAATCCCCGGGTGTTGCTAAGGGAAAACTTTTAGAGAGAGCAGTTTGAATTTATTGCGCCAATTCAATTAGAAGAAAGTTGATTTATTCCACGCTGCGTTGCGGGACGGTTGGTGTCTACTATGCCCGCGTTGTTATCAAACTGTTTTCCCGTTGGGTAGGCACTTGTGCCAGAACCTTTGTTTCACGCGACTTCACTACTGCGCATGTCGTATTTAAATTCAAGTAAAATTTTACTTTAAATTTTGAATCAGAGGTCCTCAAAATATACTCAAGGTAGCCACGTTTGGGTGGCGGGAGAGACTCAGGGAACCGAGCGACACAAGAGGAGGGAGAGATGAGTATGCAACATGCATGACGTGTTGGGAGGCGTTGCCACATAAATTGCCTACTTGCCTGGAGGAATCCTGGCCCTCCGCCTCGCACAAGACGCGCCGCTGGGCTTTGGTTTCTGGAAGACTCGCAGGCGCGATGGCCATGGTGGCTGCGAGAGTGTCGGCGAGGGAAAGACAGACGCGTGTGTGTGTGTGTGTTCTGTCTGTTGTGAAGGCTTCCACCCCGCCCCCTTTCTCTCTTGCTTTATGTCGTCAGAGTTTTGGGGGCGGCCAGGCTTTACGATGTGTTCATTCGGCCCGCTCGGCCGCTCTATGCTCCGACTCGTTCTGCTGCCATGTTGGAGTTCCCTATGCCAGATCGGTCCGCAGCGCGTCGCTCCCCGAAAGTAATCAGAACTCGTCAGGGACTGCACGAGTCTCGGCATGAGGCTCTGCTCTGCTGGCCGCTCAGTGCAAAGACACCGCCTTGTGCCTGGGCGGGGGAGAGAATCAAATCATGATACCCGACGCAAAGGGGTTAAGATAAGAAGTCTAAGAACTCTAACATGGTTTAAAACCTGAATTCTTTTTCTCTTTTAATACGTCAAATGGCGCGTTTTGTAATGGAAAGCACACGTTGCGACTTCGTATGTAAACGATATTTTCTAATGGTGTTGATATTTGAGTTGGGCCGCGTCTGTTTTTGAGATAGCTTACGAATCCTTATGTGTGTGTTTCTAGGGCGGCCACTGCCTCGTGTCACGTGGTGGTACGAGAACATCATGCTGGACGAATCTTTCGGGCGCCTGTCCGAGCGCCGCGTCCAGAACGTGCTACACCTGGAGAACCTACAGCGCAAGCAGCTGAACCGCGTCTACACCTGCAGGGCGTCCAACAACCAGCTGGCCAATCCCATTACCTCCTCCGTGCGGCTGGACATGAACCGTAAGTTATGCTCTTTCATGCTACTCGTTGTTTTCGCACTGGCACACGCTGAACCCCGAATGCCACTACTCGAATCGCGTTTTTGTTGTGTTTTTATGACAATGCAATTTTCTTTACTTTGTGCATCCTCGAAGCCGAAAAAAGCTAGCTGTACGTGACCGCATTTTGGAGTAGGGTAGATTAGATTGAATTAATTTTTCTTATGAGCTGTTCTTTTTTTTTTTTTTTTTTTTTTTTTTTTTTGATAAGGGTAGATTTGCCTTGACAAATGGCAGGCTATTTATTTGAAACCGGAGCCTCTATATTATAAATTTATTTTTCTTATCCCCCAAGCCCTTGTTCCTGCAGCAGTTAGAGTCGTCCTGCCTAGGCCCCCCGCATGGCGACGTGACGCTGTGCAGAAAACGTCTCGGGCGTGATTTGAGAAACAGTTTATTTATTGGTAAAGTTTGCGGCAGGCAGGCGGGAGGGGTGGCGGGCTAGGTGAGAGAAGGAAAAGTAGGGAGAAGTGGAGGCGCAGGGGATGGGGTGGACGGGAAGAGGTGGGGAGGGGTGGGGGAAGGGAGGGTTAGTTTGGTGTGCTTGCTGGCTTTGGTATGGTTCCATGTCAAGGCATACGAAGGACCGAGGCTAGGGGTAGAGAGAGGCTGGAGGAAGAGGAACTGTGAGCGAGTGGAGAGGGGAAAGGAGGACGAAGGAGGGGAGGAAAAGGGGGGCAGGAGGAGAGTGCGACCGACCGCTCCTTTCGACAGATGATGGAACTAATGTTCCGCACTGCCGGTGGGTGCTGGATTGGGGTGGGTGTCGCTGGCGGGTGGGAGGAGGGCGAGATGAGTGGGCGAAAGGGGGTGAGGCGGGATGCGGGGGGTGGTGGTGCCGCCCGGGGGTCGCCACGGCGAGCTGAGTCCGATCCCGAGCCGAATTACGAGCAGGACGTGGAATTTGAAGGTCGTTGTGTTATGGAAGCCACTGAGCGCCGGCGCGGCTCGCACCCCACCCCCAAGCGGCCCTCCCTTCAATCCTCGTCTCTCTCTCTCTCTCTCTTTCTCTCTCTCTCTCTCTTTCTCTCTCTCTCTCTCTCTCTCTCTCTCATGCCCCCTCTCTTTGGCCTTGCCTGCCGAAAAGCCCAGCTGTATTTGTGTTATTGTTTACGTGTTATTTGTGGCACTGTAGTGACACCTGGCACTTTTTTGCAATGCATTTATCAGGAGCGAATCACAAACAGGACGCAGATTTGGTTAGATATAATTACATTCTAGTGACGAAGACGTGAGCTTCGTTGCATACACTAAATAAATATGAAAGGACAATGTTGTATGAGATGTGTAAAGAGATGTGTTCTCAAGCACATATCTCAAGCACACAATTTAAAATTCTTAACTCAAACTCGCTTTCAGCCAGAATTCAGTTTAGGGGGCTGGCTATGCCCTTCACGGAGTCCCGATCGCAATACACTTGGGACAGGTGGGACCAGGAAAAAGGGGCTGCTGCGGGCGGCCTGGTGGTGGCCTCGCGACCAGCCGGGATGATATACTGTGTCCGGGTGATTGAATAACATTGGTTCTGGAGACTCCAGGCGGCTCCAGGCGGCTCCAGGCCACCGAGGGCCGTGAGCCCGGAGGGCTCAGTGCGTGCGGTGCACACTCGGCGGGGGGTGTGTGGGCGCGGCAGGCTTGGGCTGACGGACAGCCCAATGGGAGTGCTGAGCCCGGCCGGGGCTTGCAGCCGAGAGCGCCGCTGCCCGTCTCGGCCGGAAATGAGAGGTGAGGAAGTGAGAAGGCCGGGCGCTGTGTACGGAAGAAGAGAGGCCCTGGAACTCCTTCCTTATTTTCTCCCTCCGCCTCTCCTCACGTTATCTCTCTGTCTATCTATCTATCTATCTATCTATCTATCTTATTGACACATGTTACATGTACTAAGTAACTCACTTCTGTTGGAAATTATATCGTAATTTGACGAAAAATGTCCTGTAAATTTTTCTACACAAACTCTTTGTTATTTTTAAGTAACGAATACATTCGTAAAATGACGAACAGTTTGTAACTCGGTTGTTGTCCTAAAAGAATGATCCTGGACACAAGTATTTTCGAAACAAACATTTTAACATCCTGATCAACTGACACTTTCAAATCGTGATGTTACGAAAGTTTAACAGGGTACCGAGCGCTCTGGAAACTCAACTGTCGTACAGTATGACAGTTAAAACTGCAGTACTAATGGTACTGAGTTTAAACTGTGATACCATTTGTGTACTACAGTTTAAACTGTCATACTGTACGTCACTTGAGTTTCCAGAGCGACCCTGGAATCCTTGAAAACCCGGGAAAACCCCTTGAATTTAATCGGTCGGGAGTAACCCTTGAATTCTGATCAAACCCGGGAAAAAGTTGACCAAATCATCGTCACCGAGCAGCTGCTCTGTGTTGCCGCTAACTACGTTAAAATTTATCCTAATTTTGTTTCCATTCCTGCTCTGTAGATGACCGAACACTAGGTAACACTTTTTAATGATATATTTTTTGGGACTGTCGTTAAGAAAATTAAACGCTTTCGGCAAAATTTTGTGTCAAAAAAAAAAAAACAACTTTGAATTTTGACAATTTTTCCCGGGAAAACCCGGGGAAAACCCTTGAATTTAATATTTGGTCGTCGCTCGACACCCTGTTATATACTGCCACGAACAGTTCGTAATCGAAATTGCCGAATAATACTCGTTTATTTTAATTACGAACTTTTCGTGAGAGATTATTATCGTGGAATGACGCTATTTATTAACCGTGTTTAAATGTAATACGGGGTTGATCAATGCCCACAGACCGCGGGGTCCAATTTAGTTATAATGTACCTCAATGGCCTTGCAAGTGTGTGGAGTGGACGCATTGCCTACATGCAAGGGGCCGTAAGGCGTCACGGTGCGTGCCGGTTGTCGATAGGCAAGCCTGCATGCGGTTCAGTAAAACTATTCCTCAAAGTTCGCCACCCTGCAAACGAGCTGCGTTCAGGTGCGGATGCCGACCTCTGGCTGTGTCCATCATATCAATTACTCTGCATGTGCATATGGCAAAAAGTTTCAGCTGATTATTTATTTGTATAGATTTCCTAACAATGCCATCTCTTATTGAGGTCTATTATTTAGTCTGGTGCAAAAAAGGGGCCAGAGTGCTAAAACTTTTGAACGGTTGGTCTTTAGGGTCGCAGTGTTAGTGAACATAGACCATACCTATAACTATTTTAACCATAGTGATGGCCAAAAAATTAGTGGCAGTGAAGCCTCCCTTTAACCTTCTGTGTCACTTCTTTCGACTCAGCTATAGCTGCCATTCAACTTGTGTCAGGACGGCACTTCGGCTCGACTCGAGACGTCGCTTCTGCGCGCTGATGGGCAGCCGATAGGGTCGACAGGCTGCGATATAACAAGCGGGGCTCGAAGGCATTCTCTTAGGCATCATAGACCGCCTTCAAAGGTCACTACGTGACTAGGAGAAAGTCTTGGTGTGCACCCAGAAAATGGTATCTGTGAAAAAGGAGAAACGTGTTGCTTCAACGCTGTTTTTTCCTCAAAAAATACAAGGAAAATTGTCTTAAACTTTGAGCAAATGCCGTTAAAATAGAATGAAAGTTTTCTTAGATTAACTTAATTTCCTTGAAAATAACGGAAAAACCTTAAAGCAAGGTCAAATATTTCCCTGTATTTTTTTAAAAAAGGAAATTCCTTGGTGATACCATTTTCTGGGTGTGGTGACCCGAACCGAATGTCTCATAAAAAGCGCTAGGCAGGCAAACCAGCCTCAACGATTACCTCTGGTTTGGGCTGGAGCTTTCATAGCGGCGCATGTGGGTGTCGCTCCGGCGACTGCACCACACACTGTTAAAATATTTTGTGATTTCCCAACACTTTCAGGATGCGAAACAACTGTGAGATATTAACACTACTTTGTAGTCAAAAACAGTGCTTTTTGCTATCAATTTTTGACAACGAAGAAGAACACTTGTGATTTCCACAAAGAGTTCTGGCAACTTTTTTCACACCGAATTCTTCGTTAAGTTCTGACTTTTGTTTTGAACAGTGCATATGGCGCATGTGTCGCGAAGACTTATCAGTACATGCACAATGTGATTCCATAAGTGTCGGAAAGTGTCGAAAATGACCTCTGCAGTGGCGTTGCGGTGAACCATCGACATGAAATTAGATGTTTCTATTGGTTGTCAGGGAAAACCACTTGTTGCCCTAAAACAGCTCCAAAGACTAATTTTTAAAAAAAATGGGTTTGATGAAAAACAGGCTTCAGGTTTCCAACTAACTTCTTTTTCCCTAAACCGATTTTAGTTGTTTGTTTTTTTTCGTCCTTGAGGCTACACAACACACCCCTCCAGGGACGGTTGGAGACGCGCGCGTAAGCGGCGTAAGCAGGCGCGGCCCCGAATCAAAAGAAAAGGGGGGAAACTTGGTGGCGGCGCGGTCTGGTATTCCCTTTGTCATTTGCTTAGACGTCTCAAACGCGACTCAATCTAAGTTGTACGACGACTGACGTGAACAGTTCGTTTAAAGTGAACGGGAAGGAGATTACGAGCAGAGTGAAAAGGGACGGACGCTGCTACTGCGCGCCGCCGCCCCGCCGCGCCGCTCGTGCCATCGGCAGAAAAGGGTGCTTGTCGCGCGGAGGGCAAACTTTGCGGCTGGCTGCCGGGGCCGCGGGACCGGGCCGCGCGCCGCGGGTCGTCTTTTCAAAAGAAATGTGAAGAAGATGGCAATCCGACTGAATAGAGTCAACTTGGACTACTCTCAGGGAAAGAAGTGGGGTGAAAAAAAAAGGAAAAAGCGAGGAGACGACGGGGAAAAAAAGTGAAAAATTCTGAATGTGACCGACGATGACGACAAGGACGCAACGGACGGCAATGTGCCCCGGCGGCCGTGTGCAGGACGATTAGAGTGGCGGGCCGTGGCTCTCCTTGACTGGAGGGCACCAGCGAGTCACTCGGCGTATAAACAGCTGTGCGCGGGTATGGCCGACCCCCCTGGCTGCGGAGAGCACGCCTGGCCTTCCCACCTTGCCACTCTCACCTTCCTTACCTTCTGTCTCCTTTCCCCCGCCCCCCTCTTTCCGGTGTGTCGCTGGTTCGCGAGACCTAACTCGTCTTGACTCGTGCGCAGGTGTCACCATGTGTCACTGCCAGTCCTCCCGTGTCCCGGCAGCCAGGAGGCGGAGCGGGGCGTGGCGGGGCGTGGCGGGGCGTGGCGGGGCGTGGCGGGGTGAAAACACACGCGACATGCCACTCTCGGCCATGAGCAGCCGAGTCGGTGTCGTTCAGAGTCAAGGCGCATTATGCCGTAGACGTCGCATCCGTCAGAGACGGCGCGGTACAAAAGAGCAGAAGGAGCCGTGTGGGGCTGTGTGGGTGCAGGGGACGTTGACGGCGTTGTGCGTCATTATGTGGAGGAGGAGCCGGGGCCGGGCCACACTGCCCTGCCCCCGTGCGCAGGCCGGTCGCGCGGGGCCTCCCGGAGCGACGCGGCTCGCGCCGTCGCGCCGGTTTGAAAAGCCGCTGGGCAGCAATTTGGTCCACCGAGATAAGGTCGGAGGAAAGGGGGGAGGGAGAAGGAGTGGGAGGAGGGGGGAGGCGAGCGCGGCGGAGCGCAGCCTCCCTTATCGCCTAGACCGACTGGAACGTCGCGCTTTGCCAGCGAGACGTGATCATCCCTTTAATTAAAAAGGTGGCCCCGTTTTCCTTTTCTGGAGAGAAGGGCTTCGCTGGAACAATCTCCCTGGGCCCAGCCGGGCTACCCCGGTAGCTGCTGCCAGAGAGAACAGAATACAACTAGTTGTCTGTGGCTGCTGCCGCCGGTGGAGCTGTGGGTCTTGGACTCGCGAGGTTTCCAGGAAACCTTTGTCATAGCGAGTACACGGCGGGGGCGGCGTGAAGCTGCTCTGTGGGGTTGCCTCGATGCGGAAAGCGGACGGCCCGGGAGCCAACAGGAGAAAGGCGAGCTTCAGAGATCCCCCCCCTCTCCCCCCTAGCAGGATGTTGCAGGACGCGGCAGGGTCATCACCATCATGGACAGCGATGCAGGCCGGCCGGCAGGTTCCGGCCCGTCCGGCTGCAGCAGCGCAGCGACCGGCGGCTCCGCCTCCGCCGCCCCGCGCTATGCCGCTCGCCCTCCCTCCTGGTCGTTCAGACTGCGCGCGGCTTACGAGTAGGACTGATCTCATTTGAGATAGCGAGCGGCCCGCTCGGGCCCCGCCACGCCCCGCCACGCCCCGCCACGCCCCGCCTCGCCACCCCTCCGCATTGTGCGGCAGGGAGGGTCTGACCAGTGCGGGACGTGGCGGAGCGTGGCGGGTCGTGACGGGCGTGGGGCGTGGTGGGGGGGGTAGGAGGGGGCGGGGTCGAACCCTTCCTCGTGGCCCGCCTTGCGGTAGGTTCAGCACAGCGGGGACTTAATGGTGCAGCAGAGGCGCCCCCTTCCCTCCCCCACCCCCTCCACTAACACCCCTACGACTCCACACCTTCCCGTTGGTCCCTTCTGTCCCCTGGACCTCCTCCTACCCTTGTACTACTCTTCGGTGGCCATACACCGAAAACCGTTAGTATGAAATAACAGTATGAAACTTACTACTTAAAACCCTCCCCTGAAGGAAGGAAGTGGGAACACATTCAGAGACACGCGCGCCAGAAGTTTAGTAGGGTCATGACAGACTTTCTGTGGCGTGGTTTGTGGCCACTATATGGACGATATGGATATCACGCATTTCACTGAAGCGGGTTTTGCGATACTTTTAACACAAAAACATGTAATAACTGGTGTTTTGCGATTCCCACGCTAAAGGGCATGATAACCCCCCAAAATGTGATAAAAGTATCACTTTTTGTGATAATCACATTTTGGGGGGTTATCATGCCCTTTAGCGTGGGAATCGCAAAACACCAGTTATCGCAAAAACTCAGTAAAAGTATTACAAAACGGATATTAGTGATAGTTGTGTAACATCGCCTCATGAGGCTGCAGCTGTCGCATGAGTGCGTGTTGCAGCAGGGCTCCTTGATTCGTCCTCGACATACAGTAAAAGGTGTAACCACCGATAACAAGGTAGACGCACGTTAAAACCGTGTGAAGCTGAGCTAAATGTGCGTCTTCCTTGGCCTGCGGCGCGCTAAAATTAAAATGTTTTCGCGATTTTGATTGGCATGCCTGTCCACCTCACATTCCACGTCTCACGCCAGGCGCCTCACCTCACGCCGTCTTCCGGGCGGTCTCCCCTTGCGCTTCCTGACAGAGCTGAGCATTTAAAGTTAAAGTTTAATTTCAAGTTCAAGTTAAGTTTAGCAATTACCGAGCAGAAAGTGGTTGATTTTCAATCAGGGGTGGTACTGTCCAAGCACTT
>NW_026267148.1:1154910-1155792 GCF_000697945.3 Frankliniella occidentalis
GGGGAGGGCGAGATGATGGTGGAGAACGGAGAATTGTGCGCAAGCGTCAAAGGCAGTTGGCTTGTGAATGTGGCTGATTTAGAATTTCTACATCCTTGAAGCTGAAGCCCCGCGTACCGTGCTGGGCCACCGTTCCTTTCCCTCCCTACTCCCGACATGACGTGGGACGGCGCGTGTAATATTAAAGGTGGGGTCTAAAATAAGATGGTATTTGGTTCCGAACCAAGTGTGGAGTGTACTAAGTCAGTATGCGAGCTGTAGTTGTAGGAATTGTGCCGATTCTTTCGCGCTACTTAACCAGAAAGCGTGTCCGTGATTCGCCGGTACGAACAACCTGTGCGAGCTCCCTTAGCGCCTGATTGGTAGGCAACATTTTGCCTGCACTGCATGTGTGTACTGCGGGATGGCCTACCCCGAGTCTCGCAGGCGCCGAGCTGCCGAGCTCTACGAGTGAGGGAATGTGAGCAAACGGACGAACTTTCTAGACTATCCGCCTAATACTGTACAACGAACTTAAACGTGGATCTCTTTGCCGTGTCAGACCAGAGGCTTGGCGTGGACAGGCGGAAGGGACTGCGAAGAGGGGAGCAGATGGACCCCGAAGGCCGGGGGTCTCTGCTGGAGGCGGGCGGCCGCGCCAGTCCCGAACGTACTGCGGCTGGCGGCCTCTGCGTTTCATTGTAACTCGTCACTACTTCGCCCCCCCCCCTCCCCCCCTTCTTTTTCTCTCTCTCTCTCTCTCTCTCTCTGTCTCTGTCTCTGTCTCTGTCTGTTGGTCTCTCACTGTCTCTCTCTGTCTCTATCATACCATCCCCTTTTCTCCGTGCATAGTCTGTCGGGCTGAGCCTTTTTGTCACAAGTAGCTGTCAAAGCAGCGAGCAT
>NW_026267148.1:1156785-1159824 GCF_000697945.3 Frankliniella occidentalis
CAAATGGCAAATGCCAGATATTGTTAATTTACGCTTTTTGTTTTATGGTAAAAATATTGTCCACATCGAAACATACCACAGAAAAACAAGATCGTTAAAAAACCATAGTGATATTTTTCAAAGTAATTCCCTTCCCTCTTTATAAGATGAATCAGTTCGGGAGCTTCATTGAAATAGATTTTTCCTCAAATATTTTTTTTCATGCTGGTGTATCTACGGAAAACTCAAGAAAACTACTTGGATGCAATGGTAATTACAAGAAATTGCCTTTTGTTTCACTCAAACTATTTGCTGCGGCGTGTACTGGTTTCTGTGCGTGATTTGAATCGCGAAATAAGTTTTTGCTCCGTCACAAAATGTCATCTGTTGGCCGGACACGGGTAGGCGCGCGACGCGACGCGCCGCAGCATGACGATAGCCATGCAAATGAGCGGCGCGTAATGCGTCCCGGGACGGACAGACAGCGCGCCCACCCACCAGCCCGCGGCGGGGCGGGACAGGGCGGGACAAGGCGGGACAAGGCGGGCGGGATCACGCGACATCAGCAAAGACAAGCAGCAAACAAGCGCGGGCTGCTGGATGGAAGCTTGATGCTCAAAGTTTGATGGGGACTTTTAGAACGTGTGCGGCGCTGGCGGGCACAGCCACGGCGCAGCAGCAGCGGCGGCTCGCCCGGCCCGAGGCCGCGAGGGCTCGCCCTTCCTCGTATACGCAGCAGCGCCCGCGGCGCGCGCGGACGCAGCGCAAATACATTCGGGACACGAACATCACAGCAGCGGCAGGACAACGACGACGGGCAGGCCGTGGGATGGGGATATCTCCAGTGTGCTGTGCCGATCATTTTGTCCTCTTTGTCATGCAAAAACGAGCAGGCTTCCAGCGCCTTCTAGCCGGCGAGTCGTCGTAAACTGTCACATGGAGGCCCTGAATAGGAACGATGACTTATTTCTGCACCCACACTGAGGTTGGTTTTTGCGGCATTTTTAACCTACGAGTGTGTGAGTTTGCCTGCGCGCTCGCTCCGTAAGTTGCCGTGAACAGGAGCAAAGCATAGGCAAGCCCGCCCGTCGCCTGTTGTCCCCACCTTGTTCAACTTGTAACGTTGTGACTTAGTTTGAGAATATAAAACAACGGACAGACTAGCATCATACGTTATACTTTTCCATCTGTCAACTTTGAAAGAAAAAAAAATGTCTGCTCAACACAACATGCCGCAGGTGGTGGCGCTGCCGAGCTCATGATGACGCTGACGTCTTTGAGCGTGAAAGACCCTCTCCCCTCTGTCCTACGCTCCCGTCCCTCCTCTTGCCTTAGATAAACAATTTGGAGTCAAGGCGGAAACAAGAATGTCGTGCTGTAGTCCCCTCCTTCCGGCCCGGCCCGGGCCAGCGGCGCTGTCCCCGGCAGGGCTGCCGCCTACGCCACTCCGGGACACGGAACGCCCTGGCGGTGGAACGCGGCGAAAACAAAACTTGAGCCTATCAGAAGGCGATGATTTACTGGTGTTTCGTGTGCGTTTCTTGCCAGACTCGCGCTGCTGCAGCCGCTACCCGCCGCCTGCCACGGTGAAGTTGTCGAGAGACGAAACGGAGGGGGGGGGGGGGGGGGGGGAGTGGTCTAAAAGGAAGGTGAGGTGTTACCTTACCACCACGTGAAGAGGAGAGGAGGGGGAGGGGGGTGATAGGGCTGTTAGTGGGAACACAAGGAGGTAGAGGTGGGGGGTCTAATCGCCAAGTTTTGCCCTTGCGCGTCGTAATTGGTCTGACCTTTCTCCAGTTCATGAACTGGCAAGTTGGGCGTGGCGTGCGGTGGCGTGGCGTGCAGGAGCTCTGTCGGAGGCACGCCGCTCCGCAAGGACACAAAACAATGTGGGGAGCATTCACTCACCCGCCCGACCCGCGGTGCTCGGGCGGTATGCCGTCGTGCTCGCTCCCGGCCGCACACGCCTGCCCGGCGGGTTTGCCTATCCAGGTGAACGCCCGTCCGGCGGGCCATCCCGTCGCACACGCCTGCCCGGCGGGTTTGCCTACCCAGGTGAACGCCCGTCCGGCGGGCCGTCCCGTCGCACACGCCTGCCCGGCGGGTTTGCCTACAAGGTTGGTGACTCGGGCGGCCGGGAGGTCCCCGCGGGTTTGCGTACTCGGGTGTGCGCCCAACTGCCAGACAGGCCACGGCCGCGTTGCTCTTGCGCCCAGCGCTGCTTCATAACGCCGTTCTTACAGAAAGCGGTAAAGTCGTTCCGAGTGTCTGGGGTAGGGGGGTGGCCGTTAGGGTTTGGGCGCCGCCACCGAGGAGCGCGCGGGGGGAGCGTACTGCCGCTCGCCCGCTGGGGCCACCTGGCCTCAGGTATCTCATTATAGCATAGTTACCTGGCCCGACGTGGGGAGGAAAGACGAATTGCCATGCAGGACCCTGGCTATATATTGCAAAATGGAAACACCCGGGAGGCAGCAAAATTGCAACATTGTAGTTTGGTTGGGATGGGAAAGAAGAGCTCTGTTCATTCCGTAATGTGCAAAGTTTTCATAAAATGGTTGGTTGTGAAAAGCACGACTATGGGTACTTGAAATCACGTCGCTGTATATTTTATCGCCTGATGTGAGGCCTGATTTGAAAAATTGAACTTCTTGGAATTCCGTGTAGAAGAAAAAATCCGTTAACTCATCTGGCTGCGCCTTGCTCCTTTTCGTCCTTACGCGGATGCCACACACACGCGCGCGCGCGCGAAATCTTCTTCCTCATCTCCCGCCTTTCTCCCTCTCTCCCTGGCACATTCTCGTAGCGTGGCGGAGGCAGTCAAAGATTTTACATTTAGTCGGCCGCAGCACGGCGCACCGCCCGCACATCCAATCCCATTTGATACGGTGCTGTGGCGTGCGCCGGGGCCCGGGGCCCTCGCTACCCCCGTTACCCTGACTACGCCCGCTACCCCCGCAGCCTGCCAGGCTGGGACCGGCAGCGTGGTGTAGCCGCGAGGGAGTCGGCCCAGGCCCTCCGCGGAAACCAATATCTTTCGCGCCTCGGAGAGGCCCCCGCCAG
>NW_026267148.1:1166308-1174133 GCF_000697945.3 Frankliniella occidentalis
CGGCATGGTAATGCCGCGCTCGAATTCCGCCCGACCGACAAGAGCCCCGGTGATAAACACCGGTCGTGTTTTGTGTCCGGGCCTGATGGTCTGACTGATCGGCGCCACTTTGCGGCCTTTTGTTGACAACGTTATTCGGCGGGACGTGACGCGAGCGCGGCGTTATGGCGCTCCATTATTCATCCCGTGCGCTCATTATTAGTTTGCAAACTTCGGCCCCGCTCGGCCCCGCCCGGCGCGCGCTCACCTCACCTCGCCCCGGCCCGGCCGGCCAGGTGGAGAGCTGCCTCTCCTGGGGCCCAAGAAAGACTTCTCGCGGGGCTCGGCCCCCGCCGGCCAGCGGCGGGTTAATCAATGCCGGTTCTTTTTTTTTTTCTTGCTTGTTCCGTCCTTTTTTTGTTTCATTGGCCAAAGCACATCATTATTGTACATTTCTTTTTCTATAAGGAAAGTGCGATATGGTTAATGTAGCTGTATGGTCACACAATTTACAAAAGATTTTATAATGAAAATTACGAAGAGTGTTGTAAATTTTTGAGAATTTTTTTTTCACGGTGTCTGTAGACGGTTGATTCTTGCCCAATCTGCAGTAAACTACCCTATTATCATTTTTTGGAAGGTGCGCGCGTGCGTGCGTTGAACAAATCTAACGCAGGCATTCTCTGGGATGAGGCGAAATGCCAAGAGCAAGAGCGAAGGGGGAAGTCTTCAGTGCCAAACAAGGCAGTCAGCCGCACTCCCTGCACCACCCCTCACCTCCCACCCCCTCTCTTACTCCCTGCTCCCTCTCCTCGCTTCACGCATTTTCACTTTCTTCGTTCGAAAGTTTTATGGCATGTAGTTGTGTGTGCGTGTGTGTTTTTACGGTGTTTTATTTCATTTTTTAGATTGGATTGCAAAGGGAAGAAAGGTACGCGGAAATGTGTGTGTGTGTTTGTGTGTGTGTGTGTGTGAGAGGGGGGGGGGGTAATAAGCGGAATGGCATGCCTTATCCATCCTGGCCGTGACAAGGGTGTGGCTCGGTGCGCCCGCGCGCGCGGGCGTCGCCATGGCAACATGTAGGTCACGGTGCGCCGCGCGGCACGCACACGGCCCTCGCGGAACGGCCTCAGCAGCCATTAGGAGGACAGATCTTTCACGTGCAGATACAGATAGCGGCTAGGTGCCTAATGACATCCCCGCACCACCCTCCTCTCCGCCTCGCACGCAATCACGCACTGACACACGCGCGCGCGCTCGCACCCCTCTCACTAACACACGCACGCACGCACGCACGCACGCACACATCGATCCATGACAACAGGATTCAATTGGAAGATAGGTACGACATGGGAACTGCCTATAGGAGTGGGCTTAAGAGAGGCTTAACATAATCGATCACAGACATGGATCGCGTTCTGCTGCGTCTGTCTCTGCTCTTACGCACTTTCGGATTCACTGTGTCGACTCCGTTACCCTGCCACGCTATCTTGAAAAGTACTTTGATTCGTACCCCCGCCTGTAAATGCACGGGACTGTGATTGGTGCAGTATTTCTGTTTTTGATTGTAGGGTTGTAACCAATCCGTCCTCAAGTGTCACATGTTACTCCCTATGTGCAGTAAAATCTTTGCTGTTTCACCCCACGCCGTCATCGTCTGGCAGTGTGTGTGTGTGTGTGTGTGTGTGTGTGTTTGCGCGTGTGTGTGTCCGTGTGTGTAAGACTGTGTTTGTACTGCGTTGCGTGCTGCATGCGTTGGCCCACATAACAGTCAATGCGCACCATACATCATGGGGTCGCAACGTCCCGCCCCGCCCCGCCTCTCGTAGGTCCACACACTGCTTCCCCCTCAAGCATGCAGCAGCCGGCAGCTCATCGACTCCTGCCTTTTCTGCTTTACATTCTCCACCCCGCCTTCCTCCCACCCTTTCTGCTTTACATTCTTTGAGCTGCCTTTCCCATCACATTCCTTTTTTTCTGCACTCGCGCATTTATTTCTTCGGACCTTTTTTCATCATTTCTTTCTTTTCCTCTGGTTCAAACTAGCTGTCATCCGCGTTTGTTTTTTGTGTTCTCTTTATGTTTTACTGCTTTCTTTTCTTCAGTCGACGTTGTCTAAGGTTTGGTGTTGAACCACAATATTGCAACGTAAAAGAAAAAAAATAAAGTATCACAATGTCGTTCCGTTAACAGTAAGACACACTCTTCTAATGCAAGTTCTGCAAGCAGACTATTAAGTCCTCCCATCGCGAAATCGTCAAGGTGGGAACGACATTAGAAGCGAGGAAATTCTCCGGTAAAGGCCTGCTGCAATTGAACGCCGCTCTTGGAGTGGAAGAGGGGGTGGGGCGGGTTTCTAATTAATTTAATGCGAATACTGCGGCAGCCAGCAGCCTCCCGCTGGTGCTGAGGCGCCGGGCCGCCGGGGTAGGGGCGTGGGGCACCAGAGGCACGCCAAGTTCCCACCTCATGTGTGATCACCGCCCCGCGCCCCATTGTCAGGCGGGGCGTGGTGGGGCGGGGCGGGGCGGGGTGGGGTGGGGTCGGGTGAGGCGGCGGGCGTGGTGCGGCGGCGCAGCTTCACCTGGGGTACTGATGCTCTGCTCCCCCGCCCCTCTGCGGTGCCGGTAGGCCGGGCCCGGCGGCGCGCTGCTCGCACTCGAGCACGCGGCGTTATTGAAATCCAAGTTTTGATGAGAAAGTTGCGTTCGCAAGCGGCGGCAGCAGCGACGCGCGCGGGTGGCGCGGTGTCTTGGGGGAGGCCGGTGCCACCGGCGCCAAGCGGGGACAGCCCCCGCCTCAGGACGCTCCCGTAGGTCCCGGATGCACGCACGCTCACGGACCTGTGTTCGACTTCTGTGAGGGTGTCATTTTCGTAAGGATCGTGTATTTCTCTAACATCTTTCTCGTGCTCTCTCTCTCTCTCTCTCTCTCTCTCTCTCTCTCTCTCTCTCTCTCTCTCTCTCTCTCTCTCTCTCTCTCTCTCGTTTCGCGCACCAAACGGGCTAACTGTTGGGCTTTTGCGCTGCCCTGAGAGAGGCGTTAGCCAGAGAGAGCCCCCAAATGCCATGCTCTTTTTTTTCCTATTGCCAGCAAAAAATTTTAGACAGAGAAATATTACGCTGTGGTCCGTAGCGCACGCCTCTGTGTGTCAGAGGGAGCGCGCGCGCGAGAGAGAGAGTTTGTGTGCGAAGCGATATCGTGCGTGACTCTGTACGCTTTGGTAAGGTTGGAGCGTGATGTGGGTGTAATAAGTTCTTAATGTTGCAAACAAAAAGAAGAAGGTGGGGTAGGGGGATGTTACAGGTTCTTGCAGAGCTGGGGGACGTTAGGCTAGACATGCGAGGTCCGTGAGTGTAAAAATAGAACTTAAGACAAAAAATTAAGAAGGTGTCCCTTTACTTACACCTCTCCCCTTCATTTTTCTCTCTAAAGGGCCCGGTTCAAGAAGAAAGTCGTGTATTTGTCATGTTACACCAAACTTGAGGTCTAAATCAATTTTGGTAGGTCAAATATTTAGATTTTTCAGGATCCGAAGTTTTCTTCGATTTCCAGGCTCCATTTATAGGCTTAAGTATGTTTGGTATGTACAATTATTTTTGATGTGCCTTACAGGTTATTTATCGGTTGCAAATGTAAAGTCATACAGGCGCACTGTACATCTGAAATGAGAATCATCATACAATTAGTTTGCGTGAAAGTGGGGTTGATGGTTGATTATTATTCTTTGTATCAGCAGCGGAAGTGACCCTTGTTCCTGCATTTTGAGGCCGATTTAAATTGCAGAGAGAGGCATTATGCCACCTTGTCTCGCCAGGTCTAAGTCCTTGTTCGCATTCCTTTCCTTTCTTCCTTTCCCTATCTCTCTCTCTTTTTCACTCTTTCTCTCTTTCTCTCAACCCCCTGAACCCTCGCCACTCGCCCCTTGGCCCAGCGTCTTTCTTGAGCTCAAATCATTCCAGCCACCGCCTGGCCTTAAAAGGACCCATTGAACCCCTCCTGACCATGTGCCCCCCCCCCTCCCCCCTCCCCGTCCACCCTGCTCTGCCCCAGCTGGCCGGCTGGCAGTGGCGGGCCCCGCTCGCGCGGGCGTCTTTTTCGACGTTCATTTACATAGACCGGCGAGTTTATTCGTGTAATTTACGACAAGCGCGTCTATTGTTCATTCTCTAGGCAGGTTCTTCTTTGTATGCAAAATGTTGCCGTAAATTACGATCTCGACGCCTCGCCATTCGTCCATTATGCGCGGCGATGGCTGTTATTGCTCGGGCTTTTCAGCGCGCGGTGTTGTGTTGTTGCAGAGCTGTGTGGTTTCCAGTCCTTTTCTGTTTTGGACTCATTTTTTTCCTCCCAGTGGACTCGGTCGTAACGATAGTGGATGCGAGTCCGGCGCGGGTCACGTGTGTCAGGCGCACGTGCGTCGGAAGAAAACAATATCGCGATGTGACTAAATCAGGACGCATGGCTGCGTAGCGCCCTACACACACACGGGGTCAGTGGTGCAATACAGCCGGCGCAAGCAGCCAGCTTATATACTTTGTCATTTTTTTCTATCCCGTCTGTAGTATAGGCTGTCGCGGCATGTCTCCCCCGCTTTACACCGGAAGTTGTCTGTGACTGCTGCAGTCTTAACCTTACATTCTTCTCTCTGTGCGTTTCAGTGCGGCCGCTGTCAGTGACGCTGCTCGGCGACAACCGGCCGTTCAGCGCCGAGAAGAACTATGAGGTGTCGTGCGAGGTGCTCGGAGCCCGACCGGTGCCGCAGATTACGTGGTGGAAGGGCAACACTCAGCTTCAAAATGCTAAAGAAGTGGTGAGTACAACTAGTAATCGCAGCGATATGAACGAAAGATATTCTGATTGAGGAAGGACTAGTATGTGACGATGTGTTTTACTCCTAAAACATGGTCATATTTGCCTTTGTGACACGCATGATTCTGGCCGAACAGATACACATTAAGAATAAAGTCGTCATCTATACTTATAAAAGATGTGGCGATCGCGTGACGAGTTATCTCCAATGCATCATAGTCAACTAGCCAAGTTACCGAAACTGAGGAAAAAGTAGTCTTTTGTCGGACCATGATTTTTTAAAAAGAAAAAAATAATGATTTAAGGTATGACGTGCTAGCAAAACAAAAGGTATCTGGTCATGTGTGACATACATCAGAGAAAGTGAGGTGCCAATTAAATATTATTTTAGCTTTGTTCTACAGTGGCAGTGGCATCCTTTGTCCTTTACCATTAGACGATGACAGCCACCGCTGATGAACAGGCACTCCTTATTAGATTGACTCGCGCCACAAGAGTCTCACACACACTTATGCGCCACCCAAGTGGCGTGGCACTGAAGATTCAACCTGATTACGAGCAGAGTGGAGCTCTGCTGTGGCCACTTTATGACCTCCTTTCCCTGTCGAGTATGTATGGGATGGTGTAGACGTGCGAAGACTGTGCTCTTTGACACCTGACTCCCAAGGAGACTTAGTAAAATATATCATCTACTGAAAACTACCCATATCCCAGAGGGCAGAGTTATTTCAATTTATTACTATTTCTCCAACGCCGCGCTCCTTTTCCTCGTCTCCGTAGCGGGGATGCTGGGGTAAGGGGGGTAGCTGTGGTGTCGCTGGGCCGAGGAGCAGGACCACTTTGTGCCAGCCTCTTCAACGCGCCCCAGCAGCCCAGTGGCCAGCGCGGTGGCCAGCGGCCCAGGGAGCAGGAGACTGTGTAAATATTTATCCACGCCGCAGAATGAGAGAGGCTTAGACACTTCGCTGCAGGCCGAAACCGAACCGGCTTCACTCTGTTCTGTTACGCGGAGGTAGGTGCTGGGCCAAACGGGATGCATTTAAGAAGAATGTGGTTCAATGCGTAGGCTTGGTCTTGGTGTGTTATGTTTGGGTTTATGTAAGTGTCGGCGTGTGTGTAGGGTGGGAAAAGGGGAGGGGGCGTTGTGTCTGCTAATAAAACGAAAGCATAAAAAGCGTTAGTTTTTATGAGAGAAACTTAGGAAGTTCACAAATTCGCTACACAGTACCTGTTTTCGAATACATAAAAGAAGTCGCTGTAAATGCCAATAACTTACCTCTCTTACCTAACTACTATAGATATACTATCTTCTTAATTTCTGGGACAAAGCCAAAGTACGTAGCGAATAGTCAGCATCTTATTTTCGCGTATGTTGCACCAGATTTGTAGCGGATGTTTCATGGAGCTTGTCTGAGCGTGTCTGCTTAGTGCTTAGTTTCCATACTCCGGACGGCTGTCGTCCCGGTGGGTTACTCTGGCCACTATGGCCTCAACACGATGACCCCTTCCCTTAGAGATCTCATTAGTACCTTTGTGTCCCGCCTCCTACTGCCCTGCGCACCGCATGCTGCTCAGCCCCAGCCTGATAAATATTGACGTATCCCTTAATCGCGTTGATTGGGGACACAAGCCGGTTGGGATGGGGAGGGCCTGGCTCGGAGCGTACCTGCTTGTTTCAACCCCACAGCGACGACTGCCGCCAGGATAATCAGACCACCATCGCTTCCAGGTTCGCTCGTGGCTAAAAACACTGCTGTTATGTACCTTACAGCAAAATTGCCTCGAAAATTGCTCTGATTTAAAGAAAAAAACGTTTCGAAAACTGTTAAAGCTGTTACTTCCAAGTCCTTACCTTCACTATGAAAAATATGAAATTTACTATATTTTCTGAGGAAATAATCATGTATCAGGTGCTTCAGAGAAGACGCAGGTGCGGGCGGGTTTGCCTAGTCGCTATCCGTTATGCGCCATGGCCCCTTAGGTAGGCAAACCCGCCCCCACCTGCGTAATCTTCTCTGAGTCACCAAGTTCTTTAATAAACGGCTGTTAACTTCGATTAACATCAGACACTCCCTCATCTTCAAAGAATTTTGAAAATCAACAATTTCAGATCTTAAATTTACAAATTTTTTTTGGCAGAAAGTTTTTGTGTAAACCTTACAGATATTTTTGCAAAACTTGTGTTATACCAGTGTTGTCTACGCAAAACTGTGTAATAATAAGCAATATTTCTCTCAATAAGAAAATACGAAGCAATCAATTTGGTTCAACCTTATTAAATTAAGTGCTGGAATCACGGAATTGGTTGACAAATGTTGCTCTGTTGTGGTTGAATGTCGGGAGTTGGGGCGTTCAGGTTGACCCACAGCCTCACGCCCCGGCCGCGCCTGAGCCCGGGCTTGGCTACAATGCGGCCTCGTGAGGCTTCGTCACCGCTCAGCTTTTTGAGGCTCTCATTGTGAGGCATTGTGGCAGCCACGCCGAGCAGCGTGCTGCCAACAGCCAAGCTGAAGCGAAAAAAGAATACCATCAGTATAAACACAGTTGAGTACAAGAGATGCACTTTCTTCTGTGTCTGGCTTTTCTTGGGACTTCCCGGTCGTATATCTTAATTTCCTGTGTATTTAACAGCATATTTTAGAGTATGCAATTTGCCTTTCTTGTCAATGTCTCGGATTTAAAAATGAAATATGTCGCTTATTGCCTGTTCACTTTTTATTCTGCGAGATATCGAGGTGATGCAGATGACTTCTGCACAAATTCACCAAATTTCTCAAGGAACAGAACGGCGATCTCACCTCTCTCCGTTTGCATATATCCCACGCCACTATCGAGCTGCGCTAGCCGAGTGTTAATGGCGGTAGCTCAGCTTCGGGCCGCTGGGCCGCTGCTGACGAGAGGATGCTGTAAGGGATGCTGACAGGTTAATGCCTCGACGTCCGAAAACACTCGGTGCCCTAGTGTGCTGCGCTGCTAATCGAATAATCGGATAAGGCGCCCCGGATGCGACCCCAGTTAGGAAGTGTGTGTGTGT
>NW_026267148.1:1174183-1178601 GCF_000697945.3 Frankliniella occidentalis
AATATCTTTCGCGCCTCGGAGAGGCCCCCGCCAGTTCGCCGAGACCACCGAGGTGCACGAACAGTAAATTTCCATCTGGCAGGCGCCGGCCTATCCCATCCCGTTGTCCGGCGGACGGCCTGCTAGCAACGGTGGCTCAGTCCGCCCGCCACCCTCGCCACTGCTCCGGCCACCGTCTACTTGCAAAGGCAACTTGCTTGTCCATCGCAACACGTTGCCCATCAATCAATGTCGCACAGTTTTATAATTGTTGCGTCGTTTTCTGGTTTGGTGCTTTACCTTAGCCACATTAAAGAAGGTGCATAATCATCGGGGGAACGAATAAGGCGTTCAGGACAATAAAGTTATACCTTGATTAAATACGTTCTCTTTGTCAATATTTAGCGTCTTTAAGTTTATTCTTAGGCTTTACCGTCGTGGAAATAAGTCTAAAATTGGGTTGGTGCGAGGCAGGGGAGAGAAACGACCAGGGTAGTGAAACTGAAAAGGGCAGGTGGTGATGGGCCCAATTAGAGTTTGGGCTTGATAACGTCGCACTGGCAACAGAAAAGGGAAACACGAAATAAAGGTGAAAGGGGAAAGATGAAGAAAAAATGTGGGAAAAGGGGTGGGGTAGAAGAATCTCACAGTCTCACCCGGGACGCAATCATCAAACGTTGTCACCTTGAGTGGGTGTGCTGACCTTGGCACTCCCTGAAACCAAATGCCACCCTTGATACTATCGTTCGAGTCGAGAACTAAGGTAAACGATGTTATACAGAGAATCCTTAACATCCTAATTATATGTATGATGTATAAGTTGTATTAAAACTGAATAAATTGGAAGCGGTTGATACGAGTTTAATTAAAATGTTACTAAGACTTATCAGGAAACGTTAAAATTTAGCAAGCAAACGTGGCCGATTTAATTTTGACATTCCATTCTGAATGCAAATCATTCAAATCTTCCTTTCATTTAAAAGAAGTCGAGTTTTCTAATGGGCAAGCAGATATACGTGTATTTTGACTTGCAATTGCAATTGCACCTTAAGGTGCAGTACGGTTGGTAGTGTGCAATCGGGTGAAGTTCCCGCATTTATGTGTATACAAAACGCAGATGTGCAATTCTCTTAGATACTCAGCACCAGGGTTTAGAGTGTACAGCGGCGGGAAGAAATGCAAGGCGTGTCGGGTCCTGGCCAAGTAGGTTCATCTGGAGGTATTCCAAAGGACTCCCCTGCGACGCTAAGCCCGACCTTTTTCAGACCCTTCCGATCCCCCCGGCGGCGCTCCAGCACCGACTCCCGCCCAGCTCCAGCCCAGCTCCAGCCCAGCTCCAGCCCAGCCAGTCCAGCTCCCGCCCTACCCCTGCCCGCTGTCCCGGCCGTGCCGCTGACCTTTGGCCTCTCTGCTGACCCCCTTTGCGTGCCTAACAAACCCCCGCCTCCTGTATCGAGGAAGCGCGCAGTCTTAATGAGGTAAGCAAAGCGGACTGAGGGCCGGGCTGGTGCTGGGGCAAGCGCGGCCCTGGAGCCGGCTGAAGCCCACTGGTGCGACTGGAGGAGGCCACGAGACGAACCCCGCGGACGAGGCCTTTGGACGACTTCCAACCCCACTCACCTTCCTACCCCCCCCTCCTGCTTCCTCCGGAGGGACGACAAGCCGTTCCTTTGCTGCACTCGCCGCCCCGGCGTGCGACGCGGGTTATCACACCCAGGGTGCGAGGATCGGAGTCACATCGTGCGGGCGTTAAATAGTAACGCGGGGCTCTGGGCATGCGGCATTAATGGAACCGACACGCTCAAATTAAAGCCGGGATTTCGCCATTGGTTGCGGAATCCCTAATCACTAGAAATACAAAGGTTCGACTTCACGCCTAGCGGCCGGCGGTGCTCGTAATTTTAATTGTGTTGGTAAAACTAACACTCACAAAAAATCGTGCATTAAAACGTTCCAAAGGTGCGCCATTGTTTATGTCTTTGACCGTTTTTAGTCTCTAGAAAGACATTAGAAACCCGTACCCCTATAGAGAAATGTGGAGTACGATATACTTAATTTTGCAGTCCTTTTCAGTGCCGCTGCGTTGAGCATAAAATTTCGCACTTTCTTTGTGTGATACTCTGTCGTCACCGCAAAACGTTTCTATAACGGCGGTGGCTCGGTTTGGTCTTACACTTGACCGTGCAGTTGCATCCAGTCCTTTTCCCCTCCAGTCCATGTGGGTGCCGCTGCCCTCTGTACTTTGTGTTTACCCACCGGCATTGTCCCCAGCGAGGTACTCTACTACGAGTGCGATGCAGAAGAAAGCCCAAGTGCTTCGGGGAGTGTCGGCGCACGCCGTCTTGCGCTGCTTGCGCGCCCACCCCCTGTCGCCCCGGGGCCCCACCCCGGGGCACCCGTGGGCCGCCCCTGTCAATAACGCGTCAGAGACGCTGTGCACGGCCGTGCCGGGCCGGGCCGGGCCGGGGCTGCACGGACTTGTATCTGCCAGAGCCGTCAATAATTTCAGCGCCTCACGTCTGCTCCCGTCAGCAGTACGGCGGCGGACCAGTGGCTGGAGGCACCCTACCAACATTTAATATCAAACCCGGCAAATTTCCCAGCTCGTCCTGGGCATGCCCAGAACGCACGTTCACGAAAGATCCTTTTATTTCTTACAAATGTCGTATATATCTCCATTGTATTGCCTTCTAACTAAAAGTTAATTGATGTATTATTCTTCAGGTTTTCTTCCCGATTGGGTGGCTGGGATTACAGTTTAATCACTTCATATGGCATTTAATCGTCATATGTTTCGAACACAATCAAGAATGGTACAGCTGGCGATGGCGTGAGGCAGGGTTGCTCTATTTTGTAGTTTTATAAAACTTCGAAATTTCAAATTAACTAGGAGCGTCGCGCGGAAATATATAGAAATATATAAGAACACAACAGAGCTCTGTGAAAGAAACCTTTTATTCGCAAATGTTAGCGCCGTCTTTTTTTGCGAAGGGTTGGTAGCGTTGGTGATGGTGGTGGCAGGTTGGAGGCCTTGCTAAGAATTCTTACAGCAGTTAAGCCTGCTTAATAAGTTGACGGTTGTGCGCGTCAGAGCCGCCCACCCTCCTGCTTTGACCGCTTTCGCGCTCAAAATTGGTTATCAGACCGGGCGAGGAGAGGTGGGGGTTGAGGGAAACGGCGTAGCGAACGAGGAGGAGTGTACCTAAAACTGCGGTAGGATGCGGTTCGTGTCAAACGGTCGGCGCTTAAGTCGATCCGTTCGTAAGAGCCTCGTGCCTCGACGCCGCAGCCTGCGGTCTTTAAAGCGAAGAGCAGCCCGACTGATTTGAATTGAAAATTGCCCGCGGGCGCGGAGAAGCCACGCCACCCCGTGCCGGCGCCATGCACCACCGAGCGCCGCGCCACGCCACTCCACTTTCAGTGGTGAATAAACTCCTGTCCCATCGCCATTAAAGGTCCGCGCAAAGGCCAGAGGCGTGCCGCCGGTCGGCCGCCGGGCGCAACACTCGTAGCTCTTCCTAAATGACTGAAATAATTAACATTTATTTTAACTTTAATCGCCCGGGCCCCGCCCTTACAAATCCTCATTAAGAGCTTGTTATTACCTCCAGGTGCTAATGCAAGGCTCTCGGCCGGCCATCGAGCTGCAGGCAGGCGTGGGGCGGGCCGGGGGCGTGGCGGGGGTGTGCCGAGGGGCGGGGCGCGGAGTGCACGAGAGCTTCGGGGCTTATATAATCGTGTTGCTGAAAACGGCAGGCACGGTCCGGATGAGACGCGCAGTTTCTCTTTAATGCTCTCCTCGCCTCGGTCGCGACGATGCAGCGCCGTGAGGCCCCTATGGCGTGGAGTGGAACCCGTCCTTTTTTCCCCGAAGTGGCGGTTTCTGCCGTAAGGCACTCACCGCTCACTGAATGAAAATATGAGACATGCTTTTTAGTACCCACCACAGTTGCGCTCTTTTGAAAGAAGGGCAACTTTTGGCAAGCAAAGAGGCCAAAAATTGGCAGCCTCCAAAGGACGGCCAAAATTCGGCAATCAAAAAGGACTGCCAACATTTTGGCAAGCTAGGCTACCACGGCGCTAAGCGAATGTTTGAATTTTATAGGGAAAAGGAAAACTATGAGGAACACTCAAATTTGAACAAAAACTCCCCCGATTTTGTGAAAATCTCAAAAAACTTCTCTTTTTGTTTTGTGAGATTTCCTCGAATTCTGGGTTTGCCTCAAAGTTTTCCCTTTCCCGCATGAAAAAATGAAGACATTTTTTTTACTGTGAGCGCCACCCGCGACAACGTGCTGCAGCTCATTGTGGGGCCGCGGCAGAGTTCTGCGGTGGGCGGTCGGCCTCCGCCCGCCAGCCACCGAGCGCTCGTCGCCAGAGCGCCCGGCCCGGCCCGTCTCTTCGTCGATGGGCCGGGTGGCCGCCCGGACCGAGCCCGG
>NW_026267148.1:1185661-1194693 GCF_000697945.3 Frankliniella occidentalis
GTTCGCTCGTGGGTAAAAACACGGCTGTTATATACTTTACAGTACAATTGCCTCGAAAGTTGCTCTGATTTAAAGAAAAAAACGTTTCGAAAACTGTTAAAGCTGTTACTTCCAAGTCCTTACCTTCACTATGAAAAATATGAAATTTACTATATTTTCTGAGGAAATAATCATGTATCAGGTGCTTCAGAGAAGACGCAGGTGCGGGCTGGTTTGCCTAGTCGCTGCCCTTTATGCGCCATGGCCCCTTAGGTAGGCAAACCCGCCCCCACCTGCGTAATCTTCTCTGAGTCACCAAGTTCTTTAATAAACGGCTGTTAACTTCGATTAACATCAGACACTCCCTCATCTTCAAAGAATTTTGAAAATCAACAATTTCAGATCTTAAATTTACAAATTTTTTTTGGCAGAAAGTTTTTGTGTAAACCTTACAGATATTTCTGCAAAACTTGTGTTTTACCAGTGTTGTCTACGCAAAACTGTGTAATAATAAGCAATATTTCTCTCAATAAGAAAATACGAAGCAATCAATTTGGTTCAACCTTATTAAATTAAGTGCTGGAATCACGGAATTGGTTGACAAATGTTGCTCTGTTGTGGTTGAATGTTGGGAGTTGGGGCGTTCAGGTTGACCCACAGCCTCACGCCCCGGCCGCGCCTGAGCCCGGGCTTGGCTACAATGCGGCCTCGTGAGGCTTCGTCACCGCTCAGCTTTTTGAGGCTCTCATTGTGAGGCATTGTGGCAGCCACGCCGAGCAGCGTGCTGCCAACAGCCAAGCTGAAGCGAAAAAAGAATACCATCAGTATAAACACAGTTGAGTACAAGAGATGCACTTTCTTCTGTGTCTGGCTTTCCTTGGGACTTCCCGGTCGTATATCTTAATTTCCTGTGTATTTAACAGCATATTTTAGAGTATGCAATTTGCCTTTCTTGTCAATGTCTCGGATTTAAAAATGAAATATGTCGCTTATTGCCTGTTCACTTTTTATTCTGCGAGATATCGAGGTGATGCAGATGACTTCTGAACAAATTTACTAAATTGCTCACGGAACAAAACGGCGATCCCACCTCTCTCCGTTTGCCTATATCCGACGCCACTATCGAGCTGCGCTAGCCGAGTGTTAATGGCGGTAGCTCAGCTTCGGGCCGCTGGGCCGCTGCTGACGAGAGGATGCTGTAAGGGATGCTGACAGGTTAATGCCTCGACGTCCGAAAACACTCGGTGCCCTAGTGTGCTGCGCTGCTAATCGAATAATCGGATAAGGCGCCCCGGATGCGACCCCAGTTAGGAAGTGTGTGTGTGTGTGTGTTAGAGAAGGGGTTTGTGCATGTGTGGCAGGGTGAGTACGTCTGCACTGTGGGTTCGTATAGGCTGGTTTGTGGGAGGCGACGGTAGGAGGGGGAAGATCGGAGAGGAGGGTAGCATTTAAGAAAGGAAATTGCTACACACTTACTGGATTTGTATCTTCAATTCACACGGATTTAAGCCGAAAAAGGTTGTCTCGGGATGTCTCACATCTGATCTGTCTATAATATCCACTGTTAGTTTCTGACGAGCAACGACTTCTCTTCGTAACGTGCTTCGAGCATTGTAACAAACAAGATTTTTAACTCTTCCGCAAGTGTTCTCACTCTAATCTCAGCAAGCCTGAGGGATTTCATTTCTTAACGGTCTACCAATGGGTGGCATTGCCATTGGCTTGTGTGGCGCGCGCCGGGCGGAGACGAATAGGGCATCATGGATCACTCTGCCAGCACCCGTGTTCCGCCCCTCTCCTCCTACTCCCCGGCCTGTCCGGGCCGTCGGATTATCCTCTCCCCTCCTCTCCCCTAACCTTCCTTCCCGGCGGCGGTCACCTGGACGGAGTTGGGGTCGACACCAGTCAATCTGTCAATTGCAGCAGTGGCAAAGCCCTCCGACTCGCCGTCCTGAGGTACAGAGCCTCGTTGTCGGCAAAGTAAATTTCGTCATACTGCCCTAAAGACTCGGTAAAGCATGTTTATTTTGATGCCAGTATTCAGTTTTGATTTATTTGTCGATGGCACGACAAAGACTGCTATGGTTTTATACCCACGTGCGACTAGGTTCAAGAAATTCCGCGTTCATTTGCAGTTTTGCCTAGAACTCAACAAACAACTGAATCATGTTTTTGTGCTGCACTACTAGCTAGCTTTCTAGAAAGCTGTCCTAGCCTTCCACTTAGATTACCTAATTCAGGGGATGTATCGTTGACACATTGTTCGGTCTTTGTTTTAATTGGTGAAAAACAGTCTAGTGTTCTCGCCCGTCGCAAGTGAAATATTTAAGGTTGCTAGTGAAGGATATAATTCTGATCATGGCGTACTCTCACAACTTTCATTCACGCCCCATGACTCTGGTGGAGGGCAGAGGTCGCGCCCTCCGCTGCTCTCGGGCCCACGGCGCTCACGCGCGTACGGCGTACGGTGCTGCGCCGCGCTCCACCGCGCGCGGAGAGGGCAACAGTCACAGAGGCCGGGCCATTCTTCACGGCGTGCGGCAAGACTCGCACCGCCTTTGCCCTCCCCCAATTTGGAATTCATGGAAAGAAGAATAAGGTGCAGCGGCAGCGTGCGGCCTGAGCTCTCTGCCTGCCTATCGACCTCTGAATAAATCAATAATCAATCTGGGAGGGAAAAGCAGCAGTAGCAGCAGCAGAAGCGTGGAGAATAAAGATGGCGAGTAACCAGGAGAAGCGGATGAACGAAAGGATGAGGAGCCGACGAGGCCGGACGGCCCGCTAGGCGCGGCGTAGCAGCCATCAGACTCGGGTCTTCACTTGGAGAACAAAGCTCGTTAGGCTCTGCGCCGCTCCGTCGGCCCAGAACAAGAGGTGGGCCACTCGATGGTCGGCCCCGTCTGGCACCATTGGGGGACGGTGAACCGGCCGTCCGAGGCGGCTTCTAGGGCGGCAGCGAGCAGCGGCAGGGATTAACAAGCTGAGTGCTGAGCCAAAAGCGGGCACATACGTCCCTACTGTGAGCTCCAGGACACACACAGTGCGTTTAAAGGAATATGCACGCACATAAAGTGACAAAGCCTTCTTCGAGGCCTTACTCAAACCAAACCTGCTCTATGGGTATTAGGAAACGCAACGAATGGGGCCTGGTTTGAGAACACAACCTGTTCATTTATTTCCTATGCTAAAATGCCAAATGGAACAGTAAGCCCCCTGTTCTCGAGTGGCGTACGTCGCGAACGAGTAAGGGGTCATCTGGAGCCCTTTGTCTTTCGGGGGTAACATCTACCAGCCTTTTACGTAATTAATTCGCGTGGGAAAGATTTCTTACTCTATAGAGTCCCAACTCTCCAGCGGCTCTATTGCAGGACACCACTACTCTGCTCCACTAGCAGGATGATCCTCGGAGCAGTCACACCAGGTAGCACATTTATTTCCTAGCCGCTCCCAAATTAAATGATAGGAACAAACCACTGAGTCGGTAGAGCCGATCCCGTCATTTTCTATTTCTTAAGAGGACAATTGTCCACTCCTTTGCTGCTTTTTATTACTATTTCTCTTTTCGATTCATGTTTTTTTCATTTTTATCTCTTTTGCGCTGCATCTCTTTTTAACTATAGAAAACAGGTGCCCCTGAAAATCAGACCATACACTCTAATTAACACAAGGTACTCCTTTTGTTCACTGCAAGAGGCAATTTTGAACTTTGAGTATATTGACAGATTTCATCACGTACGAGTTGTAATTTGGGCCAGATGTAGGTGAGCACGCATCATGATGACTTTCAAAAGGTTAAACCATACAAGATGTTTTAACACACGGCAATTTACAACTACTTACATCGACTTACATGCACCGTTGTATAGACTAGAGTGCGATTGGTCTTCTCACTCTTTCCGGTGACTACTGACTACTTTTCCAGTGGTTCCGCCTTCTCTCACTTTGCACCCTCGTCTCGCCTTCTGTCTTCCCTCAAACCTCCACCGGCCCTCTCCTTCACCCCGCTCCCTACTTCGCCCGTTAATTTCTAGCGAAGAGGTATCTCTCTACTTTCCAGCCTGCGCCACCCCAGCGCTGGCCCCCGTCAAGCCCGAGCGCCGCACGTCGCCCCCTTTTATCCCCGTGTGTAAACCTGCCGAGGCCCGGCGCGGCTCTAACTCCCACATTATGTGCCATTAAGCTGCACGGCCGGTAGCGGCTGGCGTGCGCCGTTATCGGCTCGTCCGGATGTCGAAATCCAGCGATCAATCAGGATTAAAGCAACCGACTCCTCCGAGTGCAGCTCGCCGGCTCCAGGAAAATAAGCTCACCTCTCACTTCGTCAGTCTGTGTCTGCTCTTGTCTGGCTCCAGCAGGTTGCCCAAGCACACACGCACGCACACACGCACGCACACGTACGCGCGCGCATTGCACTGGGGGTTGCAGGCCGCCACCAGTCTCCGCTCATCTCACGGCTACAAACCTCCCGCGCGTCCTTTAGGCGTCATCCGCCTGCGTATTTCACAGCGCCCTCAATTATGCTAAAGCATGCCCTCCAGCTTCCACCCTGGCCAACGATCCAACCCTTCATCCCTTTGCTGCGTCCCCGCTGCCCCCCCCCCCCCCCTTTTCTCTCCCCTCTCCAGGCCTCTCTCTTGCTCTGACTTTCCTGTCCCCCTATCCTTTCCTTGTCTCCTTCCTCCTCGTCCACCCTTCGTCTGCGTCCTTCGTACCGCCCCCATCCCTCCTCACTCTGCCGTGTCACTCAGCCTCTCTCGCCGTGGCACTAAATGCAAGCGGCCAAAGAGGGCAGGATGGGGTCCTCCAAGAGTGTCGTGCTCCCCTCCCCTCTGCCCCGGACGGCCCGGTTCGGTAGCACGACAACGACTACCGTAAGTTTATGACGCACAGCTGCGAGCCCGACTTACAGTACAGAGGCCTGACCAGGCCAGCCAACCTGCCGTGGCTACCGACCTCAACATTTTGATAGCAAAACGTTGGCTGCAAATTGGAAAAACAAATCGCAGAGGAGAAGGGAGTGAAGGCGCCGAAGTTGCCCGGCGGGCCCTGCCCTTTGACCTCATCGAGATTAATTATGGAACAGTCAACTCGATGATTGTTTGCTGCGGGGAGGCTGGCTATCGGGCGGACGCTGTCCGCCGGCCGGGCGGAACCTCTGGCGTGTCCGCCGCTTCCGCCTCCCAGAAAACACCTGAGCGGGGCACACAATGAACTAAAGAAAAATTGTGCTAACGACCGCCTTGTTCTTGTATCCGGGTAGTTGTTTCACGGACACCTTATTACTAACCTTGTGACTTGTGACTGCCAGTAGTTGTGCCACCGACGAATGCCGCTGGGCCAGGATATGATGTCGTTTGACTAGCAGCCCATGTTCCAGAAGCCATTCCAAGGACAATTTTGTTGGTGCAGTGACACCTGCTACTGGAACGCTGACACATTATTTTGAGTGCAGAGGAATAGGAGGGACCACTTGGAAGTGGTCGTAGGAAAACTACTTTGAAGCAACCAACTAGAACAAATAGTGGCAACTTCAAAAACTTTAATAATTCTTAGCAAAACTTTAGCTTGGGCTTATTGGCTTGGCAGTGCAGCAGGAATAGGTACACGAGGCGCATCGCAGTTTTGCGGATCGCGAAGCCATCTACAGAAGACGCAGCATATCGAGAAATGAATTATATATTGTGTTGGAGGCAGATACGCATTTGCATCTTTACAAAGATTCGTACTCACCTAGTTACTCTAAGGCGTTGATGGAATTTCTTGCCTTCAAAAAGCAAGAGCAAAAGTATTTCCCCGTTTATTTACTTGTTTCCTCAGAAGAAACTCGACTTAGCGAGGTTACAAGGTTTTTGCCAGCCCAACCCTCGTTGCGGCGTTTAGCGGCGTGGAGTAATAATCTTGTCACGTGAGCGCGCCCGCGGCTCGCGCGTGGCGTCGTGTTTTATGGCGCGGTGGGTTGGACCGCGCAACAGGCGGGGCGGGGCGGAATGCCGGTTTCGTCGTGGTGGAAGGTATTAATTGGGACGCTCTCCTTTTTTTGCCGCAGACGTCGCAGGACCAGAACTCGACCATCAGCACGCTGCACTTCACGCCCTCCGTGAACGACTCTGGGCTGGTGCTAAGCTGCCGCGCAGAGAATCCCCGCCTACCCAACTCGGCCCTCGTCGACAGCTGGACGCTTGATATTTACCGTAAGTAGCAAAAGCGTGACGTGGGGGAGGGGGGGTCAAAAACTGCCAAAAATAGCGTGACGTAATATGTGGACGACCCCTAAGCTGTGATGTGTGAATACAATATGTAGTTGAATACGACACTAGATCTAGACCGCAATATGAAGCGCCATTGCACCGGCCAAATTCGTTGGATTTGCGACGTTTTTGGCCGGTCCCGCTGTCTTCAGGTGCTTTTAAATTCTGAACTGTTTCTTCGTCTCATGCTACTTCCCCTACTCTTACAGATACACCAAAAGTCACGCTGCAACTTGGTCGCCCTCTCAACGCCAGCGCACTTACAGAGGGCGTTGACGTCTTCTTCGAGTGCCACATCAAAGCCAACCCGAGGATACACCGTGTCGGCTGGCGACATGATGTGAGTACAACCGCAGGACATGTTTTTTTAGGTTCGAAATATGCAACATGGGCGCATGCTTTTCCTCAGTTCCAGTAGTCTCCTCGCGGCCAGCTCGGACCAGCTTTATTTTATATCTCTCTCGCCCTCACTCTCCCAGCCCTCTGTCTTGTTCTTCTCTCTCCCCCTGTTTGTCGGTTATCCCGTGTGTGAGTGTGTATGTGTATGGGAGGGTGGCAGGGGGGGGGATTTTGTGTATGATGATGAGGGGAGAGATCGGGGTAGGAGAGAGGAGCGGGAGAAGGGGGTTGCGATGAGAGTAGAGCACAGGGCACAGGTCTCTGGACCAGAGGGGAGGAGGGAGGAGCCTTTACTGTCTCCGCTCCAGTTGTTTTACAGCTCTTTTTATAACTGCGGCCACATCAGCGACGAAGGCGGACTTTAGCAGCGCTTTGGAGCTTGGCGAGGATAATAGATGAACGGGGAGATGGGTAGATAGATTGGGAGGCTCGGGGTTGGTCACTGGGTCACTGGCGCCAAACAAAGTCTTGAACGGGATCATGGTCTGACCCTGCAGGGAGGACCAGCGCAGGTGGTTACAGAAAAATTTCCTACAAGCAAGTTGTAAAATTTACAAATTGGTTTTCGTAAAAATACATGCAGTACGTATCGACTTAAAATGCATTGGGGAGTATGTGCTGTCGTAAATTTACCACTTAAATTAGTTCGAGTCCACAAAAATTTTGTAAATTTACGACGAAATTCTTCAGTGTTGAAGGCAAGCCACTCGGCGGGCTTTTACGGAGCGCGTCGCCCAGTCCGTCCGTTTTGTTGTTTATCCAGTACCTCCACAATAGTGTTTTAAACACCTGAACACCAAAGGTGATAATTGAGACGCATTTAACCTCAATCATCATTTTGTACGACAGACAGGTCCCTGGGATCTCCTTGTTTTTGGTCTGAAATCAGATCAGCGTCTCACTCGCTCTGCCAATTCTCTTTTCCCCACCCTCCTCGTGACGACCTCATACTTTGCATGTAACCGATAGCCCCGCCACGCTCCGCCACGCACAAGTTGTTATCGAGGTCCTGGGGGATGCTTGTCCTTGTTGCACTGCTATGGGCCTCTCGCCGCCTCCTCCCCCCGTATTGGGATTGCGTGCATTGGCCCCTGGGCGGCCGTTTGCAAGCAAAGCAGTGAAGGCGGGGGATAAATTGTTATGTCGTGGTGGTGTCCTGGCGGTGTCCTGGTGATGTCCTCACGCAGGTCTCGTGGTGTTTTTGTCCTCGCTGCGTACTGGCGACTGGCAGTGCGTTGGCCTGCCGGTGTCCGGATGGTGTCCTTCGGGTGTCATACTGCGGCGTTTTATCGGTGCCCTAAGAGGGGTGGGCTAGGGAGGAAGTGGGCAAACTCCTGTGATAATGCAAAGCCTCATAACAAGCCTTACAAGTATTTCGAGAGCAATAAGCTAAGTTTTGATTCCGAAGAGGTTCGGTGGGGGGGAGAGATCCGTTGGGGTGAGGAGGGTAGGGGCATCAGCACAGGCAGGCACGTGCACCGACTCTTCAGCTTTCGGAATGCAGTGGAAGCTTTGCCGTCTCCTATTATTGTGTATATTGTGCCATATTTACTTTCCCCTGACCTCTTTACTACCCGGCTGAACGGGACAAAATAGAGTGCCGGAGAAAATGCTTCTCACGCCGATGACAAGGTCACGTGATCGCTTCTTTCCCGTTCTGTCTCTTCGTAACGCTTCGCAATCTTCGCGCTCCACTGCGTGGTTGGTTGCTATGATAAACGAAAAGGAGTTGTGATGTGAGGAATGTGTGTGCAGCCCCACTTTTCTGTCCCTCGCCCTGAATCAAGTTGGTTTACTCTTCTAATGATTTAGTTTCGCCGTGTTTAAATAAAACTCAACGCTTTTAGTGGCCTGTTATGTTGAAGTAACATAATGCATATTGTTTTTGTATTGCTCTGCTTCCATGCTGTAACAGTAACGCTTTGCACTCAGTGTGCCGGTCGTCAGTTTCCTGCGACGTGGAGGTCAAGTAGTCCCTCTTCCACTCGGCAAATGTTGGGCGGTCCTCGGGCTCGGGCGGAGGAATGTTGGTGGACAAGCAACTTTTGGCCAGGGTTTGCGGTCATAGCACAGTGGGCGGGGGCGACAATGTAGCCCAGGGCAGTGTGGGGCGAGGAGGAGCAGCGAGAGAAGGGCTTGCAGCCGTGACAGGAATTTATCATTCGGCGACGAAAGACCGTACCGCACACTCCCCTCGACGACTGTGCATCTCAAAAATCTCTTAAAATGGGCCCACACAACTAACTCATACGTTGGCCTGCTGCTGTCTAAAACTTGTCAACTTTTCTCAGTAGGTCTTGCAAATGTCGAATATGCTATGAAAATGTAATTGTGGAACGCTGCGTTTAAATTGCTTAACACATCGAGTCCCACGTGACCACACGTATGGCCACAATAACACGCGAC
>NW_026267148.1:1195993-1196843 GCF_000697945.3 Frankliniella occidentalis
TAGAATTGAGGGGTGGCTCGGTTTGGCCTCCGGTGCAGCAAGGGCTTACCTGGAGGCGACGGGCTCCACCAAAGTACACGCCGCATCCAGAGTCCATCTGTTTTAATTGAAATCTCAGCAACGGGCACATAACTTGAAAAGGGCACGGTGCCTACGGTGCAGGAGACGCTCATCCAAATATAGATGAGCCGGCCGCTGGGCGCCTCGATGGAATCTGCGGCTTTCCGGTGCTGCCTGTACTTTCAACGTCTGCTTAATATTCATGTCACGCAATCAAGCGCAAATAGTCTTATTTGTTAGCTCTCTCAACAACTTGTTCTGCCTATGCTTAAAGTATCAAAACGGTGGTTTGTAAAAAAGTGCCGTTTAGGAACTAATTTTGAAAGCAGATGAAACCAATTTGCGGCCATAGTGCCAGCGTCTTGTTCTAATTTGCCCCGATGTTTAAAATTGATCATTAGGATCTATTGTAAGGTTCTTTATGAATAACTGCTCTTCGAAACGTAACAAGGGTTTGAAACTTATGTAAGAAAAACAAAGTCTTTAAATTGCGGAAACATTCGTTTGTTTTACAAACCACGCTCTTCGAATTACGAACCGGGTCTGTTCGTAATGTGAAGAAGAGTCGTTTGTAATATGGCTGGGTAAAATTTTGCAAAATTTGGTCCTTTTAGCTGAAAGTGCAAAGTGCCTCTGCGATCTCGTGTCACCTGTCATATTTTTTTATGGCTTGCTTACTTTTGATCCGTTGGGGCGAGGAGGGTAGGGGCATCAGCACAGGCAGGCACGTGCACCGACTCTTCAGCTTTCGGAATGCAGTGGAAGCTTTGCCGTCTCCTATTATTGTGTA
>NW_026267148.1:1197463-1197932 GCF_000697945.3 Frankliniella occidentalis
GTGCTGCAGTCCGTGAGCCGTAGCCGCGCCGGCATGTACACGTGTGTGGCCTACAACCAGGAGGGCGACGGCGAGAGCAACCCTGTGCAGCTCGACGTCAAGTGTGAGTATCAGTCGTGCAGCAACTTTTTTTTCAGTGAGGGTCAAGACGATATTGTTCGCTTGGCCATATCACAGCCCTGCCGATATCGACCAAGCACGCTGAAAATCCAACAATGTGCTTTGCTTAGGAAAACGAAGACACGCTGACAGACCATAGGATATGCCAAGAACACTGTTGGATTTTCAGTGCAACTCAGAACCGGAATCGCGTGGACAAGACACTATTATCATGAATACACCAGCACAGTATAGTATTTTCAGCAGCTTGAATAACGAGCAAAGAAATTGGGGAAAAGGGAAAGGCGGCTGCTAGGGAAGTGAGTGGAAGACATCGCGCGCCGCGTGGTGGTGGTGGTGGGGGGGGGGG
>NW_026267148.1:1198056-1202520 GCF_000697945.3 Frankliniella occidentalis
CAGGGGTCGTAAAGCCCCAGTCCGCCCCAGCTCATTACGAACGGCAAACTTCTCGCCCTGTTCTCTTAACCATTCTCAAGTTTTGTCTCGACAATTTTTCGCCTCGCCAACAGTGCGCACCGGGCTGCAGCTAGCGGCGGCCGGCTGACAACCCTCCTCCTGCCCTCGCGTTGTATCTCATTGAGAGGGCGTGAGTGGGCCCCTGTCCCACTGCTTCGCCTCCGGTTCGCCCCCCGACGCGCCCTGACTCGCGAACTAACGCCGTGGATGCAGAAAAATAAGTACATAACGCGCTTGCACGGGATCCCTCTCTTTCTCTGTAAGCATCACCACATCCCTCGCCGTAGTTCCGCCCGGGCCGCCACCGCGCCGCTGAGGAGCCAGCCCCGCTCGCCCCACCGGGCCCCACTCTATGGACCAATCAACCCCTCCCCCTCCTGCCTCACTCTTCGTTTTGCTTTCCAGGGGAGAGAGGGTTAGTTGGGTTTGTGGTGCGATGGTGTAGCATGGTGGGCTGGGGGAGAAGGGGGCACAATCCTAGGGGAATACCAACTTGGAGAAAGACCGCCCGCGCTGGGAATAGTTTCCATCTTATAAAGTGACGCCGAAAATATCTATTCCCGGAGGTTTAGCCGAGGCAACGAAGGAAACAGCAGTATCAGTATTTGGTGCGGCGGTGGGTCGAGTTCCCTCAGCCCGCCCCGCATCAGTCCTCTCTCGCAGACAAGAGCGGATCCGGTCCCGGGTGCCAGGAGGGGACCAAGCCGTGCGCGTATGCCTACCCAGGCGCTTTTCCCCTACAGTATGCGCCTACACCGCCTACCCCCGGCTTCCCTCCACCCCTCCCGGCCTCATGTGTGCAGAGAAGGGCCGCAGCTCCGGCTTTGATTCGATCTACCCACGGATACGGAAAGGTTGACTTGTGCTCACAGCAAACGGAAGTCGATCGGAAGCCACTTTCTCGGTGCTTACCTTTTCGTCGTGAGCGCCCATTCAGGCATGCCCTGTTCTCCCGCATGTGTGTCCGGATCCTTTATACAATGTCCTCCTTTATCCTCTGCGCCCCGCCCGCCGCAAGAATCTGCACCCAGAAAATTATGTTCTAGATTCATGTTAACTCTTTAAATAATTCAACCTCTCCAGACTGTGCAAAAGGTACTGCATTAAATACGGAGAGTTAACTTAAATCACGCGGGGAAGAAAAGTATTGGCTAAGAATTTACTTAACTTGACTACAGCCAACTAATTCATTATGGTAGCTACTAGTCGTCAGAGCCAAGAGTTGGCTGCTACAGCCAAGCTGTGGTTGTAATAGCGGACCCGTTTACTTTTGGCACTATTTGGGTGTTAAGTCATCAGAACAAACCGTTTGGCTGCTGCAGCCTGGCTGTCACCAAATCAAGTAACTTCTTGGCTGTGGCGACAAATCTTTTTTTATTTATCGTTTAAAGATAACACTTTTTTATGTGTTGATGGCTTGGGAATACTTTTAAAAATATAGTCTGCTTTTGGCTCGTGGTTGTTATCTTTTATTTTTCCTTACTTTTTTGTGTGATGTAAAATCCTATTAAACGAGTTTTTTTTTTAGAGGTGTTGGTGCTGGGCTTGGGTTTAGTTGTGAAGGACTCGTTCCAATCGAGTTGATTCGACAACTTCTCTAGTCGGCGACAGTGACAGAGAGAGCAGACCCTTCCTCTGCTGTCTCCGAGCAGCAATGACTCCGTTACGTTAAAGACTTTTTTTCTGTGCCCTGGCATTTGCCTTCTTTTTTTTTGCAAAGTTCTGCTGGTCTTTTACTACAACGACTGTGTTGTGAACACCAAGATTGCATTCCATTATAATTTTTTGATTTAAATTTGTTGCATCATCTGTAGGCACTGCCGCCTGCTCCGTATGATTCTTTCGTCACTGACCCGAATACGACGTCATCAATTTCAATTCTCCTTCCCTTCTCACCGACACGTACAAGTTCTCCTGCGGCTGTCCGTCTAGTTCCTGTCCTCCCACCCCGCCTCTCCTTTTCTTCTCCTTTTCGTTCTGCCGTCCTTCTTCCTCTGGACGAAAACTTTTCGCATTAACCCTACGCGGCCGTAATGAGTACAGCCACAATCGTGCTTGCCATTCCATTCTCTCTCTCGTTCTCGCTCACTCTCTCGCTCTCTCACACTCTCACTCGCTCTCATGCTCTCTCTCACTCTCATGCTCTCTCTCATGCTCTCTCTTTCGCTTTCTCGTTCTCCCACTCACTCACTCTCTGTCTAACCCACCATCTCTCTCTTTCTCTCTCTCTCCCTCTCCCTCCCTCCCTCTTCTCTTCTACTCCCTCCCTCCAACCTTCTCACTCCCTTTCTTTCTCTTCTCACCCCCATCTTTACCTATCTATCCTCCTTTATTTTTCTCGTCCCCGCCACACCGCCGATTTCTTCTCGGTCAGGACCGCAGCCCTACTTACGCCGATCACTTCACAAGTGAAATGGAATTTGTTTACAATTTTAAGACTGGTTATACTTTCTTCATTATTTGAGTTGCGAAACACCTGTGCTGCTTTCTTAGCGTGCCGCCCCAATGCGGGGTGACTAACCATGTGATGTAGAGCTGTAGAGTCAGAGTCACCCTACGGGTAATGTAGAGTGGCAATTAGGTCAATAACTGCTGCTCTTAGCAGTCCGCGCGCCGTGCGGCCCCGCCCTGTCTGGGTCTGGGTAATAAGGCGTGTCGCTGACCCTTTACCCCCCGTGCTCAGCCAACAGGTTGCCGCGCGTTGAATAGCACGGGTAAGCGCCACAACAAAGTATGTGTACATTTTCCTATTTCATTCCCGATAAGAAATGTTCGTGCAAAGCTCACTGAGCACGATTGCTCGGAAATATCGTGGCCGGTGGTCAGCTTGTTGTACTACCCTCATTCATAAAGCCATTGCTCCAAGAAAAAAAGGAGCGTGGGGTTGTCTGAAGACTGCTCGGTTGGCCGTCATTTTAGGGACTGAAGTCAGAAACTGGCCTAGACGACGTGTTCTTATCAGCACCTCGAGTTCTATTATCAAACAGCGTGGGAGAGCTTCCGCCGGCAGCTTCCGGCCCGTTCTAGGCAACATCGCATCCGGCGCTGTTCCTGGTGGAACGGTTGGCTATGCGAAGGAGCGTCGGAACCGGTCAAATAATGAGTCGACTTCACGTCGTCACTTCTTGCGTCACCATTCTAATTTTGAACCCCTTCAAATGTGTCACTTTGCCGCATGGAAATGTCAGGCGAATAGATCGGGTGAGAGATCCCAAGGGGTATGAGATCTGCAAGATCCGAAGACGCTTGCTTACACGGTGCGTCAGCCTGCGATCCCGAGGGTAGGCAAGCCCGCCGCGCAGGACGCGTCGGCGGAACAGTCTACCTCACGGGGGCCCGGACCAGCTCCACTCTTACACTTTTAATCAGAGATGCCTACGTATCAAGTAGTAACGGTGAAAATTTCTCGGAAAATTCTTCTGCAAAATGATGCGTTTAATAAGAATGTGGTGATGTGAGAGTAAAGTTTTATGCTGAAAACGAAGGAGCGTAGTGATTACTGCCGGTTTACGGGCACGTGCTCTTCACCTCTTTACTTTGCGCTTCCGTGCGCTTGTCTGTTCTCTTATTTCAAAATTTCCTGTCCTTATTATTCATATTTTAGAGAAGTATGTCCCCCCTCCTCTTCTGAAGTGTAAACAGCGGATCGCGTTAAACAACCTTCGCCTCATGCATCCCGGCAACCTTCTTCTACTTTTGCTCCACCAACACACTTCCGTCCGGATACCATTTTCCCTTTCCAAGTTGCCTCAGGCCTCCATCTCCATTAGCCTTCAGCGGAGTAAAACTATATTCCGCTCTCCGGCTGGTGGTCCTGCTCGTCGCGCCCCTTGTTCCACCCCGCTGCGACACGCCCACGTCGCCCACGTCCTCTAGTTGAGCTAACTCCCCATGAAAAACTGCTGCACCGGGTGGTGGTGGTGGGTCTGTATCTGATGCAGCAGGCAGTGACCCACTTATCACACAGCCGCTCCCGGTGACCTCGCCAACAACCCCGGCCCGCCCTGCTCTGCCCCACCCTGTCCTACCGCGCCCCGACCCCCTACCCCACCCACCCCGCTCTGCCCCCGCCCAGTCACGCCGAGTGGAGTTGACGCCCGGCGTTCGTTCGGCGTCCGCTCCATCTTGATAAGGTCTCCAACCGGCCGGGGCGCTACGCGCCGCTCTGCGCTTCGAAAGCAAGGCGATAACGGCTTCGTAAACGATACCCGATCGGCAAGAACGAAAAAAGTCCGGACGCAAAGTTAGGAGCCAAGCTTCTTATGCCAAAGAAATAAGATCGCCAAATTCATTTGCAATGCCTCTCATCGCTAAAACTAAAAACGAGCTTATTCCTCGCCCTAAAAGGTGCATGCGCGAGTGATGTCAGTCGAAAACTGAGCTTTTTGCTATTGGTCTTTGACC
>NW_026267148.1:1209112-1209900 GCF_000697945.3 Frankliniella occidentalis
CGCTGATGGACACGCGCGGGAGCAGCGGAGATTTGGACCGGATTGGAAGATTTGTCATCGTCACAAATTCGTCCCGCTATCTGTTGTCTGTAGCGGTCAGTGCGCTGCTGCCCCTCTCTCCCCCTTTACCCCTCGCAGTTAGTGGGCCGGGAAAGGAGGGGGGGGGGAGAGGAAGGGCATTATGAGTGTGTGGCCGACTGGGGGAAGGGGGAGTGGAGGGGTGAGGTCACCGGGGACCACCGCGGCGCGCTGGGCGCTGGCGGTAATAACGGCCGCGGCACGACGGGTTGTTTTAAACGCACTGCCCGTCCATAAAGTCGCGATTCAATTCCCCAGCCGGAGCCCGCCCCGTCCCGCCCACCTCCGTGACTGCTGCCGCGCAGGGGCGCACAGCTCATTCAGCGCGGTGTGGCCTGTTCCTCTTTGTCGTCCGTATGGTGCCGCGTGGTCATCGTCATCCTCCTCATCCTGATCCCGTTTCCCAGGAGAATTACTTTTTTTTTTGTCGCAACAAAATTGATGCAAGTAGGCCTTTGGGACGAATTGTCGTTCCGGTAGCGCTTTGGCCGTGACGGAAGATTGCCGCGTTATATGGTGGTGAGCACCATAAGGCGCCGCGGTCAGTAACGATGGGTCCACCCACCTGTTCTCACACGGCTGTATGCGGTGCATTGTACTACAGAATTGGGCGGTGGCGGTTCACCTGGTGTAACGACTTGGTCGTAATCACTGCAAAATTCAAATCTGACAAGTTGAAATGTGACTGTCGACTGTAGAAAGTGTTGAAC
>NW_026267148.1:1209950-1215227 GCF_000697945.3 Frankliniella occidentalis
GGCGTACGAGCGCGCAGTGGTTGCGACAGCCACATCAGAACCCGGCCCCTTTTCCCCCGCCACACCCCAGCCCAGCCCATCCGCCCGAGGCGCCGCCATGGATACGCTCGGCTCCGCTCTGCGTAACTTTCGGCTGACCTTTACATGAGCAAACAGTAACAGGGGGCGAGGCCGGTGGTGCTATCTGTCTTCGTCCGCTAAGCCCCTGCCGCGTCCCCTCTCTGGGCCACCCCGGCGCGGCACGGCGGCCGTGACGAGACGAGTCAAAGTCATCTTGAGTGTTAGCCTCGCCATCGCCCACCGCCGACTTCGCCTCGTCCTCCTCTGAGCTGTCAAACAGTACATCTTTCCGGTGGTAATGGAATAAAAAGGGTTTGCAGAAAGGCATCTCCCGCCACCCAAGGGAAGGCATCACACAAATGAAGGAGGTCACTTCTGGGTCTAGGGCAGAGCAGGTGGCCCGATGCCCCTCCTGTACACAGCCCTTCGTCCAGCAGCGGTCCGCCGACGCGAGGCTAAATAAGCAAGACCATAAGACCTGCCAGGAAGATTTCACATGCCCGCGACTCGCAAGCGAAATTATTAAAAGTGCGCCGTGCGCGGCTGAGCTAGACTCCGCGGGTCGGACAGGTGGATTGACCTTGCGTACGCTACAAGCCCGCGGCCCGACCGCACGTGTGTGGGCTTGGGGCTATCCGCGGACATGGTGGTAGGGCCTGGTAGCCAGGGAGGGGAGTGGGGGAGCGGTGAAGCGGGGGGCCCAAATGGCTGGGCTGGCGCCATGACCGCCGCCTCTGAAAAGTGCACCCAATTTGCTGATGAAAGCAATTTCGGTGTGTGAGCGGCTCATATTCGTTTTATACGACTCGCGCGCCGCGCACTCTGTTGGCCGACGGCAGGGGCAGGCCTGGGGCTGGGCTTCGGAACCCTTCGGGGCCAGGGTGGGTGGGGGGAATCCACCAGAAGCAGCACGGTCCAGAAGGAGCATTACGGGAATAGAAACTTATGGCTTTTTGTGCCAGTCTCTCCCAAAATATAGTTTATCTCGCAATATGGGAGCTAAAACGAAAAGGGGCCCTTTCCCTGCTTTGTGGTTCTCTGGATTAAAGCTGACGCTCTGAGATATTGGTTCAATCTGGTGACGGCCCAGTTTTCTTAATCAATAAGTTCTATTGAAAGTGGCTAATTTTTCAATAGCTTAGTGTCCCGAGCTTAAATAATTTTGCCCAATCCGTGTGATATGTGATTCTCCCTGGTTCCAGGTCCTCTTGTGTGGTTTTGCTTACTGTCCCTTCTCCAATATAAATACGGCGTTGACGATGGGGTCTGTGCTTCTTTTAATTCAAAGAAATCCCTCTATATTACTAACACATCTGTTTAAAGTACGAATAAATCTGGAATTATGTACGTTTTAAATCATTGGTTAATTACAGAAGGCTTTTCCAGAAGAATTTTAAGGAAAGGGCGGTAATAATTTAGCCGTGTGGTGGAGCAGGTGTAACACAGCTACTTTCTGATTCGGTGTGAGTTGAGTAGCACCCTACCTTGTGGAGTGGAAGCGGGCTCCGGCCATGCCCAAACCCACCCCACCTGGTCCCTAGCTCCGCCCCACCCCGCTCTGTTCGACTCCACTCTGCTGCTCCTCCCACTCTTGGCTCATTCCTGTGCTCCATGAGTGGTGTGGTCTGGTCACCTTTGTCATCACAAGGCGGCTCTAAGTAGTGGCGAAGTGCTCTCGCGAAGCACGGAGCCGCCAGGTGGCGAAGACCTTGCCCTCGCCCTCGCCCCCTCGCTTTGCCACTCCTCCCCTTTCCACCCACCCCTCTCTTTTGACTTTCTCCCTCTCCCAATTTTCCACAACCCCTTATCAGAATCGATACATGATTTCAAAGGTATTGTGAAGAACCACTTAGCAATAATAGCTAAAGTCATTCGATTTGTTTGCGTATGCGACTTGCATAGGAACCCTCTGTCCCAGCCCTCAGGCCGTTATTTACATTGTGTATATGCCTGTATGTATATGTAAATCCAGTTGTGTAATATGGACGGTTTTTTTATACCAGGCGCGCTGCGTTTTAGTCACTTCGGCACACACCTGCATTCCCACACAATCTTACAAAAGAAAGCCTTTCTGTATCTTACGTTGAATTTCGAACCTACATAGGATGGATGTACCTGGAACGATATGTCCTTATTTCATGTAGATGTTTTGTCTGTGTAACCTAAGTATATATCACAGTGGTCGAACGGAGTGGTCAATCGCCTTGTGTTTGCAGTTCGTCCCATCTGCCGGCCGGGCCAGCAGCACACCTGGGGCGTGGGCCGCGGCGAGACCATCACCATCCCGTGTGATGTCGAATCCAACCCAGACGACGTACAGTTCACGTGGCGCCTGAACACAACGTCGGACAGCGTCGAGATACCGGCGTCCAGACACACGGCCGACCGGGCGCGCTCCTACCTCAAGCACACGCCGCAGAGTGAGCGGGACTACGGTACCCTCCTGTGCTGGGGCACCAACACCCTCGGCACGCAGAAGCAGCCCTGCACCTTCCACGTCATCCCCGCAGGTAAGTTACCTATGCACTTAGGACTCAAACGCGCCTAATACTCCGGCACGAGGCATTTTGTATTCTGGGCAATTGTCGACCTGACGCACTCACAAAAAAGAATTATTGTTCCAATAATTTGTCGTGCTCTCATATGGCCGGGTGGCCGGGTTGTTGCTTCTAAGATACGATGTTGCTAACTCTATGACAGCTGCTGGTTGTGTCATCGACTCATAGCCGTCAGCAATCGTGTCGTTGGAAAAACATCCCATTTTCCTAAACCAACAACAAAATGTTGTTGGTGCAGTCATTGACACATGTCGTCGGAACGCTGAATGTTATATCTAGGTGCTACGTTTAGTAGAGTATTCTTATTCTTCCAATCACACAGGTTCGCTGACATGACAGAGTTTGCGCTGACAGGGTACGTTGGTTCGGAATGCGCATCAGGGACTCCTGTCGGCAGTTAGGCTCCTCTCTCGCGGCGCGACGCCCAGTAGGCCGTGATGGAGATGCAGCGGGCCCTTTATTGAAAAAGTTGGCATGGGATCCACCTTGCGCGCTGCAACTAACTTTGCTGCCCGGACTCCCCCTCCCCTTTATTCTTTTACGGCGCAAAATGAATTCAATCACCCCCGGAGCAGAAACTGGCGGCACACGGCGCGGCACTCGTTGTGGCATCCGACCCGACGTGGCACACGACATGCCACACGACGTGGCTGGCACACGACGCGGCACACGATCGCGGCACAGTATATCATCTGCTAAAAAGAAATGTCAAACTATGCAATAACTGCCGAACAGTGACTGTGCTCTGGGGAAGAAAGTTTAATTTTGACACGTCTTTGTATTAATTTCTGTTTCCAGGGAAGCCCAACTCGCCCATCAACTGTACGCTTGCGAACCAGACCACTGAGTCACTCACCGTCACCTGCTCCGAAGGCTTCGACGGCGGTGTGCCCAAGCAAGAGTTCCTCCTGGAGCTGTACGACGAGCAGACCCACGTCCTGGTGTCCAACGTGACAGCTCGCCTCCCCTCGTTTACCGTGGGCGGCCTTGAGTCGGGCCTCGACTTTCGCGCCGACCTGTACGCCTACAACACCAAGGGCCGCAGCGAGCCAGTGCGCATGCACGCGTACACGCTCAAGGGGGCCGAGCGCAGGCTAGGTATGCGCGCACAATCCTCTTTCGCGCTCTTATTTGACCAGAGCGACGACGGCAAGGCTCATTTCAGTACGAAAATGTTTTTACATTCCTCACAAAACGTTCACAACTGAGGCTCGAATTGTGTTGTTTAAAGGTTGATCATGGACCTAGATTCTCAATCCTTTTATTCAAACTCAGTGACATCACATTTAAACGACTCCGCCTCCTGTCACATTTCTTGGAATACTGTGTCACATTCGTGGCACGTACGCCGCACGCCTGCCATGCTTTGAGCCCGTCAGGGCATAGCGAGGCAATGGTAAGAGGGTAAATGAAGTTCTCATGGAAGTGATTTAATGTACTAAGTAATGTGACACAGATCCTAGTAGATTGAATGTGACATCACAGTGTTTGAGTTTGAATAACAGTGATATTATTAAAGTGCCTTTATTTCTAAAGAACGATTGAACAAATTTCAATGATTTCAAGGATTGCTCCGCATTTTATACAAACGACGCGGTGTCACACATACCCTTGGCTTTGCAAAGTCAGAAGTCAGTTAGTTTGGCACACCAGTACAAGGAGCACGAGCAAATTCTTACCTTAATCTGATCCTTAACCTTGATGACACCACAGCGGCGACCCAGGCCGCCCTGCAGATCACGCCGCTGGTGGGGCTGCTGGTGGGTGTGGTGGCCTCGCTGGTGCTGGCCGCCGTGCTCATCGTCGTGGTGCTGCGCATGCGCGGCCGGGGTGAGGGCCACGACGAGAAGTCCGAGGATCGTCATCGAGGCGACAAGGCGGCCTCCATCTCGGCAAACGCTGGTGGCAAGGGTGACGGCAAATGCGAGCCCGAGCAGGGCGCCACTGACGAAAACAACCCCGATCTCATCCCAGACAAGAGTGGTGAGTTACCAAGGGGGCTATAAGTTATTTGCATCGATTTAATTTAAATGTGTAGTCAGCATTGTTGCCTTTTGGTTTTATTTTTTTTCTTTACCTTTACACGTAAATTTTATTCAACTGTTGGTTTTCTTGTTTTGTAGATTTACATTGCCAGCTAAATTTTTATTTGACATTGAACATGAAATATGTGTAGTTTCCTGTAGCTTGCTATTTTTATCTTCCTTTATTTCTTTCACCTTGCTTTTTAAATATGTCTTTATTTGTTTTTGTTTTGTTTTTCCGCTGTAGTAGCAGACTCGTACTCCATGGTATCGGAGTCGAGTCTCATTTAGCTTTGTGCCTCACGCCCCGTCCCGTCTCCCGCGGCACTCTCATCTGGCAATGAACCGTTGGCTCTGGTAAGAAATCATCACGCGAAAAAACAAAAAAGATCGCTAATAAATCCGCTTGATGGGGTGGGTGAGGCGAACGATTGTTACAAAACAGCATGTCGGAGTCGCGAGTATTCCGCGATTCGCTCGTGTGCTATGAGCGTTCTCGTGGGGGCCCCTCGCGCAGTGGCGCGGCGCGCGATGGGCGGACGCTGATGGACACGCGCGGGAGCAGCGGAGATTTGGACCGGATTGGAAGATTTGTCATCGTCACAAATTCGTCCCGCTATCTGTTGTCTGTAGCG
>NW_026267148.1:1217097-1220307 GCF_000697945.3 Frankliniella occidentalis
CCCTCCCTGGCCTGGCCCACACACAAACACACCCTTTCACCCTTTTACTCTAACGCAACTGCCTCTCGGCCGCACCCCCCTGGCGAACCTCACTCCCCGGCTATTCAACGTAGGGGTGAGCTTGGGAATCCAACCAAAGACTCAGTTTGGTTAAGTTTGTCTTGCTGCGCGAGCGCGAACCCTTCTCTCCCTACTCCCTCCCCCTTACACACACGCGCGAGCGCGCGCGCGCCCACACACACACACACACGGTGCCGACTCACACGCTGCCCCCTCCCCACTCCCCGCCCCTGTAACTTTTCGTGTAAGACGGTCCACGCCTATAACCCGCCGCGCAGTAAACCTGTCTCCATGTGATTGTGCCGTGTGCGCGCGCTTGTGTGTGTGTGTGAGTGTGGGTGGGGCTGGGATTGTGTCGTCCAGACTCAGACCCAGCCATCCCACCACCGTGCTCCTCTCGCCGCACTCGCCACGTCACGCCATACCGTGGTGGGGGAGTAGGGGCAAAAGGTGTGCTGCTCAGCAATCTGTTGCACGCCTGTCTCGTGATGTGCAGTGCGTTATGCACGCTTGCTCTTGCTCACGTGAAAGGAGAGGGTAGGAAGGAGAGAGGACGGGGGGCGGTAGGGGGCATAAGCAAGGGAAAGGGACCGGGAGGAGTGGGGTGGGGGTGCGGACGCGCGTGCCTTGATTCGCGCAGCGTACAATGTGCCGCCCGGGGCGACCTGAAAGCCCGAAGGCTCTACGACTGCTCCGCGGAATCCTTCTCTGTGTCGCCTGCTCCCCGGCCCCTCCGCCGCCCACCCCCGCACAGCGGCGGCTCCCTTTTCAACCAACTAACTCCTCCTATTCCCCCCTAGCTTGTACACCGCGCAGTAAGAGCAAAACAATCCTTTGCCCCCTCTCCACTTCCCCGCCCCGGTCCCTCTTCTCTTTGAGTTAGACGGTTTGCACAGTGCGAGGCTTTCTGGCCTGGGCGCTCCCGGCCCCGAGCCGCCTTCGCCTTGCCAACCTAAACAGCCCCATCGGCATGTCGTGTCGGTCCTCCCCGCGCACCTTGTTGCGTGCCCTGCACCTCCCGCCGCCCGACCCAGTCACTCACGTTACGTGGCGTCACAAGGAAAAGACACGTTTTGTTTGCCCCCCTGCTTTTGCTTTTGGTCGCTCTTTTGTCGTCGCCAGTTGAATAGCCGGGCATGCGCCGGACGAGGCTGCGAGCCCACTTAGTCCGGCCAAGTCACACTGTGGCGGGGCGGGGCGCCAGCGGGAGGGTGCAGAGTGAGTGCTTTCTGATAAAAGGCCAAACTTCAGAGATGGGTCCCCCAGGTTCCCTTCCCGGTGCCTCTCGCGGCGCGGCGCGGCGGCCCCTCACCCCGAGACAGAGACGGACGCGCGGCGCGAACGGCACCGGAAACAGTTGGGCGGCGCGAGAGACGACGAAAACCGCGGTGTGAGGTCGTCGAGGGATCTTTAGTGGATTTCCTTCCTCCTCTCTGCCTCGGGGAGGAGGCGCAGGGGGCGGACTGGTTGAAAGGGAGGGAGAGAGAGAGAGAGAGAAGAGGGGGAGGGGCAACAACGACCTGCCACGCAGCGGAGAGTGACGCGTCAGAGGCGGAGGAAGAGAGACAGAGGAGGACGGGTGGAAGGAGGAGGCTGGGGGGGGGGGGTGCCTGCTACAGCGTGGGCCGGCCCATACATAGTTTCCTTAATGCCCCAAAGTTGGTGGCCCGGCCTGTCCAACGTCTCCCCAAGTCCTATATTCCCCTCTGTTCTCCCCGTGCCACTTTATCTCCCCGCCCGGAGCCCGGCGAGGCCCCTCTCCTCCCGAGTGTTCCTTCAAACGAGTGAGTGTGCCCCCGCCGGCCCCCGCCGGCCCGGCGAGAGCAGCGTAGGGAGGCCTCCCGGACAATGTATCACACGGAGTCGATCGTAAAGTCGAAGCAGCCGTGGCCGTCCACACGTTTTCCACAGTGCAGAAGGGAGGGGGAGGGAGGGTAGTTGGGGGTAGAGGGGGTTGTGACAGTCCGGGCCGAAGGGGGGCCCTGCCGCTCCACCTGCACCCGCGCGAGCCACCGGGCACGTACGGGCGGGCTGCTGCTGCCCGCCCCGCGCGCGTCTCCCGCCAGGCTCCCGGACGGCACAGGTGGTGCGCCGAGGTGCGCTTTTGTGCCCGTAGTTGCAATAACAGGTACGGGTGCTTCTATTTCTGGCGTCTAGATAGACACACGCATCCTCGTCTCTTTCGTTGGCCGTCGTTCGCATACGTTTTTGTTTCTTCATCGGCAACCGAAAATATTCTGTTTCGTTTTGCCAGTGGCATGGGTTTCGCACTGTAAAAAAAAACTTTAACAATAGTTGTTACTTGCTGAACGATCCTTCGGTTGGGGAAGTTGAGCGCACAAAAGCCCGGTGCTATTTACAAAACTTGTCCTTACACATTTAGAGTGCATGACGCTCACGCCATATCAAGGACAAAATGTTGTTGGTGCATTCACTCAGGTCATTGGAACACTGACAATTGTTTTTCGTGTGACCGATTTACATTCTATAGCTTGTATTTGTGCCGCACTGTGGCGTCGAAATATGCGTCCAAGAGTTTTGAAATGGCACAATAGCAAACTAAATATTTTGTTTGTTGAATTGACTGACGAGGCATTCCAACCCCCAGCAACCCAACCACTCCTCTACCTCGAGTCCTACAAACGCGTAGCATAGGCCTTAAGCACCCTACTCCCCTCCCCACTTTTCCCCTAGTCTATCCCATCCATCCCTTCACACCCGTCCGGCGTGGGACTCACAACTCGAGCGATTATCTCGATTGCTCTGGTTTGATGACGGTTCGATGCGCGCAGCGAGGTAGAGTGCTCGGCGAAGCGACGTCCGAAAGCAGTACTACCCCCCCCCCCTTCTCCCCTTTAACCCCGGCCACCCTTCCCCGATGACATGGACCGTCACAGAGAGAAGCGGGGAGTTTGGTGGACCAACCGCGGAGGGAACGGGGTGGTCGTTGTCGTTCTGCGCTTCGAACGCGGCCTCTCTCTCTCTCTCTCTCTCTCTCTCTCTCTCTCTCTCTCTCTCTCACCACTTTCACAGCATTGAGTGCGGAGTGGGCCGTTCTCTCAGCTCCGTTTGAAATTATGTGTCGATTCTGAACACGGATCACGGACAATGCGGACGCACACGCAACTTAGAATTGTTCTCAATCAAAAA
>NW_026267148.1:1224877-1225503 GCF_000697945.3 Frankliniella occidentalis
CCCCACCATTAGTTTGCATCAATGCTAGTCCTTTTCGTCTCCTTCGAACTCTGCCCCTCCCTCAGCTTTGCCCACGACGGAACGGCCTCCGATTAAACGCTAATTTGCAGCCGGGGTCGGGCCATGTGCCGCTGACGCGCCCCGCTCCGCCCCGCCGGGCTGGGCTCAAAAGTTTGACATGTATTACGCTGCGTTACTGTGGGGGGTTTACATGTACGGCGGTGGTACCAAACAAGAAAAGTAGTTGGCCGGCTGTCTGGCGCCGGAGCGGTGGTACGACGGGGAGGGGAGGAGAGAGTGTAGGGGGAAGGAGGGGGTGGGTGGGTACTTACGTTCCAATTATAACCGAATCACAACTACTGCATGGAGGAAAATTGGGATCGGGAAACTGACTGTGTGTAAGTCCCATTATAGACGGGAAAAATTCAACAATTACACTATTTTGGCAGCTCACCTTTGCCCAGCTTTGAAAACCGGCTTCTGCAAATGACCAGCTGGTGTCTGTCACTGTCTGCTCTCTCTCTACCACCCAGTCCGAGGATCGTCATCGAGGCGACAAGGCGGCCTCCATCTCGGCAAACGCTGGTGGCAAGGGTGACGGCAAATGCGAGCCCGAGCAGGGCGCC
>NW_026267148.1:1230188-1238003 GCF_000697945.3 Frankliniella occidentalis
AGTACTACCCCCCCCCCCTTCTCCCCTTTAACCCCGGCCACCCTTCCCCGATGACATGGACCGTCACAGAGAGAAGCGGGGAGTTTGGTGGACCAACCGCGGAGGGAACGGGGTGGTCGTTGTCGTTCTGCGCTTCGAACGCGGCCTCTCTCTCTCTCTCTCTCTCTCTCTCTCTCTCTCTCTCTCTCTCTCACCACTTTCACAGCATTGAGTGCGGAGTGGGCCGTTCTCTCAGCTCCGTTTGAAATTATGTGTCGATTCTGAACACGGATCACGGACAATGCGGACGCACACGCAACTTAGAATTGTTCTCAATCAAAAAATATCCCTGCTGTTCAATTGTTTTTATTAACGTAACCTGTAAGCCAAGGACGTGGGATGTGGCTATAGCGGCTGTCTGATTTTATTCTTAAGATGAATCGTACACAATGTATTGACTTTTGTGAAAACGGTTACGTGTTACATTTTCACCCTAAATCGAATCCGAGCTTTACGGGCTAAATAAAAGGTCCATTTTAAGTTTCTTGTTAAATTACGGCTGTGGGAAATTGACCGATTCTTTATTGGCCGCACAGTGCCGCCCTTTGTCGGTGCTGGTCGGTGCAGCACGCATCACCTGCGCGATTAGCGGACGTGAAAATGAAATAATTACTACCATACGAAGTTCCCTAATCACGCACGGCACATCCGCATGCTGATTAGCGTCCTTTGAATGGGAGATTTGTTCGCCTGAATCATGCATGGCGGTCATCGACGCGTAAAATAGTGCTTTTGGGGCGGCCATGGTAGCCGAGAGGCTCGGCATCAGCAGCTTGTTGTGGGGGTCTGTCAAGCTTGTGGGATGTATCGACTAATGTTTGGTTTATTTTCCATGCAGCCGATGAATTCGTGGACCCCGAGGAAAAGGCATTCGAGTACCTCAACGACCGGCGGCTTTACTCCACGCTTAACCCGCGCCTCGGCCTCTACTCACCATCTTCGATCGACCACATCGGACCGAACATGCCCAACGGACCAAAAATGGTATTCTATTCGATATTTAAAGAAACAAACTTAGCGGCAAAACCTACTTAGGTTCCACGAGGGGGCACCACTTCCGTTTTAGGATGTGAATACGCAGCAGCAGTGTTGCGGGTTTGCCTACTCTTTCCACCCCAAAGGGGCCATGACCCTGTGGCCATATTGAGTATGCAATCAGGCAACACTGCTGCGTATTTACAATTACACCCAGTACACAACACATGGATGCATGTATTACACGTAAATTTTGATGGATTACACGTGGATTTTGTTGAATTTCTGTGGCTAAAACCAGTAAATTTGGATATAAACACTGGTAAAACAAGTGTTTAATGTTGCACGTCAATTAGTGCATGTTAAATTGTGCATTTTCTCAACACACTCTGGTGTCTAGTTTAGGTTAAACGTCAATTGGAGTTTAAACTTTCGACACTTCCGAAAAGTATAGCAGCACACCATATTATTTCTACAGATTTGTGTGCGTTTGTGTGTGTCCAAATGTGCAGAATTTAAACGTTTAAAATGTGCACATCACGAAAGTGGACAGCTTGAGTTAAACACCATGTAATGTTTAAAATCTTAACTTGTACACGTTGGTGTTTAAATTATCCACACTTGTTTCACCAGTGAAGGTAAACTGTAGTGATAAATTTGGCTTAGTATTATACGGATTTCATGGGAATTACACAGGGATTACACTTCCATCCACACACAGGATTACGGAGGTGGTGGCCCCCTCGAGGTTTTAAAACCTTCAAGTGCAAAACAGCGTTGAAGACTTATGTCATGTGCTTACCAGTAGAGCACATTCGGAAAGTACGCCCGTTTGTTCACCGTTACGCACCTGCCGGCCGAGGTTAATCTCAAGCAAGCTCTCATAGCGCCTGGTCGGTAGGCAACACATTGTTTTCAGTGCATGCGCGTACTGCGGTGCGGCCTACCCTGAGTTTCGCAGGCGTCGTGCCCCCGCGTGTCGTGTAATTTGCCTGTTGAATCCGAGAAAAAAACTGACCTACATATTTAATGTAAGGCTGTCAGTGAGAGGGAGCCAACAGCTTTGACAATAAATCAAATTACGCCCCTTTTTTTCAGGACGGAGAGGTGACGTATGCGGAGCTGTCGCTGCAGCGGCCCATGGGGGACCCGTGCATCCAGCGGGCCATGGCGCCCTCGCCGCAGCCGCTGTCGCTGGGGCCCATGGGCGGGCTGGGCGGCCCCCTGAGCGGGCCCCTCAGCCCCATGTACGGCCCCGGCGCTGGGTGCGCGGGCGGCCCCGGGCGGGGCCCGCTGCACGGCGCGTACGGCGGCCCGGGCTCGGCCATGACGCTGCCGCACCCCGGGCAGCGCGGCGGGCTCGTGTCGTGCCTGCGCAGGCCGCCGCCGTCGCTCGGCCACGAGCCCACCATGTACGCGCAGATCGCCGTCTGTCGCGGGGCGCACGGCCACGGCCCCGGCCACGGGCTCGGGCTCGGGCCCGGCCGGGGCCGTGGCGACAGCCTCGTCGAGGACGTGGCGGGCGAGGCCGTGGAGGCGCCGGAGCACCGGGACACCTCTGTGAGTCACAGCCCGCGCCGCGCGCCGCGCCGCGCACACTACCTCTACCACTACACGGTCGGCAGGGCCTCCTCGGGCCAGGTGAATGTGCGGTCACGCGAGGGGAGACACATGTAACTGCGCTGCTCTCTTTGCCACAAGTCCATGCATCATTGGCGTCTCTGAATTGATTTACAGCGGGCGCGATTCGCGGTTTAGCTGGCAAGCGTCAGCTTTTCGCCATGTAAGACTCTACTTTCAATAGCTCGCTTAATCTGAAAGAGATACACGCACTGTACATTGCACTTCTAGCACTTAAATTGTGCTATGTATTCACCTTCACTTTCACTGCAGCGTGTTTCAAAACTGCACTCTCTCCACTCTGTTGCCCCTTGTGTTGCATTTTTCGCCCGCAACATATCCACTCATTTTTGAAGTATTGGGGAGCGGGGGGCTGCTGACCAGTAGGAAGAAAAGACACTATGACTCTTTACACACTCAGAGCAATACGGTAGTACACACCAGGTCAACTAACTTCTTCGTACCACACAATCTTTATTCATTTTTAGCAGTTATAGGTTTATAAACTATTGGAATTTTGAGAACGACACAAGTAACTGCCCACGCAAAATACATGGTTTGTTGCCAGTTAAGGCGTTGACTGAAATTGGTAAGCTGATAAATCAGATGTTTAGTCGTCGAACACTTGTAAGTGTTGGACACCTGCAATTCGGTTACTTCACTTGCGAGAGTTCAACTCAGTAGTAGTTCTCTTGAAGATGTTTATCTCCTCTCTTGAACACTCTTTTCCGAAGCACTCGGTGGGATGCGAAGTGTTTAACACTTCTTGCAACTGGCACAATTACCGAGTTGAACCCTTGGTTATCAGTGTAGTTTCTGGCTGATTATGAAAGGGATCCCGAATGGATAGTCATTATTATTAGCTCAGAACTAAAAGGAATTCCGCTGCGATAATTGTACGATGAAATATAATTATTGCTAAATGAACTCTCGGAGCAAGGCAGGGACAAGAAAGGTCTCCCCCGGGGTACCAACACGGCTATTCTCCACCACATGCCTCGCCTCCCTATGTCTTACACCCCCTTCCCTCCATCCACCTCTGTTTGTCCTAGTTAATTCATCTGGGGCTTGCATAACACAGGTCTAACCCAGCCACCTCCCCCCCCCCCCCCCCCCCCACACACACACTACGCGCAAGGCCCAGTATTGGTTTGCAGACACGGCCCTTTGAGGGACACGCAAGATACACGCTGAATACACGTGTGGGTTGCATTGCAGCAGAGCAGTGATTGGGTGCCTCGTGACATGACCGCACATCGCACGGCTGAGTGCCCAATCCGTACTCGCACTCTGCACTTCATAAATGTAGCGTATGCTACAGCCAAAGCTAGTTCTTTATTAATTTACAATTTTTACTCGTTCTTTACCTCCCGACACTTCTTCTCGGAGGTAGAGAACGAGTATTGTGCTCGGGCTCGGTGTAATTTAGACCCCACTTTCAGCGAAGAAATGGTAACACATACAGCTATACGGGTACAACCAAAATGTTGCATTTTGCGTCTTAATGAACCAATAATAGAGGTTTTTTTTGAGTTTCTAAGCAAAATTTTGAGAAATAACGATTCTAAAATACGAGGAGAGACGTTCGGCCGTTCGCCGCGGGGGCACTTTTCAGCCCCTTTCGGCCGGCCAAGAATCGACATAATACCTATAATATACCATCAAATCACGTAATACTTTGCAGGTGGCTATTTTGACATGTGATAAACAGTTTCTGGGTATTTTCTATGAATAACTACTCAGTGAAATTTAGACTAATGCTACATTAACAAACATTCACGAACACAAGTCCATAAAATGGGTTATGCGCATGCGCGAGCAGCGCCATCTATTGACGGAACTGTGAACACCTTGACCCGCGGTCGTTTGATTCGTTACCATTTCATATTTTTCAATCGGTGGGTACTCAAAGCTCTAAATTACACCATGCATGAGAGAACAGGTGGTAAAGAACGAGTATCCTTCTTTTGCATCAAATAAATTTGATGGTTTTTCATTCTACTTGTTATTTGTAATCTTACGATATCAGGTCGTACGTTTCCGAATTATTTTATCTCAAAAACTTTCCGCACACTTAGCTCTGTGGGGATAGAAGCGGACGCCATGACGCATGTGCACGCCTTGTAACTGTGCCTTTGTGCCCGTCTACAGATCTCCTCGCTGCAGCCGCTGCTCGACACCCGCTGCAACACAATTGGTGGCCACGGCAAGGGTGCTGGTCTTCTGAGCAAGCCGCCAGCCGCTGTGACGGCCACACGCTTCTGACCCCACCCCGATCACGGCCCTGGGCCCGGTCGTAGTCACGGCCACCTGCTCCCGCCGCCGCCAGAGTACCACGACTACGGTGTGCCCCTCAGCCAGGCGAGCGGCCAGCTCAGGGGACTCCAGCAGCCGCTCGTCATTCAAGTCGGCGACGAGGCCTTGTAAAAGGGGAACAAGCGAGTGCCGCGAGTGCGACGACCACGAGTGTCAAAACTGCGAGTGCCGCGAGAGCGACGAAAGACAGTAAAAAATGCCTGTGGACCTCGCGGTGCCCTGTCGAGACTGAGTGCACAGACGGGCATGGCGCGTGGCGCCTGATTTCTGCCCACACCACTTGTCCGGGAGCTGTCGAGACATGCAGAGGCGTTGGTTGTGGAAGAGGAGACAAACAATGGGATAGTTTTGTTGCCGGTCTCCCCTTTGGGATGAACGTATGCTCGGTCTGGAGGCTATGCTTTGGCGGTAAACCAACTAGGATCGAGTGCAATGAACTAATAAAATCCTCTTGTTCGTTTCCGCCAAATGTGGCTCTTGGCCGTTTTTTTTTTGTTTTGTTTTTAAAGGGGGAGGTGGGGCGAGGTAACGGTCAGACTGATGTAGTTAATTTTCTTATCTACACCTTTCCGGGTGTGCAAAGACTTGCCGAATGTCGAGGAAAGCACCGATGTCCCACGGTATGTGATGCCGAATCATACAGTTTCGGATGTCATAAGCTTCACTTTGGCTTCGTGTTTTGAAGCCAACTACATTTTCGAGCTTTTGAGCATGCAAAGGAAAGAATGAATAAGGAAATGAAAATTTATTGTGTTCGTACGACGTGTAATAACTAAGTCCTTGCTGAAGTTATGGAATGTGTTATTACAAATGAAATTGTCCATCCAAACACAAAATATGAATCTAGCAATTTTGATTGCCATCAACATTAATTTCTACTTCATTACTGTACATTTTTTTATATTGCTCGATTGATGGAAATGCTCAAAACATCGATTTGATGTAATTTTTCTTTCAGTTTCATAGTATTATTTTGTTTTGTTTTAAGGAAGCATTATCTTGTTCTATTTTGTATATGTTATATGTCCTGTGTATGTTGTCCATAAGTCTGCACATGAGATAACAGACTTCTAGCTTGGTCCGTGCTGATCTCCCCGTTCAGATGCATTATTCAGTCAATTTGATGGGTGCGCCTTTTTCTGTTTATAAAGCGTGTTTTATACCGATGTGAACGGGGTGTTGTCTACTACCAGACACTTTCTACTTCAATGAATAAAAATCTTGATCGTTTTTTCAAACTAATTGTAAATTAAATTTATTTGTCATTACCTATTGTACCTATTGATTGGCACACTGAGTGACATAAAGAAGATACTTAAAATGATTTCTTGGCTGAGGGATGCAACCAATCAAAAAGTTGTGATGAACTTGCTTGCTTCGCTTCGTCGCTTCAGGGGAGGGGGGATCTCTGTCGTCCCTGATTGTTGTTTGCTGGAAAGTAATATCTGATACGAAATTGCGAAATTCGGCATGCTGGCTCTCCTAGCGCCTGATGCGTAGGCAACATCTTGTCTGCAGTGCATGCGTGTACAGCGGGGTGGCCTACCCTGAGTCTCGCAGGCGCCGAACTACTGTAGTATACCTAATAAATAGGAGAAAAACGCTCAATCAAGAATCGATCGTGAAAATAAAGCAGACGATATAAAAGAGTGGGTTTGCGTCCCAAATTTTTGAGGGCCCGAGAAAATATTTGAACACGACATGCAGCCCATGCTGGGTTGAATCGTAGAACTGTGACAAATTTCTAGCTGAAAGTCAAAATCCGAAATAAATCGTTAGTCCGCGTACAAGTAACTAAGTACACTGTTGGATTTGGAGTGCAGTGCAGATACGCGAAAGGAGAAACTGTAAAGTCACAAAACCAGGGGGTAGAAAAACATGGCAGTCACATCCGTATGTTGTCCATGCGCACCGGTTGAGACTCGTGCCGTAGCCGTGGACCTTTATGGTGGACCGCCGGGTACTGGCCTTTACTCCTCAGACTGCGACGACGGTGACGTCACTATTCTTGGCCACTTACTGTCTGGGCATTGGGAATCCCGTCGGCCCGACCTGCCCTGTCTGACCATGTGAGGATGGCCGTCTGGCTTGGAGTTGGAACAGGAGCGCTGGGACCGTGTCATGTCGATGTCAGCTTACTGGCAGGCCGCTGTTTTCTCCTCGTATCATGTTCATGTTCCAATGCCAACTCACAATTCTGTTTTAAAATTAAAAAGACACAATCCATCGGCATAGATTTCAGCAATGATATTGGGCAGTGGGCATACGCGTGGTACAACGCTGCACATTACACAATAGTCTCAATTTCAGGAAACCCTTAATTTGCAGCCTACTCTTCCCGAAAAGATTAAGGTTGGGAGTTAGGAAAGGGTTCCATTGTACAGGGACAGCTCGGCACCGCCTATGGTATCCGTGAAGCTATGTGCACTTTCGCTCAGGGGGGGTTTGGAGATAACCGACGCATAGCAGCGACTCCAGCAGGGCACTCTCCTCTCAGAAAATACTGACGGCGCTCGTGAAGCGAGGCACAAGAGAAAAGGCGAGACGAGTCAGTCACCTTGTGGCCAGTCTGCATGTTTCAGCTGAGGCGGCAGCAAGCAGCACAAGCACAGCACAGCACTGCAACCAGGTACTCTGCGTTGAATCCGGCAGCTCGGATGCTACAGTGATAAACTAGAGTGTGAAACTACTTAACACTTGTAAGCGAGGGGGTTTTCACTTGCGTAATACACTGTACACCTAAACTAGGTATAACGCGTGATGTCAAAACCAAAAAAGGGAATGTATGCCCTAAAATGGGAGAATTATGGTTGCAAAGCTTGTGTAACACCGGCGTAATACCGCGTACTACACGTAAAGTATATA
>NW_026267148.1:1238569-1240642 GCF_000697945.3 Frankliniella occidentalis
CCTTGTTGAACGCTTGTAAGTGTACAACTAAGGAGTAGGGCACTTGCAAGTATTCAACTTACAGTTGCACACTTTTAATTTTTAAGCAGTCAGTTGCACACTTTAGTTTATCTGCGTAGGTGCTCATCTGCAGTAAAGACTTTACTGTAAATGCCACATTCTATCCAGGATAAGGCGGTGCGCAGCATCACAGCGATGAGGCCCGCCATGTCCGCTCACCTTGTTCTCGCGGCTGCCATGATGGTCAGCATGGGGCTCTCCACTACTTCGCATATTGTGCGCTCACGTGAGTTACCATAGTTACACCAGCACAAGTGTGTGAATGTCGCACTCTTGTAGGTGTATTATCCATTCGTACACTTACGGGGGTAAACGTGTGAATTTTCGAGGTGTACGAATGGATATTCACACACCTACAGGTGGGTGATATTTACACATACACACTTGCGGTTCCAGTGTAGCATTCAAGACAGGGTTGAAAAACACTTTCATGTCCCTGTGGTGGAACAATTAATCACGTAGCATTGAACTGGTGGGGGGGGGGTGAGTAGAAGGGTGACTTTCGTCAAGGGCACATCTGCTTTTATTGTTGTTCAACCAAATACAAAAATAATGCATGTTTGAGGTTTCATAAATTTCCGGACTTCGGCGTGTTTTGGCAAATGTTGTAATTTGACAACTGTGCAGTTAAAACCAATTTTTCTTTAAAACTGCAGAAAAAAGGCCAACCCAGGCACACTGTTTTAACATCGTGCTTGCGACCAGAGACATGCATGTTAGTCTGTTCGTTACAGTTTGTCGGTCGGAATTATGTCCGAGCAATATGGTTCGAACGATCTCTTGTGAAATTCTGTTGTTTCCGTTAAAACCATGACACTTTTCGTTATTATTTGCAGGGCCTGAGATCCCAATGTCTATCGGCGACAGGTTGATAGCACGCGTCCAGTACAAGGAAGACCACAAGGCCGTCCTCTTCTACCTATGCAACCCTTCAAACTCAACGGCCGTTGAGTGTGATACCAGGATGTGGGTGTTCGGCGCCAACCCTGAGGGTCAGCTGCGTTTTGACCACTTCGGAGGGTGTGAGCCGACTGTGAACAGGTGTTCGCACGTTGTAGACGTAAGAATCTTGAGATAGACCCTAGAAAGACCGCACCCCGCAGGATAAGGCCTTTTTCAAAAAGTGCTCGTGACTAACAAGTGGGCGATAAAAATATTTTGCTGATTTCTCGAGGTGGATGTCGTTTTTTTACGGTTTTTCACGTGATTTTGGGGGAATTAATGAGTTGTACTGTGTACTTCCCTGGGCACCCTACTAGCATTCCGCTAGTACGCACTAACTCCCCATCGCGAGTGGGCCTCAACTCCCTTTGTGGAGTGTATAGCAGATTGCCAAAATTGCCAGATTGCTGGACTAATATTTTCTTTTGAATCAAAACATGGTTTTTGGGTCCGATTCCCTAGAGATTGTCGAAGATTATCGCAGATTGACCGGGGTGGGTCTACACAAGATTGCCGGAGTAGTGGCCCCCTCGGAAATACGCCACCACTAAAGTCACCCGCGCCGTGTAAGTTCGGCGACGCTGACATTGAAAAAATTTCACACTGATCTGTCTGTACTGATAGATTGTACATCTCCTTCTCATATCCATTCCATCATTACGAGGGCTTGGCGCCTGCGAGACTCGGGGTAGGCCACCCCGCAGTACACGCAAGCGCTGCAGACAAGATGTTGCCTACCTAGAAGGCGTTATGAGACCTTTCATTGGCTGACCTTAGCAATTTTGTAACGGCCGATGACGGTCGTACTTTTTGGATGATCCAGCCTCAATAAGGGCAATACTTGTAGTTTAAGGACGTTAGTTAGGACAAAATTAATTTTATGTTTATTTTTCAGAACCAGAAGAATGTAACTGGCTGGGTGGACTTCCCTGCCGGTGAGAACGTGTTTGTCGTCGAGCGGCGGGGCGAGGAGCTGGCCGTCTGGCTTCAGGGCCACCCGGAGACGGAGCATCAGGCTGCAGGCTTCGCAGTGGCGGGCCCCAGAACATTGCGCGTCAAGCCCTGGTTCTC
>NW_026267148.1:1241507-1242100 GCF_000697945.3 Frankliniella occidentalis
CAGAGCGCCTGATAGGTAGGCAAGGCAACCTACTGCCTGTGGTGCATGTGCGGCCTACCCTGATTCTCGCAGGCGCCAAACCGAATAAGAGAAAAGGCGGACGTGTTTCCTAGCCGATCATACAGTTGTCGGACGAATCCGTGTTGGTTCAATAATAACTCAGACGTTGTGTGACTGTTAACACGTGCAGTGCTGCGCGACCACAGTGTGGTCACGCTTTGCTTGGCTTTCCATTGCACCCGGAGAAGAGTATGAGAGAGAACAAATGTGATTTAAGTAAGAGTCTATATATCTTCGTGCGCATAATAATTTTAACGCTATGTCCACGATTCGTGCGCGCAGCGCTTGGAATGTTACGCGCACGATTCGTGCACGAATATTATGCGCACGAGTCGTGCGCATAAAATTCTATGCGCTGCGCGCACGAATCGTGGACACAAGTGATAAAACAATGTGCGCACGAATCTTCGTGCGCATAATCACTAGGTAAAAATTACAACAAATGTTGTAGATCCGCGAGGATATTTTTCACGGTGATTGGAAACACATATGTTGTCTCCAGGCATCACTACCCCGACACTACAGCCAAAGTT
>NW_026267148.1:1246545-1259347 GCF_000697945.3 Frankliniella occidentalis
TTCCCTAGAGATTGTCGAAGATTATCGCAGATTGACCGGGGTGGGTCTACACAAGATTGCCGGAGTAGTGGCCCCCTCGGAAATACGCCACCACTAAAGTCACCCGCGCCGTGTAAGTTCGGCGACGCTGACATTGAAAAAATTTCACACTGATCTGTCTGTACTGATAGATTGTACATCTCCTTCTCATATCCATTCCATCATTACGAGGGCTTGGCGCCTGCGAGACTCGGGGTAGGCCACCCCGCAGTACACGCAAGCGCTGCAGACAAGATGTTGCCTACCTAGAAGGCGTTATGAGACCTTTCATTGGCTGACCTTAGCAATTTTGTAACGGCCGATGACGGTCGTACTTTTTGGATGATCCAGCCTCAATAAGGGCAATACTTGTAGTTTAAGGACGTTAGTTAGGACAAAATTAATTTTATGTTTATTTTTCAGAACCAGAAGAATGTAACTGGCTGGGTGGACTTCCCTGCCGGTGAGAACGTGTTTGTCGTCGAGCGGCGGGGCGAGGAGCTGGCCGTCTGGCTTCAGGGCCACCCGGAGACGGAGCATCAGGCTGCAGGCTTCGCAGCGGCGGGCCCCAGAACATTGCGCGTCAAGCCCTGGTTCTCGTATTATGACATGCCCGTCCAGTTCAGCAGCAGTGAAGGGAAAACTATGGGGGGCAACAAGACGGGCAACCTGTAATTTATTGGAAAATATTGCCATGGCACAAGGTGGCGAGGCGAGAGGGTGACTACGGGGTGCGTATTCTCACAGCCAGTGGACAGCCGGTGTTGGTTCTTGTCCAAAGCGACGGCGGAACAGTGAGTACAGAACATACAATACACACGATTTGGCAGTTTTCCGATGTTAATCAAAGTGTTTCCCATCGCTGTGAAAAATAGTCGTAGGTTTACGGGAAAATTTTCCATGATACGAGTCGTAAAAATCGCCATTTCAAATTGTACATTTAAGCTACAGAAGCACTTATTCGTATCGACTTGGAATTGATCAAAAAGCGATAATGGGCTGTCGCAAATTTACAACATATTTTGCAAATAAAAATTACTACAAATGTTGTAGATCCGCGAGGATATTTTTCACGGTGATTGGAAACACATATATGTTGTCTCCAGGCATCACTACCCCGACACTACAGCCAAAGTTCACACTCCATACCTTTTACTTTAAATATCTGATAATATTTAGTGGACTGCTTAAATAAAGCGTTCAGCAAATAAGAAAATGTTTATTCTCACTTTCACTTATTTTTGGGACACAAAAAAGTTCAGAACATCCTCTGCTCTCTGTTCTCTCGTCGCTGACTGCTAAAGAATTATGTGTAAAGAAATATTTTGGGGGGGTTCATACAAAATATGCCAATTTGTGCATTTTGAAGTGCTGGGAACAACATATCAAAAGATGGCGATAAATTTTTGGGGGTTCCATTTAGTGAGAGGTGAGCCGGAACTTGGTCGCTGGGAGAGTGACACTTTGGAGCTGTATTTAGTTAGGAGAGCTAAAGCCAAGAGCTAAATGCGAGAGCCCAAAGCGACAGCCGAGAGCGAAGAATCGGTGCGGTGTTGCCTACGGGAGGACGGTAGCTGGCCAACAGCGACTAAGACTCGTCCGACCTCTCACTCACTACAGGAGCTCCAAAAAAGTTATCGCCATCTTTTGATGTGTTGTTCCCAGCACTTCAAAATGCACAAATAGGTATATGTTGCTTGAACAAAAGTAAACCTCGACACTCGATTGGTCGTAGGCTATTTTCAAGCTTGCGAGGCTTTTGAAACAGTCCCGCGACTGCTTTGAAGGAGGGAACTCGGGGAACGGAACGGACACCAACTGTCATCTGCGCGATGGCGGCGTCTGCTTCAGCTTCTGCTGCTGGCTGCTTTTTGAACAGCTGCAGAAGCGGAGCTGCAACCACGGACCGGCTTCTTAGCCGGGGTTGTCTTTCTACTTTGCGACAATGGCCCCTTCTTTGCGTTCACGACAAAGTGCTTTTTCAAAGAAAGATGTCAAAAAACTGGCAGCGAAAAAAACGCCTCTACAAAAGTACGTATTCTTTGAAAGAATCATATTATTTACGTGGCATTAACCTCACTTTGATAGTTGTGATGACTAAAAGTATATTTACTTTAAGTACCTTAATTAAATAAAACGCTCGGAGTTTATCCCATGTTCTTACGCTTGCTAGTCTTATGTTTTTCTAAGTCGTATTTATTTCATTTTTTTAAAAAGGAGTTAAATTGAGACTCTTTTATTCTTAAGTGATTCTGCATTTGTCTCCATCTAGAAATGAAGATGTTCCAGTATCCCCACACCCATCAGAGATAGGACTTGTATATCCTCGAGCTGACATGGCTTTCAAAGTCTTGTTAACAGCTCGATTTTGTGCTGCAATATGGAGCAATATTTCTGATTGTGACGAGACATACAATTTTTGGGAACCGGTGAGTTGGCATCCATTTTCTGAAGTACAGAAGCTCTCTTGCAGTCATGTTACTCTCTCTTTTTTTATTTTTAGAGTCACTTTATGCTTTATGGGAAAGGATTTCAGACATGGGAGTATTCTCCTGAATTTGCTCTGAGGTCCTATACATATATTATGGTGAACATGTTCCCTGCGTGGGTGTACTCACAACTTTTTCAAACAAACAGAATGCTTACTTTTTACTTTTCACGATGCCTTTTTGCTTTTGTGTGTGCCCAGTGTGAACTCTATTTTTACAAGTAAGCTATATTCCATTCCTTCGTCTGAATAAAAAAAAATGGCAAATTAACTAAATCTTACCTAGTAACAGAGCTTGAAATACTATTCTCTTTTCAAAACAATATATTTATATTCTGCAGGGCAGTTTGTAGAGAGTTTGGAGTGGCTATTGGTCGTTTGACTCTTGCCTTTCTATTATTAAGTGCTGGTATGTTTATATCGAGTTCAGCATTTCTACCATCCACTTTTTCAATGTAAGTACACTTCTTTTTTAAATCTATTTGTTTGTTATGTGTAAATTTCAGTAGCATGAAATAAAACATCAGAGAAATCTCTTTCCTCTCTTTGATGCTTTAACAGAATAATTTGTAATTCATCAGGTATATAACACTTCTATCTATGGCAGCTTGGTTCCAGCGCAAGTATGAGTTGGCCATTTTCACAACAGCCTTGTCTGCATTTTTAAGTTGGCCGTTTGCAGGTCTCATTGGGTAATACATTTTCTTAGCGTATAGTTCAAGATCAAAAAAGGCTTAGCTAGTGACCTCTCAGATATACTAACATGGTGTCTTTTACAGATTACCAATTGCTGTTGACCTAGTCCTAAGAAAGGGTGACATAGCTCGATTCTTACGATGGAGTGCCATATCAACTGTGGCAATTGTGGTAATGCTTTATTTGATACAAGTTTCCTCAAGCTTATGATTTTGAAATAATTCACAATCTGTAAAATATTTCTTTCCTCAATAGCCCATTATGATATGGTTGGACTCTCAGTACTATGGTCGCATTGTGTTTGCGCCCATCAACATTGTCTTATACAATGTGTTTTCATCACATGGACCAGATTTGTACGGAACAGAGCCATGGTCATTCTATTTTGTCAACTGTTTTTTAAACTTTAATTTTGTATCAATATTTGCTATCCTTACACCATTTGTTTTGGTATGTTCCTAAAAATATTATTAATACCAATGGTATCTAGTTATTTGGATATTTATGTTCAAATTCTATAATCACTGTTCTTACCTCTCTTAAAGTTCGTTTCAGAATTTGTGGTCAAATCTCAGCCTAGACATTCAGCATGTCTACCATTCTGGTTGTCGTTAATGCCACTTTACCTATGGTGTGTGGTGTTCTTCCTGCAGCCACATAAGGTAGATTTGTTGTCATTTAATTGCATCGATCTTGTATTGATATAAGATCCGGATTGCTGATTAATTCCTTCTTTTCTTTTCTAGGAAGAGAGATTTCTTTTTCCAGTGTATCCTCTCATTTGTCTATGTGGTGCAGTGACTGTTGATACTTTGCAAAAGTTGTGGTTTGCTCTTTTAATACAATTTCGTAAAAAAAACAAGGCAGACAGCAAGAAAATGCACTATCTGAATGACACAATTCCTATTTTTGTCTTTGTCGTAGCTATTTGTTCTATTCTTGGCGTGTCACGCATTCTTTCCCTGCATAAAGGTACACAATAATAAATTAATTGAGCATTTATGCATGGTTAACATTCTAGGATTTGAGAGTTTACTTAATAAGTTTGTCACAGGTTATCACGCTCCCATGGATATTCTGATGGAGTTGGGTGGTTTAGAGAGCAGTGGAGAGCTCCCCAAGGGGAATATAAATGTTTGTGTTGGTAAAGAGTGGTATAGGTTCCCTTCGAGTTTCTTTTTGCCCAATGACCGGTATGTGGGTGTAATCAATAGAATTTCATTCAGTTATAACTTTGTCTTTCTCCTTGCGATTATAATTTTAAATTAATTTAAAATTTCATTCTCCATTGTTACAGATTCCACCTTAGATTCCTTCAATCAGAATTTAAGGGACAGCTCCCTGCTCCCTTCAGCAGTGGTCAGAATGCAACTGCCATCATACCGAAAAACATGAATGATCAAAATCTTGAAGAGCCTTCAAGATATGTAAGATTGTCATAATTTCGATTATTCCAAACTTAAGCTTATCAACTGATTTACTTTCTATTTCTAAACTTGCCATCAAATGTTACAGTTTCCTGTAGAAAAATGTCACTTTTTGATTGATGCCTATCTAGGCTCTGAATCTCCTCTTGAGCCACATTATGCGAGTAATAATTCTGCATGGACTGTTGTTAAGAGCCTTCCTTTCTTGAATGCTGCAAAGTAAGACCTAATGTGTACATTGGATGCTCATCATACTTCCATCTTTTATCACTTACTTGTGCACTCACACTCATCCAATTCTTTTTTTAGGTCAGGAAAGTTTTTCCGAGCCTTCTACTTTCCATTTTTGTCTGCAAAATTCTGTGAGTATGGTACCTATTATTTGTTGAGGTCCTTGCAAACATAACATTCCACTTATTTAAGTCTCAAGTTTTCTCTCTGTAAGAATCTTTACACAAAGGAATTAGTATGTGCTCAATACATTTTTTTTTAATTCTTTACTAAATACAGCATTGAGTTTCCATGTAGTTAAGAAGTATCATGTTTGTATGTTCAATGAGGATTAGTACAAAGATTAACCAAAGGTTCTCACTTAAGTTTTCTGAAAACAGTGGTCTTGGCATATTTTATATTAGCTGATGTAAGAGTATAGTGTCTTTACTCTTTTCTACCCCAACTGGGTAAAACTTTTGTACAAAAGTTGTCCTCTGGATCTTTGTCCTATTAGCATTGTATTTGATTGGCTTGATGCATTTTTATATTCCTAATTATTAACTTAGAACACTATTTGGCTTTCTGGAATGGAGTGCCCTTCCGTCTCCTTTGCACATGTTTCAGTTTATAGTCCGAGGTAAGTTTTTTTCATTCAGGTATCTTTTTACCACACATATGGAATTGAGTATGAAAATCCTCGTTAATACATGAGTTTTCACTAAGGAAGTTGTGCACAGCTAGTTATTAACATTAAACTTAAGTAAAAATATACTTTTTGTAATATGTGATATATTTATATTGTTATTATTTCAAGCTCAATAAGTTATTGATTGTCTTTTTTTATCACTCCAGTTTTTACTCGTTTTTCTAGTCTTGTGGTGTTGTCTCCAGTTGATAGATGTTTTGTGTAGATTGGGTTAGGTTGGGGGGGAGGAAAATTAGAGTTTTGAAGAAGAAAAAATGGGAAAAGATTTAGGATTTAATATGTAACTTTTTTTTTAAATATAATTAATAGTTTGTAACAATTGTATCACAATGGTTCAATTAAGTGGCATACCTTGTATGAGGAGAACCATGTGGTCCAATCAAATTATCTTTAAGATTGAATTTATCCTTCAAGTAGATTGACCTCACGTCTTTTATTTACTTAATTGAACATTTTGCTCCCTAGTAATTTTTTAGCACATAGAGTTGCTGTTGTGTTACTTTACTTCAATGTAATTGACTGTTAAACCTATCCGTCTTACAACAAATAATATGAACTCTCAGAATTTTTAATTTGAAAAATTTGAGATGCAAATTGTGAATTAGTTTAAGACTAGCAATCCAAGTATCATACTCAATCATTTTTCTTTTTCTAAAACAGCCAGCTTTGAGTGCAAATACAATGGTCTAAGGTGCCCGCAGATATAAAAATTTTAATACTTTATCTAAAATATATACAAGAGTTCATCTGTTGGACCCATAGAGCAGCATTGGCAAACAAATATAACAAGAAGAAATTTTGGTATCTAGATTAGCACCATTTGTATTTTGAAAATATAGGCACCACAGAACACTCTTAACAGAACAAAAATAGCATTGGGTAGATAAAGCCTCATCAAGTTGAATCTGGAGTAAGCTGAAGAAAAAGCCACATGCCTTAACTCTAGGGAGAAAACTATGTGGCTGCGCCATATGGCTTGCTTCAGCTTATCCACCTATATTTACGTTATTTTTCTTCACTCGTTATTTGGCAGCAACTTCAAAGCAATAACAAACTTAGTATAAACTAAAGCTTATACTGTTTAGGTAATCAACAAGGAATCAAATTTGAGAGATATGGCACATCTTAGGGAAATGAAATACTAGATATCAACGCAGAGTTAATAGAGGAAACATCCATAAATAAGTAAAATAAGATAGATATAAAAAAAATAGATTACAAACACTACCATAATGAAGTGAAACTAGGTGCTTCAACTAGAAAAACAAGTTCTTTTAGTGAATGAGGGAACAAGATGACAGCAAATGTATGAAATGCATAAAAGAGAAATGAAGAAGATCAACAAGGTTTTAAATGTAAAATGATAATGCTCATACTGATAATTTTAACCTACCATCTCAATTATTAAGTAAAAGCAGATTATTAATAACATATTACTGCTCAGTGCTTAAGGTAGGTACATCACAATAAAAAATATGAGTGACGTAGGATTTTAAAATATATGGCACACAGGTCAAACTTCTTTCAGGATTTGAATCTTGTTTGATTTTTTTCTTTTTTGAAAGTGTGTTGTATACAGAATCAAGCACAATCCATCAAGAATTTAAGTAAATTCAATACTGGGTCATAAATGTCAACAAAGGAAACATTTTATGTGGGATAACCAACAATGGCAGTGGCAAGTTCATTACGCTACAGAAGAATTTTCTGCACTCTTCATTTTAAAACAACCAACATATACTCCTTTGGTGTTTCACAGACATTCTAAAGGATTCACGGGTGTGTATATTTTGTAGAGGGTGAACTACCGTGCCTCCATTGCTTCTGTTTTATGCATTGTATCAATTTTATACCGACCCTGATCCTCTGGAATACACTTGTTTGAGGGCATTGGTTCAAATTTACATAGAACTGAGAATATATCACCTCCTAAGCGTTGAGCTAGCCAGCGATTCTTTATGACAGCCAACTTGAGACAGTCACATTTGAATTTGGCTAGTAGATTGGTGTGAAGAGCTCGTCCCATACCTTCTATAACTATAAGGTCGACATTGTGATGAATCATTGCTTGAATTAATTGTATGCTAACGCGGCTGAAAAAAGGATAAGCTTCTTTGAAGTAACATTTGGATTAAATCAACTGTATTTTGGTTCTCTGAGAATATACTATACCTGAAATCCAAACAAGGCCCAGACTGAGCTGTGGGAACAGCAATTAAACGTTGGGTTGTGAGTGCCCCTGCAATAACTGGACATAGAGAACTAGCTCTACTAAGAACTCCTAAGAGTTCGGTATGAGTCACATCATTTAAAGCTGGCTCTGAATTAGAACACAGTAACACACGGGTGCCCCTTTTCAACATTTCTCTTGCAAATGGTATGATGCCAAGAATCAAATCCACGCCACAGTTGTCTACAAAAATAGCGCAACAATTGTGTGCTGGTCTAGTTTTCATGTGATGTACCCAAAGATCAAGGTCATCTATTAACCATGGTCGAGCTGTAAAAATTTGGACAAATCCAGAATTATTCCAAGAAATTAGAAGGGTGTAAAGCTAGGAAATAAAGAATACACAATACTCACGCTGAATTGCCCCAAGGGCCTCTTTCATGCCAAAAGAACCCTTGTCAATAAGTTTGACGGACTCAGCAGCACCCCAGTCGAACATGTTACCCGCAAGTATTGATGTGACAAGTACTTCATGGAGCTCTGAGCCAGAGAGTTTATCCAAGTCAGAAAATCTGGTAGATAACTCATTAAGAGCTGTTTCATTTTCAGACTGCTTTTGCTGCAAATGTATTGACACAGGTAAAGCAAAGCATAAGAAAAACTCTTTCAGATATTAGAATCAGAACAAAAGTTAGATAGTTTGGGTTGCATACCAATAAATAGGGGTCTGGGAAATCTAGCTCACGCAGACAGTGTTCTATGGTATCTAAAAGACTTCTTACAGTTAGACTGCCATAAGCACTGGAAAAATTAGTTTATCAATTAGCTTATCATCTTCTCTTGATGGTGAGAAAGCAGTTTAATTTAAATGTCATTACTCACAATGGATGGGTTCTTAAATACTGAATTCGGGCTACAAACTTATCTTTAAACTTTTGCCCTCTTTCCTCAGCTGTTTCTGAATCAGGTTGGCTTAAGACTGCTCTCTGAACATACTTATCTACAGATGTCTCAAAACTATCAAGCCAGTAATGTCTAGATTGTTAAGAAAGTAAAACAGGTTAGAAAGTCAGTTCATCAGTTTTTCCTTCTTTTTCACTTGCAATATTTCAACAAAATTGTTTACCTAGCGTCATTGTCTTGCGTGAGATTTACCGTGTCAGGCGTATAGTCGGCTGGATCCGCAAGTAAGGGAAAGAATCCAACTGCTGACTCCCAACGATCAATTTCCAACTGGCTGACAGGCAGGCCTGCCAGTAAAGGAGTTACTACAGTTCCCTGCAAGCCAGAACTGCCATCATAATTTTCTTGCCAAGAATATTTGTCAGTATCTGAAATTATAAAAAGAAAAGAAAAGTCACAGTGTGAAAGTATGCAATTGAATTTTACAATAAAGAAAATTAAAAATCCTCACCACATTCCTCGGCTCCTTTCAAGAAGGCACCAATTGCTCCAAGGTACCCCTCATGACGCAGGAATAGAGATTGAACTTGACCTCGGCTCCAGTAATTGATGGCGAAACTGACAGTGTGCATACTAAGAGGATGATTCCGCAAGAAGTGTCCACCAAAGTAAACCTACACATATGAGCTGAGATGAAGATGACTGAAAACTCATTCTTGTGCAACAATCAAAGATCAGTGTAATAGAAAAATTGTAAATGTAAGGAGGAGGGGAAAAAAATCTCACCTTTTTCAGATTATGCATCATTGCATACAAACAAGCTATTTGCCCAATGTCATTGCTGATTGTAAAGAGCAAACTTTTGGCGATGTCAGCCTCAGCAAATTGTGACTTGCATTTTTCATTTGATGCATTATTACAGTTCATTGCTTTTCCAAAAGCTGAGGCAATCAAATCACCAGACAATCCAAACTTTTCATAATCTGAACCAGACAGATCTCCAACCAACACATCAACATTTCGATGGTCTCCTTTCTCAGCCAGATCTAACAACTCATCAAAGCCCTTGGCTGAAGTAAGTAATGAACCCAATCCCCAAAACGTTCCTCCCCCAGTTGCTGTACCACCAATTCTTTCATGACAATGCTCACTTTCAACCTTCATAATACTCACTCCAGAACCAATATTTACCAACATGTAAGGGAATATGTTAGGATCAGCAGACTGAAACACATACTCGGGCTCCCCATGGCGATGGTATGTAAAAGCTTCATTTGAAATATTTTTCAGAAGAAAATTGCAACCTTTAATGAGGCAGTCAATTTCATCTTCTTTGTCGACTGACAAGCCTAGTTTATCTTGAAGCAAATCAGCATATCTGAATGTGCCGATGCCTGTTGCTTTAATAGTTTTTCCAGCCATTTTATCTTTACTTTGGATAAGATTTGCTCGAACAAAGTCCAGACAATGTTCAATGTACTTTGTTTCAAATTTGATAAAATGGAGCCGGGCTCCTTCGGAAACTTCATACACAAATGAGTTTCTGTCTGAAACTCTAGATTTGCCATCTTCTCTCTCTGAATCATAAAGTACTCGTCGATGTGACACCGTTGAATAGTAGGCAATTTTTGTCAGAGATATACCTGAAAAGCCAACACATAAACCATATAGAGTATTTTATGATTTAATAATTAATACTTTTGGAACGTTTTTCCTCCCCAGTTTCACCCATTTTCGTTCCTTACGATTGTCCAGCCTATGGATAGTCTAAATGAATAAAGGAACCTTACAACTAGATCCACACAAAATTTTATGGACCACAAACTTACCAATATCTATGGCAAATCGTTTTGCATTCCTCAGATTTCTAAAAGCCTCTTGTGTGCAAGGTATTTCAATACTTTTTGGGTCTTTAGCACTGACATTCTCTTGTTGAGCCATAGCAATAAAGTTCTATGACACTGGTTTCTCAACTTCTCTCTGGATGCAACCCAGTTGCTGATAACGAATCCTACAAAATCTAAATCAAACACAGACTAGAGATAAAAACACGAAAGTTCATACAAAGGAAGCAGAAGGTAATGGAGTGAGGTAAGAGTTAATAAACATAAGTCAAGTGGAATTTTTACCTGACAGCATTTGACTAGAGAACCTTCAAAATTCTAACGCCACCAATCGTATTCATATTTTACAGTCCGATAAAGTCGATCATTACATACCTAAAATTTATATAAAATGACCTTTCTTTGTAATCAGACGACAATAGTTTTAACGTCAACTAGTCTAGCAGCTGTAAATAAACATGTACGTCAGCGGTGAACCGGAGGGGAAGGGGAGAGGGTGGGGGAACTTGGTCAAAAGTCTGGTGAAACACACTAGAACCCTAGTGCGAGGCTAAAAACCACCTCTCATTCACATTCACTTCTCACGTCATAACATCCCCAGCCTTTTACTTTCCATTTCGTGAACTGGCGTCTTTAAAAAAAAAGTGATATTTCGCATTTATGTAAAATTACAATATGTTTTAAATCTGTTTTTCTGGATCCCTTGCAGAATGAGAACTATTCCTTGATCAGTTTCGTGCCAACCTCTTCTCAGAACTGTTTGCAAAGCAGCGCGTAGAGCCGCGCATTATTCAAACGCCGGCTGAGACCCGCTCCGCTGCTACCATCCGCTACTCTCTTCTCTTGTCTTGCACGTCCCTATTTGTGGCCACAAAATTGTGGCTTATTCCGACCTGACTATAGAACATCCTTTTTCGGGTAATATGAAATCCGAAGCCTTCAGGCTGTCAGCAGAAGGCAAGGACCTGTTCTGCACATAATCCCTGACAAGCCGAAAGGGCCTGGACGCATCTACACTAAATGGGGCCCGGGGTCCCCGGCCGCATTGTGCATTGTAACCACAATTTTGTGGCCACAAATACGGACGTTTCACTTGCGGCTACCGAACGCAGAAAAAAAAATATTTCGCAGGCCACAACATTTTAAGTTCAACTTTAATCTCCTATTTCACCAAGCCTTCGTCGAAGGTCCATAAGAGACCCGACGGCCCATTTCCAGCGAACGGGACAGGAACGACACAGGAGGGTAACCAAATTCAGGCGGAGCGGTTCGCAAGCGCCTTTGCACATTAATTGATGTGCATTAAGTGCGGCAATGCGCACTGAAATGCGCAAAAAGGTAACACATTTTTACGCGGTTAATGTTTGTTACGCGCATAAGTGCGCATTTAATGTGGAAATGCATATGGAATGTACGTACCTCTAATGCGACTAAAATGTGTTACCACGTAGGCGCATCTAATGCGCACTGCCTGATCGGCACTGTACAGGAGGCCGCATAAGGCCCGTCCCATTCGGACAACAACCCTTATGTAGCTTAGAGTATTCGAACCTGCGGAACTCTACGAAAGAGGGAATGGTGAAACGCGGCTGTGTTCATTTTCACTCAAAAGTTTTTGGCCAGAGAAAATATCGATTTGACTGAGATTCGAACCACTGACCTTCCAGTTTCTCATGCACATACCAAGAGCCAAAGGCATCAAATGCGCGTCAATATGCATAGAAATGCACATTAAAGGTGATACATTGGTGACGCATTAAATGCGCGCAGTTCGCACTAAATCCATATCATGTTGCGCATCAAATGTTGTGATCCGCTTTAAAGGCGTATGTGTCGCCTTTTGTGTGATTTCCCACGCGGATTGTAGCGCATTTGATGCGTTTGGCGCTACTACTGGGGCACTGACGCGAGCGACTGACTCTGAGTCGACGCGTCTCCGCGTCTCATACCACCCCCCTTTGTAGACTGCCGGCGACGAAGTGGTTACGTCAGCCCCGTGTCAATCAGAGATCGCAGGTTCGAATACTCTGGGCTTGTTTGTTCCTCTCGTTCCTGCGGCGTTGGTTATCGACCAGGTTTCACCGCGTCGCGGTAGGTAAGGAGACTCGGCTCCAGACCTAGGGTTCGACTTACGGTGAAAGCGGGCCGTGGGAGTTCCTTATAGGTGTGTTCCGACTTGCACGAAAAGCGGGTGTAAACGGTTCCCTAAATTCCACGTCCGTGTAGCCAAAAGTTGTGTTGTCGCCAAAGACCGGAAAAAACGCGAGCATCGCGGGATTGCCTACGCACCCTCCGCAGGCGCCTGGTGGGTATGCTGTCCCGTTGGACGCGCGAGCA
>NW_026267148.1:1259653-1264673 GCF_000697945.3 Frankliniella occidentalis
CACCCTCTGTGGGCGCCTTGCAACTATATTTAGCTACAACTCTCTAGCAACAACTATGTGGCTACATACAGTCTGGAGAGCGATTAGAGAGCTCAAGGTGAGCTCACCGGAAGCGCCTTTTAGAGCGCCTTCTAAACCGCTCAAAACAAGGGTGAGGGGTTGTGTAAACGTTCTGAGAACGTACTTTAAGTGAGCTCACCGTGAGCTCTCTAATCGCACCCCTGAAGCCCGTGGGGTTTTGCCTTGGGTTTTGCTGTGCCTGTAACCGTTCAGGTTCAAATCCTCGGAACTTGCAAAATGATACCGAGTAGAATGCGCAATATTTTCCGATCATCGGTGCAAAATTACACACTTCATCGATGTAGAACCACACATCGAACATTAACGCACTTGATTATTCCAAATAAATCTCACTAGGAGGTCAGAAACAACTGTAAATTTCAAGAAGAAGGGGTGTGAGCTACGCGCTCCGTGTGTTTCTCATCCTTTGGCGCGCTTCCACTCCGCTCGTCTTTTGTCTCCCCCCCCCCCCCAACGCAATATATCACCCCACCACACCGGTGTTGGTGTTGTTTGTTGTTATCAGCTGTTCTCTGTTTGTTTATTTATAATCTTCTTGTTGTTATCGAATCCGGCGCCGCGGCTCGCACACGTCATTCGCGCCTGCGTGTGAGGAGACCCTGCCCGGCTCGGCCGGCACATGTGCACAGCTGTCGCAGCTGTCACGGACACTACCTGAGCCCAACGGACGGGGCTACTGTCTCCTAACCAAACTGTCACTATGGTCTACGTGACGTTTCTCCACCCTGACCTGGGCATAGGCGGCGCGGAGCGGCTCGTGGTCGACGCTGCTCTGGCCCTCCAAAGCCGCGGGCACTCCGTCCACTTCGTGACTAACCACCACGACAAGAATCACTGTTTTGAGGAGACGAAGAATGGCACCTTCCCGGTCACAGTGGTCGGTGACTGGCTCCCCAGGAGCATCTTTGGCTACGCCTACGCACTCTGCGCCTACATTCGGATGATTTACGCTGCCTTGTATGTAGTGCTCTCTAACAACATTCCATCAGACGTTTTATTCTGTGATCAGATCTCGTATGCTGTGCCAGTGCTGCACTTGAGGTACTCTAGAGTATTGTTTTACTGTCACTTCCCTGACCAGCTGCTCAGTAAGCCTGGAGGAACACTGAAGATGCTATATCGTGCTCCACTCAATTGGCTAGAAGAAAAAACTACTGGGCAAGCAGACAAAATAGTAGTCAACAGCAAGTTTACAAGAACCGTTTTCAAGTCTACATTTACCAACATCCAAAAAACACCGGACGTGTTGTATCCCTCTATAAATACTGATCTTATTGACTGTTTGAATCCAGAGCCCTTATCGAGTGTGCTTCCTGTTGACATTCCTGACGATGCTTTTGTGTTTTTATCAATTAATCGTTATGAAAAGAAAAAAGATCTAGGACTAGCCTTAGCAGCTTTAGGCCAATTAAAAAATTTACTTGCTCCAGCAGTTTTTAGTAAGGTTCGTGTCATCATGGCAGGTGGCTATGACAGGCGAGTCACTGAAAACATTGATTGCTACGCTGACCTGGTTGTCCAAGCTGACCAGCTTCAAATATCGTCTCAGGTCATCTTTCTGAAATCACCTCCTGACACTCAGAAAATTGCATTGCTTGCAGGATGCCACTGTGTGTTGTATACTCCAACAAATGAGCATTTTGGTATTGTCCCATTAGAGGCAATGTACACTTGCAAACCAGTAATAGCCACAAACAGTGGTGGACCAACTGAAACCATTGTTGATAAAAAGACTGGGTACTTAAAAAATCCTGACCCCAAAGCTTTTGCAGAAGCAATGGCTGACTGTGTACAGAATCGTGACAATTGTGCTAAACTAGGACTGGAAGGGCGCAATCGATTCAGAGATCATTTCTCTTTCAAAGCATTTACTAATCAGCTTGATACCTATATAAATGATCTAGTAAATGATAAGAAATTGGACTGAACAATACTACTCTGTAACATTGCTGTAATTTAAGGCAACTGTCTTGAAAAATAATAATAAAATATTTTTATTTTGTCCTTGTCAAGTTTTACTTTTTTTCTTACATTTTTCACTCCTTTGATTTTTTTTTTTAATAGTTAAATTTGGATCATTGAAGATTAAGACAGAACCAATAAGGGGTGGGGGTAGGGGGGTGGCGATCTCAATTTTTCATGACTACTACAGCTGCAGTCTCCTGACTGCAGGAACGCAGGAACAAACCTGTAAACATGGCCGCCCTCATGCACAGAGTTTTAAAGCTTTCGTGCATTCGAGTAGACAAATCTCTGAGTTTATGGAAAGAATGTTGTCCATTACATTCCTTAACTACCAGGCTCATTTCCTCCGACAAAAGTGGTTCTGGTACTCCTAGCGAAATTGTTGCAGAAAGCAGTTCCTCGGCTGAAGGTGGCCCTAACCAAGCTGTAGTAGTTGAAAACACACTTCCTCAAATGAAAAGAGCCAACGAAACCCACCGTAATGTATTAAAATATCCCACCTTAATCAAGTCAGATGCTGGCACTTCAGAAGTAAGCTTCGCCACACTGTTCAGGGAGTCGAACTTCGCTCATGTAAGTAGCAACTGTCTTCTTCCTTCGGCAAGAAGACTATAATGGATTACTTTAATCACTAGCGCCGGATCCATTCACCTCACAACACCTTTTGCAGCTAGGTGATCCACGAGGGAAAACTGTCATCGGAAGGATATACAGAGTTGTAGGTGATGACTTATACATAGACTTTGATTGGAAGTTTCCTTGTGTTGTTAAGAGGCCAAGCCAGGATGCACAGTGAGTACATTTCGGATCACTTATTGGGAAATAGTTTTATTAATGCTCATCTTCTAATACCCAGTGTCTTTATTTTAGCCTTTATGTAAACAACGCAGAGGTCCGTCTTAGAATCATGGACTTGGAAATGTCAACTATATTTCTAGGAGCGGAGAAAGAGACATCTTTGAATGAAGCCAACTGTTTCCTTGTAGAACTCATTAATTCTCCCCTAGGTGTTCCAAAGCCTAGAGAAGATACTTTCTCATATATTTAGTTCTTATTATATTTTGCTTAAACTTTGCATGTCCTGGCACAGGCAGCATGTTATGTCTATCTGTTGAAGGGATGTTTGAAGGGATGTTAATAAATCATATTCACTGTTTCTATACACATAAATCTTGTATTTGTCATTTCTAAAATATGTTATTGAAAATTTGCATTGAACTTGTAACATAGGCAACTATGTACCACACACACTTTGAATTGTCCACTGCTGCAATCCTAAAACGGGTAGGGAAGACAAAGTTACAAATGCATGTCAACACCAGAGTGTAATGGTGAAACCTGGTAGGCCCAGTCTTCAATGCTAAAATATATACATTTTTTTTTTTAACATTTTTTGGTGTACAAAGTACACTCAAAATTAAGCACTATCATCATCAGTCCCTTATTACCTTGTAAGATTAAACTCATCCATCTCAAAAAATACTGAAGTAGTGTAGGTTCTGTACGAGTGTTCTTGAAAACCATATGCAAAGCTAAAAATGTAATGAATTGACACTTTTATAGCTGACATGTATCCAAATATCTTTTCAAGCTACACTAGGAAGGCTCTTAAACCATATGTTCGACAAAGTCATCACAAAAAAGGAAAACAAAATATTCAAGACGGATTGAAGAGAAATTGCCCACTATTGTATATAACCACAGAACCACAGTTCTCAAAGAATGACTAGAGTTATAAGGATAGATCCAGCACAAGACAGTTCTGTACATGTGACAAGCTGTGGTGCTATGTGCAGGTACCAATGAACGAGAAAAAGAGATTTGACATAGTAACCACTAAAGACTTTGCAATGCAGATCTATGAAAATATTAAATATCCTCACAATTTTATAACTGTTACAGACTTCATAAAATAAAATTTCAGTATCTTTGATCCATGCCACTTTTCTCTCTACATTACTGCTAAAGTTATGGTTCATTTTAAAATGTTTTTCTAGTTAAAATAAAATTAAAAAAAAAAAAAAAAATCTACGTGCCAGCCTAGGACACATGATGTAAAATATCTTAAGATTCAATATTTTTACTTACATAAAAAAGTAATTGTATCTTGTTTACAATGAGCAGCATTTAGCATTATCTTTCCTAGGATCATCAAAGGTCAAAAAGCTTGCATACCTGGACAGAAAATTTCTTTTAAGGTCAAGTTGTTTGAACATAATGTAATAATGGGACACATATGCACACATGTGCACCAGCACCAACCAACAGCAGGAAAATGCCAGTTCAGAGTTTGTGAGTGTTGCCAACTTGCACAACGCTAGATTGTCCTTTCAAGTTAATTCTCACCAGATTAAGGGGTGGCTACCCTATGTGAGTAAGACCCGCATTCAACTCCTAAATTAGGCATTTTTGAACAATTAATTACTTGTTGCATACTGAATACTACTACAAGATATGATCCTTAAAAAAAAAAAAAAAAAAAAAAAAAAAGTCTGAAAATTTCTAGTATTGACCTGTCAGCTATAAACATACACATACTAAGTTTGCCATTTTCTATTTAACAGAGAAAAGCATTCATTGTAAGTTCAATGTCTATAGAAATAGGTAAGATGGCACACTATTAAAAACTTCTAGGTGATAAATGACCCACATTTTAAGGATGCACAGAAAGAAAATTCACATACTATGCAAAACAGGTTTTCTTAAAACACAAAATTGATAACAGCTGCTACCAGCATTATTGCCAACCAATTCACGCGATTAAAAGACAACATTAAAAACTGCATTTTGTCAACCAATTTATACACTTGATGCCAACCACACTACATTTGTCAAAAAAGTGCTTTCTGAATGACGCATACTTTAAAACAAAGAGCTGAGTATCGCATTTTCTACAGATGTCTGAAAAAGAGAGATATGTACCCAAAATATATTATTAGTAAATAAACATGGCAACAAGAATGGGGCACATTGA
>NW_026267148.1:1264723-1279933 GCF_000697945.3 Frankliniella occidentalis
GGGCCGGCAAGCAGCATTCCACCCGGGGCCGCCCGAAGGGAGGTGAACCGCGTTGCACTTGACATGTCCGACGCACCAGCAACGACATGGCATGCGGGTGCTTTCAAACTATTGCCATCTCAAATAATGCAATCGCAAAGATACCGTAAGTCTGAAAAACTGAGACTCAAGTTACATGATTGTATAAACTGTGATTTTAGCTTCTAAAGACTGAGAATGCAAATTCAGACAGGGTAAATGTGATGTGGAAAATTCAACAAACAAGAAATAAATAAAAGTGCAAAGAAGATTAAGAGATCAGCAGATATCATGGGCTGCTAAATAGCAAACCACAAGTAGATCCTGTTAGTTAGGTTTGTTGCTTGTCCACATTAAATGCAGTATCGGTTAAATAGAACACTAGATAAGAAACTAGAGAGAACATCATCCTGAATACAAGGGGGTGTTAACTTTACCTAAGAATATAGTTCAAAACACAGAAGTAGAAGTGTTGTCATCAGTAGCTGACTATTATTTTTTTAAAAACAAGGCACGCAACAAGCATTTTTAATTGGGGTGGTTGGTGATCAGCCACCAAAGTCTCTGCAAATATAGATTATGTTATGTTGTAATAGTTTTTGGAGTCCAAGACTTAATGGATCATTAGCCATTACAAAAACAAAATTTAAAAAACAAATGACAAATAAATAGGTACTAATACCAACAAGAAAAATATGTGCATAGAAAAATGAACATTGATGCTTCGGATGAAGACCCAATGCCTCAATACAAACTACACAATGGATTGTCATACAGTGCTCAACAAGAAGACTTTCACTCACAATTATGGCAAACTGAAACATTTCATAAACATAACTGAATTTCAATTTCCTCCATACACTTCCTAGATATATATATATATTTGTATATGTAAATATACGAACACAGTCTGTTCACATGACACATCACAGCTCTCTCATGGACACAACAGAAGTTAACTGGAAAATGACATCAGAAATTTTGTTGCCTTTTTCTCTTCTGGTCCATAGCATCAAGAATTGGCTGCCTCTTGGTCTGATACCTCCGCCTTAGCTCATCTATCTCTCTCTCCATTTCAGAGTCAAGGTTTGCCATTCTCGTCTGTAGCTCTTCATAACTCAGAAACTTGAGCTGGAATTATGATAATACTGTTAGTCCACACAAAAACCACCACACAGAAATGAAAAAGAATTTAATAAAGTAACAAATATAACATATTCAAGAAATGTGACTCACAAATTCAAAGTCTCCATCAACATAGGCACGTTGAAATTTAGCTTGATTTTCATGATGATTAATACAAGGTCCATGATTGTGGTTATCAGAAGGTACTCGGTGCAGCTGCCCACCGACTGCTGAAATTTGATTGAGCTGAAGCTGAAGGTGGCTCTGAAATCTTTGTCTCTCTTCGCCAGATAACTGAGCTGGAGCACTAATCTCACTATTCTGAAATTTTAAAAAATGCATTCATTTGTCTCAATGCAAAGTTATAACCACAGCCACATTAACTGTTCAGATATGTAACAAGAAAACTGGGGAACAAACCTGATGATTTTGTTGATCTAAAGATTGTAGCCTTTGTGGAGGTACAGGTACTTCAGTTGTTGCAGCAGATACCTGGTCATAGGTCGCCATATTATGAGATGGTGATTGAGGCAGTTGACCGTTATTCTATTCAGACAATGAAATAAATAACCGTAAGTCAAAATAGTTTTTTCTTTCGTTTTTTTTCTTTGGTCTTTTAAAGAAAAACAAATTGTTAAATTTGTTGATCTTGCTTTTGGCAATTTACAAACCTGCAATTTTACATTTTCAGCTTCTTTTTTGTCAAAATGATCTAAAAAAAGAGGCCTGTACTTCTTCCCAGACTCTCCAGGTCCAGTATCATGCCCTTTATCAAAACAGAAATATGTTTTAGAGAAGTAATTCAATGTCTTACTGGTCGGTTATAAAGTTGGAAAAGAAATACTAACTCTTCATTGTAGACTCATCTTCAGTATCACTATTAATAACCATTGTTCCTAAATCTGATTGCAGTTCCACCATAGTTCCACATTCACCTGGAACTAGAGTTCCCGAATCCATTTCAATCATCGTTCCTGAATCAATTGCATCTCTATAGGGCACTAGAGTTCCTGTGTCTCCAGCTACCATTGTTTTGCTATTTATTCCTTCATCATCCTGAAATAATTGTTAATATTAAATTCAGAAAGTAGGGGGAAGAGCAAACACAGAAGAGGAAATTTACTTACAGATTTATTGTCTATGTGATTTTGTTTGGCATTGTTTTTGCACCGTTGGTTTTCCCGGATTTCTCTTGCCTCCACAATCATTTGGCTCAGAATTGTTGGAGGTTTGGCATTACCTTCAATAAGATGGATAAAATGGACAGAAAATAATAGAATCTTATCAATAGATGAGATTACTAATTTTTTTTGTGGAGATCTAAATACCTATGAACTGGTGCTGTAGTAGTTCACTTGCTGTTGCTCTTTCTTCTGGGTTTTTAACTAAACATCGACTCACAAAGTCGATAAATTCAGGAGACCATTGATCTGGTTTTCTGAATGATGGGGGAGGTTTTGTTGGTATCATAAATATTGCGCGCATTGGATGAATGTCACCGTAAGGTGGCTTTCCTTCTGCCATTTCAAGACCTGTTATACCTGTAATATTCCAAAGGGTTATTATCAATCAACAAAAGAAATTATGCATTGGTACAATTCATGAAAAAATATCTCACTAACCTAAACTCCACATATCTGCCATACAATCATATCCTATTTCCTGAATTACTTCTGGTGCCATCCAGAAGGGTGTTCCTATTACAGTATTTCTCTTGGCCATGGTGTCCTTAAATAAAACAATTTTTTTTTCATAAAAGGCAGTCATTTTCAGACAAAATGAATAAAGGGATACCTCAAAACAAAACTTTTCTTACAGTTAGTTGTCCTGCTACACCAAAATCTGCTAGTTTTGCATGACCTTCTGTGTTAAGAAGAATATTGCCAGCCTTGATGTCCCTGTGAATTTTCCGTCTCAAATGGAGGTACTCGAGGCCTTTTAGAGTGTCAGATAAAATTGTGGCAATTTCATCTTCAGTCAGGGTCTTCTTTCGCAGCCTCATAATGTCTGATACTGAACCTGCTCCACAATACTCCATGACAATCTGCAGATAAAATTAGGGTTTCCATTTTTAATTCTATTATGAGTGTTGTAGAAATATTTTCAATCCTCATTATGGGTAGATAATATGGGGAAGCGGCGGAGATGGAAGGCAAGGGTGAAGAAGCCAACCAGCTGACTCAATGGCTGCATCGAGGCCAGGTCCACCCCAAGTTGTCTCTGCAGGCGACCCCCCCCCCCCCCAAAGTCTCAGATAAATATAACTGCGGCGGTAGAGAGGCAGAGGAAGCAGCTGGGCAGAGACTGAGGAAGGGGGCAAAACCAACCGCGCAGGTGCTGTGGGCCGGCAAGCAGCATTCCACCCGGGGCCGCCCGAAGGGAGGTGAACCGCGTTGCACTTGACATGTCCGACGCACCAGCAACGACATGGCATGCACGTCCACTACCGGGCCCCGACCCGAGCACGACACAGGTCACCAATCGCATGCGTGCCGCCATGCCCCGTGCTCACCCCCTGCGAGGGGGCCTAACTCTACTCGCACCACCATGTCTATCAGAGAATACCGGTTCGCCCAGCCGCAAGGAGTAAGCAAACCCGCTCTGATACACTCGGTGCACGCGGGGGGGATGGGTGGCTAGTGTCGTTGGAGCGAATGAGTGATGTACGCAAGCCGGCTGGCATACGTGCAGGTTGCCTATGCATTTGGTCTCTTAAAGCGTCCTGGTTAAAGATAATAGGCATGATGCCAACGCGCGAGCCTGTGCGGGCTAGTACACCGCCTGTAGGCAATACACCACGGTGTAGCGGGTTTGCCTACCCGATCTTCCCGTAAGGCGCCATAGCCTCTTGGGTATGCAAACCGCAACACTGGGGAGTATTAGCCTTCACACTCGGTATAAACCCAATCGCCCCGACTGCGTTGACGACCAATCCTGTACACATTTAGTGTGCTGTGCACCCCCAAATTGTTAATGGTGAATAAGGATGGGGAAGAGGGGGGGGGGGCAGAACAAAGGGCTGTGTTACCCACCCAGAGGTCAGTGTTCTTGAAGTATGACCCATAGTACTTCACAACATAAGGGCTGTCGCACTGTTGCATGATGGAGATCTCCTTGATGATCTCCTGCAGGTCCGTGTCGACTGGCACCTGCTTGATAGCCAGCACCTGCCCTGACTCCTTGTGCAGGGCTTTGTACACGCTGCCGTACGACCTGTGGGCGGTTTGCAAAACATTACAACTCGGTCGTCAGCGCAGAGGGAACGCCGCTGAACCGCGGCTAGGGGGTTGCTCGGCGCGAGCACGGTGGCAGCTTCTTACCCTTCTCCCAGTTTGCATATTATGTCGAACACCTCCTCGGGCTGCCGGGTCAAGCTCTCCTCGGAGAGCTTCGTCAGCTCGCTGCAACAGAAGAAACGCGAGGCACATTAGATCCAGGACACGCTGTGGTGCAGCAGGGGGCGCTGGGAAGGGGCGGGGATTAGGGCTTAGGGGGGAGACTTTCGAACTTTAATTCAAACACGTCGAGGAATTGGAGGTGGGGTACATGGCACAGAACGCACAGGCTATCGTAGGGGCCAAACCACCGGAAGTGAGGGAGAGGGAAAAGGGGGGGGGGGGGCTGTGATAAAGGCACGAGCAGTCCCCGCGGAGCAGGCCACTCCTCTCCCGCACTCTGTTGGGGGGCTCTGTGATGAACATACCGAGCTTCCAGGGTACATACTCAACAGCGGATTGAGCGGGGGCAAAGGGGAACTCTCGAATCTCGCCCTCGCCGAGCTGGGCTTTCCCTCTTTCCCCCTCTCGCCCGATGGGATAGTTTCGCACTCTTGAGGGGGGAAAGGGGGGGGCGGAGTCACCGTGGGTAAACACCAACATCACGGGATGTGGGAGGAGGGTGAGGGGCGCAGCGCAGGAGGACAACACCACCGCCGTAAATATTTCAGGAAGGGGACACCCGGGGGAGGGGGGAATCGGGCGTCTAGGGGCTGGTCGGTCGGTGCGGAGTGCCGGCCGATGCTGTCGCATACTGACGCACAAAGAACACGCAGACCGGGAGCCAGGAGAGTCGCTTGACTCTGTGAGCAGCCTGTGCAACTAAGTGTTTACGAGCGAGTAGTGTTTACCGTGTCTGCCCGCGGCGGAGTCATGACCCGGATATCAACAATAATCACAGAAACAACAAAGATGAAAGTGCCGCAGCCGCCGCCCGAGGCCCGAGCCAGCGCGGCGGGCGCGGGCAAAGGAGTTCACACGCGTCGCACCCGCTCCAGGGTACGGCCCACACCAAGAGCAGAGTTAGGTACCGCCGCCCCCGCCCTGTCTGCACGCAAGTGCACGCACCCTGAGCCGGAGTGCCTGTTGGCGCGAGGCGGGCTGCCGCCCCCGCTGCCGCCCCCGCTGCCGCCCCCGCTGCCGCTGCTGCCGCCCTGGAGGCGCTTCTCCCGCCGGGCCTTGCACGTGCTGCAGTCCATGGCCGGCACCTCGGTCTGGAACACGCCGCCGTTGCTGAACACGAGCGTCTCCATGGCGCCGGGGCGCGGGCGCGGCGCGCGCGGGACTGCCTCGCTCTGCCTTCCTCCTGCAACCGCGAGCTCCGCGCGAGCGCGCGCACAGCCCCGTCTTTCCGAAGGGAGAAGAAGAGAGGGGTGGGGGACTTCCCCTTCCCTCCCCTTCTTCACCAGGTCCCCCGCCCCCGGGTGCCCGGGGGCAGCTGGGGCCGTACGGGCCCGCGCCAGCAGGAATGCACCGCACTCGCGACATTCGCGGCGAGAATCGGGGGAGGAGGAGGAGGGGGGGGGGGAATGGGAGGTGATTGGGCACTCCGGCCGGCGGGTTAGGGTGAGAGCTTATTGGTGAGAGGGTAGCAGGCACTCGCCACGACCACCACCTGCCTGTGGGCAAAACCAAACCAAAAGGGCCGGGCGCAATATCCGCGCGATTTGTGCTAGACACAATCCCTACCCTGTTGAAATTGATGCACATCAAGTCATAGTGTCATGACTGGTCATGACAAAGGCACAAGTGCTGCAGGGAGAGCTCCTTGCACATTTTCATAAGTGGCTGGCAATGCACGTTACTCAGTGAGTGCACTGCTGCTAGACCACAACGAACGCCATCGGAGATATTAGTTTGCTAAGAAAGTGAAGGGGGGGACCACCAGTGTGCAGTATCCTGAAATTTGCAGCTGTACAGTTAGTTATGTTCTAGCTTGTCATTAGTGTCACTAACGAAAACAAAAAAAATAATTGGCTAATTTAGCACCACTGAATTTGCAAAATCAAGATCTCATAATCGCAATGAGGATGTCAGTGTTGCTGACATTGAGAGAAATTACTTTAATTTGCCACTATGCACAAAAGAGCTTATTGTTGTTAGAAGAGATCTATCAGTTTTCTCAATTGATAAAAATTATGCAAGTCTATTGTTCCGGAGTCAGCAGACAAGTGGGTAAAGAAGACTGACAACCATTTCAGGTTTTTGAGAACCAAAACAATGATAACTTTGAAATCAATGATAAGCACTACTCCGGTTGAAAGTTTAGATTAAGATCATGACAATGATTTGGCACTTGAAGGAATTATCCCATACAGTATCCATAGAGTCATAGCGGAACAAAAAGTCATCAATAACAAAGGCAGACTGAAGTTGCTAAACTGCCTAGTTCAAGGTCCTCCAGAAGATAGACACCTGGCCTAATCATTGGCACTGAAAACTGTATACAAGCAATACAACTACTCTATCCCTTACGAAATTTCAACATCATCCGCATAATACTAAAATTATTGCCGAGAGAGCCGTTGATGGAAGCGCAGACACAATGGAGAGTGGCAGCGCAAGGTTAGAGTGAACTACACTTTTAAGTCCGATTTTGAGTCTGACCACAAAAAGGACCGATTGAAAGCAAAGAAAGGATTTTCCAAGAGACACTGTCACAGCGACACACATTCACGATTGAGTTGTTGCTTCTTTAATTAGAACATTAGACATGCCAAGAACCTCTGCGGGGTAGACGGCGGCAGAGTGGTTTCGAACATTTACGTCGACTTACCTCTTGGATGACATTGTGGGTGTGTCCTTTAAATTCCTGGAATTCTGCGTAATGCCTGCGTTAGAGATCCATCGTGTTTGTTGTGTTTTTTCGACAGTATTGAAAAAGTCACCAGATTCCGAAGTTCCGTCCGAACCTCAAAACGGGGCGTCCATGTTGTCTTTGAACAGGGTGGCAGCGGCTTTAAACCTTAGCGGCATTAGCGCATGCGGGCACAATGCGTCATGAATAGAAAGCAGAATATGTCATCGATCGGCTCATTTGTCGAACGAACAAAGAGAAATGAAAAGATTCGCTTTCACATAGAGACATTACGATTTGTATTTGTTTTGTTTTTTCCTCTATTTTTAATGATTAGTTCTGTCATGTTGGCCCTGCTTGTGCTCCGACTGTTTGTATGGGAAACACAAAAACAAATAATTCCCTCCTTGATGAATGACATCGATTTTGCACTTTGTATTTTACCTTTTAAAATGTCTACGCTTAAAATATGAACTGTTTCTGTAGTCGAGAAACAATGTAAGTAGCCTCGCACATAACAGGGCGCGGGTCAAAGTTTTGGAAAATGGTTTTTCGAAGTCATGAAGTCATGATGAAGTTGTAGCAGAAGAAGCAGAAGCCGTTGCGCCAGAGCAGTAGCAGAGTCGCTGCGCTGTGAGTTGTGCCCTTCAGTTGTGAAAGAAACAAATAGCCATGGCCATGGCGGCCGAAGATGAAACGCGGAAACTATCCGACATTTTCGACGAAGGATTGGATTTATTCAATAGAGTCTCCAAGACTGATGAAGCAACGAATAGTTCAAACATTCAGGTGAGGCATTGTCATCAATGCTGTCTCTCTGCACCCTTGTGCCTACTCGTGATTGTTGTTTTTGTGTAGAACTCATATATTAATTTCTAATTTTGTTAGTTGCGCTATCTCATCTCGCTACTAAAATAATTTATGTCACTCCAAATTTTGACAATGATTGTATTTTATATGGTCTCTCTTCCCTTTGTCTGATTGCCTGCGGAAGAAACAAAATATTTGAAGTGTTACTGACGGCATGTTTGATGTGTAAAATAACACATAAAATAACAAATTATTATTAAGTACTGTGTTTTAATTTTCAATCTTCTTGTTTCAACAGGCTGAAATCAAAAGAAGCATGCACCTGTTTGAAGATGCAACGAGGCTAGTTTCTTTGGGCGGCCTTTTTTCATCAAATGAAAGTGTTGAAGAGGTGCCTACCAGCAATATAAAATATTTTTTATTGCCAGCATTGCTAGGAACATTGTCTTTAAAATTGTGTGTAGCTGACCGTTTAGAAGTGATTACTACAGCTGAAGTGTACTTCCGTGACTTTTTACAAAGAGTTAAGGATTATGGTGTAGCAGATATTGAAATTCCCCCAGCTGTGGAAATTCCCGATGAAGATTCGGCCACTGATATGGTCAACGCTATGCATACTAATCGAGGTATGGACATTGCTGCTATGGCAAGACAACGTCATGCTAAAATTGAGAGGTGAGTAACAAAACTTGTTCTTGCCTTGGTACTTCCGTATTATGTTTATAAAGACTATCTGCACTGTATTTATATTGTTGTCCTGGATTTCAAGGTTCAAGCAGCAAAAGGAACTTGAATCAAAGCTCCAGACCTTACGCAAAGCTATGGATTCAGAAAGTGTTGATGAAGATATCAAGCGTAACTATTTTCTAACTATGTGCAAATCTTATGCAAGTCAAGCATTAGATGAGTTAGAATGTCTGGACTCGGAGAAACCTCTCTTAGCGCATCGGGCGAAGGTTCTTACTGATGCTATACCTTACTTATTTTGTTTCAGTGTGTAATTCAAATAGAATAAGTGTTTCATTTCTTTTTCTTATTAGCTGAAGAAGCAAGAAGCCCTAGGAAAATCTGAAGATGAGCTTGAACGAGAAAAAAGACCTAAATTAACTCCAAGACGTCCTTTGATGCCGGTGATTATCACTAAAGATGAGGTTCAAAAAAGAGTTTTTGGTGCTGGGTATCCATCTCTTCCAACTCTCACAGTTCAAGAATTTTATGAACAGCGGTTGCGAGATGGAATGTAAGTTTATATCAAGTTTCCAGCACAGGAAACATGTATTATCTATTCCAACTTTCTTTTAAAGATAAAGTCCATGAAAAATATTCCCTTACAGATGGCAACCACCAAGCTCACAAGATCAGTCTTTGCAAAATATAGCCAATGATGACATAAAAGCCAAACAGAAGGAGGAAGAGGAAGTTGAGAAAGAAAAGAAAGTTGAGGCAGATGATCCGGAAATGCTAGCCCAGCAGAGAAACTGGGATGACTACAAGGACTCACACCGAACAGGCTGGGGAAATCGTATGAATAGAAGTTAAAAGCTCCATTTTTAACAGTTTACATGCACAGAGACAATTTGTGTTGTAATCCACCTCACTCTCCTACCATTCTGTAACATTTCCTGGAGACTGTTACATTTCTCAATTTAATAGATAACTTTTTTATTATTTACTCATTTTTGCTATGAAGTGTAGCGGGGTATTTAATGATATTGAAACGTTCCTTTAACAATGTTCTGTGTTTGTTGATGAAAATGTGTATTACTTTATGAGCTCTATGTATCACAATGTATCTATCTACCTACTTATTAATGATGAACTGACTGATTACATGGTTTCATTTTCAGTATTACTGGTATATTTTGTATCTTATCTTTGTTTTAAGCAATAGAGCTCAACATCTTCCACCAAAAAATTTTTGTCTATCAATTTACAATTATGTGAAGGAAAACATAATTCCCCAGTTTTCATGGTGATAGGTTGTTTTATTATTCTAATACAATGGCTCTATTGAACACATAAAGTAAAATCTGTCATGAAGTTAGCATCTTTAATAATTAACAACAAATAAAAAAACAACAATCTATTGAAAATCGTAATGGCTTTTGGATGCATCTTTTGGCCCCATACCAAATTATTTATATTTCACACAAGACTTCAGTTAACTTTGCTTACCTTCTAACACACATTCTAGGTGCCAAAAATAAAGGAAACAGCAAACAGATAGGAAAAGTTTGAAGCAAAGTTTAAGTTACTTATAGAAGGCAAAATGAGCTGACATCAACCACAATCCAGCAAACTAAAATTTCTCAAATAATAGCAAATTCTAGTAACAAAAGACATACCTTGATTATTCGTCCTAATATGTATCATCAACAAAATGCACACTTATCTAAAACAATTTGTTTAAAAAAAACTCTACACCCACTTCCCAGAATGGTACTAAAAAATCCTAGTACCCAAACAATAGGGGATCGGTCGTAGGTGTTAAGGTTTAAAGAGATTTTGGACTTGGCAATTCATAAACTAGTTGTAAGACTGAGTCAATGAAAATACTTATGTATATCTAACCCGAACGGTTAATACGGCATCTCAGCAAAGGAATTGATGGACAACCATCCTAAGGTGACCATTAAATTTTTTTGTTTCTTAAAAAAAAACCATCAGTTTTGAGTAACTACATGCACCCAGTAGCTTAGTTGTTTTATTATGTCTCAACGGCATAAACTTTACTCAGTTGCAACTCTACATGTTGCCTCAAACCACACTGCATAACAATTTATGAAAATTCTTAAGAATTGCACATCACGGTGGACTGTGGCATAAAAAACACCAGATAAAAATGCATATATATACAAAATGGATTTCAAAAAGGACAGCTATATCTAGTGTGGAATAACAAACAAAAATGGGAAAGTAATATCGGATTATACTCATGGATAGGTTGAAGCTACAGTGGAACATGTACTGTATCAAGTTTATTTGTCAGTTTAACTTAAAGCTTGAGTTCACAACTAAAACTATTGCGCTCACCATTGTTTGTCTTAGACTAGTTCAAGGTACTTGAGAAAGAGAAAGAGACCATCCAATAGACCACAAAGTTTCACACCAACAGGTTGACAATTCTTAAATAGGCATCAGAATACACACATACCGTATTTACTCAAAAATTCCTGAGGTAAGATCTTGGAATTTGATCTATGCGAACCTTATGAGTTATGAGATCTGGTTCTTTACATGATGACAACAGACGGCAAGCGAGTCAGGTACAATCAAGGCAACATGAGTGACGTGGCTGTGCTTTGATGCATGAGACACCATATCTCAAAAAAATTTAGAGGTTGTCTTTCGTACAACAAAACAAACAAAAACAAAAAAAAACCTAATTAAATATTGCTAAGTTGGAATGAACTCAAGAGATTTAACAAGGCAAATTAAAAAGAATAAAAATCGTTGGACGCGAGACATTGCAAAAGCTTGACAGAGGTCAAACTAGAACACATAAAAATGATATAGAAAAAACAACTACAAAGACAAATTTTAAATCTTTACAAAAAAAGGAAAAAAAAAAGAAAAAAAAAGAAATGAAAACGTGAAGTGATTTATTGGTTAACTGAAGCATTCATAAAAAATAAATAAAAGTCAAATACTGGTAACTGCATTACAAGAATCTTGTCCGCGCAAAAATCAAGCCACAGCTTGAATAGAGATGCTGCATTGATTCACCAATGGACATAAAACAGGAAAAAGTGGCTCATGAGTTTAAGTAAATACGGTACCTTTGATTGATTACGAGGTCCAATTTGATAAAAATCTATAAGGGTTCTATATCCCTTCTAATAAATGAGAGTCAAACATGATTAGAAGCAAATAAACTCTGTGGAGACCACAAACACACATGAAAAAAATCCCATGGATTTGATGCAGAAATCCACATACAGCGATTTGTGGCACAGCATACAGCTACTGTTAACATAAACTAAGTAGCATATCTATCAAATATATACACATCTATCAAAGAAAAGATTCCATTTTTATGTCTAGCAGTAAAATTAATGATTTCTTTCAACTGAAACATAGCTTAAGATTACTTGCCCTTTCACATTGAAACTTACTAAAATGTTGATGCCTCGTTTTCTTAGTAGATACTAAAAAAAAAAATACACCATTTTAATCAGTACAGTTCATCTTCATAAGGTACGGCATCCAAATCAGCATGATATATCCCATACTTTCTTAATTACAAGTAATTACTAGTGGCCAACAAAACCTGGAAGGTGTTACAGAACTTATATTGTACCTCCACAAAATACATAAAGTAGTTCTTACATGAAATATATACTATAAATATTTGTGATTGAAAGTCAGGAGACATTTACAAAGGTAAATTTACCAGAACACAAAGAAAGGCTAAGGTACACATTGAAGGTAATGAAAGAATAGCTCACAGATGGAACTATTTAATGAATTAGCATAGTCGATTATTAATTCCACCAGCCTATCTTGAAGACAGACTAACAAAACTCTTCATTTCTTGTATTTAGAAGCAAATTCCAATCACTGAATATAAATTGTGCATTCAACAAATCAGCACAAAAAGGAAGAAAATAATTATGTATACAAACATTTGGATAGTAGCATAACATTCCTTCAGTCACTGTGAACCCTAGACCGATATGGTACAATGTAGTTTCACCCTTGTGGCTTAGCCAATAAATGAGTTAATGAATAAAATGGGAAATTATGTACAATAATGATTTCAATATAGGTTCTCTGCGTGACTTTGGGAAGAAAAGATTTAACATCAGAGGAGAGTGATGAAGTCATCTGCTGATATTAGTCAATAAGGTAAGAAATCCTAAAATTAACACAGAACAATTACGCGAAGTACATGACCTTCTTCGTGTCAGCATGCACTGTAATGGCTCTAGCCATTGCACCTGGCGTTCTATCTTCACTGCAACCTGATTGATGGGAGCCTTCTCCACTGTAATAAAATATATAAAAAACCACAGATGAGTAACCAGCTTAAATATAAATTCAAATTGGATATCCATTGAGAAAGACAATTTTGAATAGGGCTTACCTGTCATGTTCTTTCTCAACCAAGTGATACCGTGCACGGAAGGCAACAAGGTGGGCATAGTAGGCAGGGGCAGGAATGGAAACAGAGCGTGTGCATCTAACGTATGTGTGGCATAACTGGTACGTTAAGCACTGAAGTTCGTCAGAGTCAAAGTGATTATCGTCCCACAAGACATGGTAATGACTTGGACGGCTTGTGCCCTGAAAATTGTAGAAATATGTCACAATTCAAAAAAGTGTACTTAAAATTTTAATACTGCTAGTATTAGAGTATGAAAATAACTCAAAATAGAGAGAAAAAAAATTGAGACCACAAATTATGGACTTTAAGATCTTAGAACTTACTTGGATGCCTTGGTGACTGCACAGGTAAAAATCAAACTCAGTAGGATGAGTGATACCAACATCCACAGTTGTTCCAGCTGGAATGTTGCCAGATTTCCCAGATTGCTCTTTTTTGTCAGAGCAGAACAATCTATCAACAACCAATGACAATGAGTTACTTTAAGTGCAAGTCTGTTGTTGTGGCTGATGTGAGACATAAATTTATACAATACCTTGTGTGATGTCTTTTCTGAACAACAATAAAGGTAATACCCGGTTTGTAATCTCCTTCTAATTTTATACAAGCCTCTCTAATAGCTGTCAGTTCATGTTGGAGTACTGCTAGGAATTGACCTTCTGATACACCGTCTCGGTACAGAATGATACGATGTGGTTTATAACCACCAGTACTCTTATAGAACATAACAAGAAGCTCCCGCACCATGGAACTCAGCTCTTGAATAATTTCCTGGCGATGCTGTTGTACTCGAACAGTAGCAGCATACCTAAAAAGAGACGTGTCACACAGATTCATGATAAACAAAAGTAAAATGAGCAAAAAGCTGGATAATGTTGGTTTATTTACCTGCTTGGGTGGGCATCCATTGATCCAACAACTGCTGCAATGGATGGTTTTTTATTGTCGCCAGCTGGCGGATGAGTGACATCTGAGCCAAGGAATATGACAGGCTCATTAAACACTTTAGGTCTAATGCTTGGCACTAGAATGCTATTGATGCCACCCAGCTTCACATTAATCTTGAGACACAAGTTTGACAATGTTTGGGGGGATGTTTTGTTCACATTCTTGGCTTGAACACATTGAGTTGCCATACCCATAACTGTGTCACCCACTCTTTTTACTTCAGCTGTGAAATAAACATGGAAAATGAATTGAAATCAAGCTCATGGGGAATCCTTATCACTTGAAGTACCTAAGCAATCAGAATAAAAGAAACACAAAAAAGTTTCTTACCATAAACAGGTGTTTTTCCTGGTAATACAACCACAACCAGCTGAAGGGCTTGGAAAGTAGTTTTCAAGTATCTGAACATAGGCTCTACCTGATCTGGCCCGGTAGCATACTTGCCTACAATAGTAAACATAAAAATCTTGATTAGATTTTTAAAAAAATGGAAATTGAAAGAACTTTGAAAGATACGAGGCATACTTACAGAAACAAGGTTGTCCAATAATTGGCATCCCAGCATCATTACTTATCTTTTGAAGATTCTGGGTGAACAGCCTGGTGACATAGAATAAATACCATTGGAACTTTTGCAAATATGAGGAACTTATCGAAGAAAATTATAACTAAAGTCACAAATACCTTAATGCATCTTCTCTGACTGTTCGTTGTGGAGCAAAACAGGCAATGGCCCAAACCCGGATTTCCACACCAGTGTAGAATTGCTTTCCACGCATGTCCCAGACTCCTTGAATTGGCAGAGCTTGCTGTTTAGCCTGCAACAGAATAGCCTGTAACTTACTGCTCTTCCCAGATAAACCATGTCTCTTTAGCAAGCAAAGAAACTTATCTCTTCTAATAAAGAGGCAGAATTTTCAAAAAGATAACTTCAACTTAACACTTGAAACTTCAGAGTAACCAAAATCTGGTTTAGAAGACAGACTACGGCAAGACTAAAGAAGTAAAATAAGATCTAGATAAGTAAACAGCTCCCTTCCTACTGAACAAGACCCCAGCCTCCTATCATGAAAACTTAAAACCCCCTGCTGCAGCAGTTTCGACATTTCCAAATCTACAGATCTGGGACT
>NW_026267148.1:1283747-1284452 GCF_000697945.3 Frankliniella occidentalis
CGCCCCACCGCTGCCGATGGCTGCCCGGCCCCAGCCCGCCCGGGCGGCCCTCCCTCCACTCCGCACTCCACTCACTCAGTGAGCTGCGCGCTGCCGCGCTGTGTTTTCGTAGAGACGGTGCCGAGCCGAGCGAGGCCCTGCCGTCCCGTCCGCTCGCCGCCCGCGCCCGGCCCCGCTGTCAGCCGGCCCCGTGCCCCGCGCCGCGGTCCCCGAGGGCAGCTTACACTACGACCAGCGGCCACCCCAGTGCAACCCTTTGGATACCTCTACTCTCCGAGTGTGTGTGTGCGTGTGTGTGCACCATAACAAGTGTCCGTGGCTGCCCGGAGGATGAGGAGTCCCCGGAGCCGCCGCACCGGCCGCAGCAGGAGGGAGTGCCCCGCGGGGCCTTAGCGGCCGCTAGGGCCGAGCCGAGGCTGTGACGGCGTGACGGCGACGATGTGACCGCGACCAACCTGCCGCCCGCCCCGCACCGCGCAGCACAGCGCGTGACGTCATGCCAAGGCGAAGAGGAATCTCCAACAAACAACGTGAGTCGCCTCTACTACCGCTGCCGCGGTGGCGGCGGCGCGGCGGCTGCCGGCCGGGGCTGCCGGCTGGCTGGCTGCTCGGGCTGGCCGCGGGCGTTGGGCCCGTCCCGGCTCGGCGCGGCTCAGCCGGGGCCGTTGTCCTGGGCGCGACCGGCGGCGGCGCGCTCGGCTCGAC
>NW_026267148.1:1284502-1295614 GCF_000697945.3 Frankliniella occidentalis
CAGTTTCGACATTTCCAAATCTACAGATCTGGGACTGTGCTTGCTGGAAAGCTGAAGACTACTCCTGCCAACCCTCAAAGGATCAATGACATCAAAATTGAGGAGGTCACTCAACTGGTAAAATTGAAATACCCTGACTTTGCCATTTATCAGACAGTCCCCTCATGTTACGGAGTTACAGAGAAAAATGATTGTACTAACCATGCCAATGTGTCCACTAATTTGTCCAGATAATGCTGACAACGACTGTGAAGAGGAAGACGGCCTTCCCCCATATTGAAGCTTTGGAGGGGCCAAGACACGGCCACGGACTTCCATCATGTGGTTTGAGATCGTCAATCCAAACTCTTGTACATAGGCATCATTGTTAAAGTCAGCTCTGCGAACTAAGTTGTTGATTTCTCGTTCTCTGTCGGGTGCTGATCTGGCAGTAGCTTTAATCATGGTTGAAGTCTGCATATCAGTCAGCTTTTTGATACAACGCTGACCAGCAACAATGTTGCACACCTGAAATCAATAGCTAACATGAGGCAAGAGAAACTAAATATTGATAAAGCAGCTGTAGGACAATTAATTACCTCCAGTGGTAGGTAGGTATGTTTGTGTTCTTGACCGACTTGAAGACAGGGTAGATGAGGGTACCGTAGCTTCATTTTATATTTGTCAAGGAAGTACTTAGCAACTGTACATTCAACAGTTTGACCATTTTCCAGTTGCAAGGGGAACCTATGAAAGAAGTTTGTAGAAAGTATTGAATAACTAAGAAATAAAAATTCATATTTTTAATGATAAAACTTTGGCTTACGACTGCATCTGTGATGGCCGACGAGTAACATTACAAACTCTGTACTTGCGTCGCATAGTGCCACAATGAGTTATTTCAATTTTCAGGCCCTTTATTTCTTTGGTGAATTTCACACGTTGAGAATCAGTCAACGGCTTCCTCTGTTCATTGATATCTCTGATGTCAAGTACCTCACACATAAACTCAATAACAGGCTGAGCCTTATAAAATGCAGTTGCAGAAACTAAAAACATAGAACATTAGAATAAATTTAAGTACAATTTAAGATTCTAAATTAATTGTGTGGATTAATTAATATCTTTTTAATCCTACCATCAATGTTAAGCATCATTTTCCATTGACTTGGTCGAACAGACTGATGAAAACCAAACCACACCTCTCGGCCTCCACCTAGTGGATGATAATATCCATCTGGGGATGAGAAAAATGATCTACCCACTGGTGTGTATGTCATTGATGGTAAGTGTCTCATAACAACATCCAAAGCCTACAAGGTACCAACAGTTAGAGATCAGAGAAATTGACAATGCAATACTTACAATTACTGGGCTCCTGCTAGTAAAGACATGCATATAACAAATTGAATACAAACCAAAATTGCATCATATGGGATCTGCCTTGTGCGACCTTCAAGAGCCTCTTCTAAAGCGAAGAGTGACACTTGTGCAACCCACTTGATATTAACACGAAAAACACGGTCTTTACCCTCTCCAGGCAAGGTCACCTCTAATTCTACTCTGTCATTTCCAATCGGTAGGGGATCTCTTGTGTACAAATTGTTCCGTCCATCAAAGACCGGTCTAAGTGTGCCGAAAATCTTACTGTAGGCATGTACCTGCAAAAGACAATTGTGTTATACTAATAGAAAAAAGAAATATCAATAGAAACTGACAGTTTTCAACACCTTACCATAGTTTCAATAATTTCACGATTAACTTTTCTAGGACATTTGTCTGGTTGTATGTTGATATCATAGTGGTGCACAAAGCCACGAGGCATAGTGACTTGAAAGTGATTGGCACGCAACAGAATGGTTCGTCCATCGCGACCTAGATTTGGCCGTCTGGGGCAGTTGAACACTGGAAATAAGACCATTTATCGTTAACCATTGATCACTAGAGGAGAAGATTAATCAACAAAGAAAAATCCACTTACTAGGAAGTTCTGGTGCTTGTGGTGGATTGGGTTGGTTGGCAGGTCCTAGAGCTCCAGGTGGGGCAACTGCAGCTGGTGGACCGACAGCCCCAGCTGGGGCGACAGGTGGTCCACCTGGAGGAGCTGCAAGTCAAACACTTAATCAATTGACTTACATGTAACCTACACCTTACAATCTAAAGGAACTAACCAAACTGCCTCATGCATGCAGGACTATTGGGCTAACTCAAAATTTAGCAGAACAAAGATTCACAAAAACAAGGTATTTCCCCAAAATTAAAACTAAATAAATTATTAAACACAGGAAACCCTTCCATACAGAGCTTGATATAACATCCATCTTGGAGGCTGAGATCCCAAGCATTAAAATTATCCCACAAATCAATTCTAATTTAAAAGCAGTAAATATCTTATTGAAAAATCACGCAAGACTCAAAGTTGACAAAACAAATACAGGAACCAAAAGCACAAAAAGGGCAAGAAAATTTCTTTCAGCTAGGCCCCAGCATGAGGTATGCAGAGATAATTTAAATTATTGTGACTATAAGCAGTATTACAAAATATAAAGGCCAGAGGCTGAAAAAGTATCATTACCAATATCAGGGGATGTGGAAGTCTGCGACCCCGGAACCGTGGACTGCCCTGAGCCTGGCCACGTGCTATCATCTGGTGCGCAAACGTGAGCAAAAGGTGAGCAACAGCCCAGCAGACAGCGAGCCAAGCAGAACCAAGCCAAGCCACTGCCTCCCAGCACACTACAGCTTAATACAATATGTAGAACATGAAAGTGTAGTAGATAACAGTTTTGAAAAGGCAAATTACAGCTCTAAAGTTCAAAAGTAGTTCCAATACAGGTAAGTTTTTTTATTTTTTTATTTTTATGAAATTGAAAAATATACGTGAACACGTATTTGAAAAAAAAATGGAGGTGCTTGAGAGCTGCAATTTTTGCAATGGCTACACAATAATTGGTATTAAGCTGTAGTATGTTATACGAGAATACCAGCTTAAACAATGTGCATAAATAAAATATTTACAAGAGTGTGGAACATTTTATAACAACTTAATAGAAGATAATACAATTATCTGAAAAAATCAAAACCTCATTATTCAAAAGTTGCAATTTAAGTTAAAGTAATAAATTGAATATTTTTGTGTTTCATATTCTTTGAATGTGTAAGGAGTCACCGAGAAATCAAAGAAACAAAATTTAACGACCTGCAACCTTGATTTTAAATAGGCACTACCACCTACAGAACACTATTAAAAGAATGGTAGCAACACTCGGATTGTAGTGAGGTATAACAAGAGACCAAAGAATAGACAACAACAATGAACCATTCATGGTGTCAAGGCTGAAGTTGTCTAAAATTAAACATGGTAAATATAGAAATATGATTTACTTGCAATGGCAAAATAACAAAAATACTGAGGAAATGATTAAACTAGTATTTTGGTTTTACAAAGCAAGCCACTTTGACAGAATAAAAACAAACAAATTTATAAGACCAAAAACCAAGTTCTGGAGAAAAGGAAGGCAAATTCAGATCATAAATGACAATCTCTAGATGATGGCTGGAAACCCAAAAAATGAATCACCAGCGTGACATGAATGCTGCATTATTTGGAAATGTAGGCTGGAACGTCAAGGACGGGCCTAAGTAGTCACAAGAGATCCGGTCGGATTGCACTCTCATAAACATACTAGAATCACTTCTTACTTCCCAGCGGCCGCGAGGGAATGCGAGATAGGGGGAAAGTAGTGGGAAACTCATCTTCGGCCCAAACTAAAGCGCAAAGGCGCAGAATACCGCACCTCGGGACTAATTTCGGGAGCTCCGGGAAAGGTCATCAAACCCGTGGCCGTGCATTGTTTTGATCAAATAAGTGCACTCGTCTGTGCGGGCCGCCCCGCACTCTCTGCAGGAAAAGAGGGCGGCCGCCGACGGCCTGGGAGGGCTGGACAGGACCCTGGGCCACAAAATAGGACGGGAGAGGCGTTATTGACCTCCATCGGGATATCAACTTAGGATCGGAAATACCCCACACCATTGACATCATTGCAAGTAATTGACATTTCTCGAGGGCCGCGAATGTCTCCGAGGCATTAAAATGACGCAGTAATGACTTACGTGGGCCCACGGGATACATCTTGGACGTTGAGGACTAACTAGGTAATGATAAAAGACACAATAAATAAACTCAACACCCCTTCAGCCACGATGGGCGACTTCTCTCTCTCTCACAGTCCCAACATGGCGTCAGTGACGTAAAAACACGAGAGTGCGTTCTGTTGTGCACCTGACGATCGGGGTCGGGCACTGCGATGGAAGTGGTCTCAAAGGTGTCACACCTCTTTAAGCAAGTCCGCTCGTCACAATACTAGCCAAGTTTCTAGTTAAATTTGAAAACGGCGATTGTCTGAACTATCATTAGTTAATGTAGTAAAGTTACTATGAGAGAGGTTTTCGAGAAAAGAAAAGGAATTTTGCATTTCGTAGTTGGCAATGTCCCTGCCGCCGCCATCTTGTAATGCAGACTGTTGGCTAACCTGTTAGGTGTTCTAGACTTGTGTCGTCGTGCTATTATGCTGCATGAGACGAAAATATCATGGGAATATTTAAAATCAATGGTGTAGTTGGAAAACAAGTACCGTCGGCATTTAAACTGATTGTAGAACAGCTTCAAGATATCAATTTGAAAGCTGTCAAGAACGTAGTTGTAGCGTACGATCCTTTCGACGAGCGGTCCGTCGCATCAAGGTATCTATCCGATGTAAAACCCATAGAATTTTATCCATCTGTTTTTTTTATTGTTTTTCACTTAAAATAACTTAAGATATGTAAAAGGTGTAAACTATGAACTCATAGCTGTGCACTCAACTACAAACTTTACTGTCTAGTAGCTCAGTTACTCACCATTGATGGGCCCACAACCAAAGTTCTTGGACAGAATGGAATAGGGTCCAGCATGTGGGATCGTGCCATTCATTTGTGGAGGAGATATTGATGTGAGGGGTGGAGAGCCACCAGGAGCATTAGGTGTAGGCGGAGACGACATTTCAAATTGTTCCGAGGCTTTCCTGTAGACAATATTACAAATAAAACTTATTAATACCATCTTATTTACAGGAAATTCTTGGAGTTTCTGAACTTCAAGACTGTGACCCGGAAGTTCCCAGATTTCGCAGCACAGACCCAGATCAAATGTGACCGTAGTGAACCAACAATCTCTTTTGACCTAAGTAAATCCTCAGAACATGAACAAATTTCTCTTATGATTTGGCTAACGTTTCTACCTCTTACATTTAAAATCCCTCAGTTACAGGTAAAAAGGTACTGTTTAAGGCTGGCAACTTGACAACACTGGAAATGTTCAGGCTCTACAATCAGCACATCACACCTCACGCACCGGAAGAAGAAACACAGCGGGAAACTCTGACAACAAAAGCTATGAGGAAAGGAGGCAAAAAGTGAAATTGAGTGATTTTTCTTGATCGAGAAGTGTTGACTTGAAAGAGCAATGGCGAAGGGCAAGAAAGGATACAATATCCAACTAATCGACCATCTCTACAACCAAGTTCCAGCATTTACTGACATTTTTGATGAGGAGACTTGGTATATCTTTGTGGCATGTTTTGTGGCAAGTACAATTGTTTTGGCAATTGTGCTCTCCAGATTTATTACAATCAGACCAGTTGGAGGATAAGAATTTATTCTAATGTATGACATCTTCACAACTGTGACAGGTGTAATTAATTTTTCTTCTTGTTAGCTTTGTAGTGCATTCATCAAGTTTTCTCATTTGTTCTTTTCGAATTTTTAACAGCCCTCAGAGATAGACATTCCTCATTAAAGGGACTTAAAACTTCTACCAAAGCTTCACCCTTTTAGGCAGTGTGTAAAATGTGATTTTATAATATGTAGTGTGCTGAATAAAATGTAAAAAGGCATTTGTTTACTTTTTTTTGCCTGATCCCACTCTACGCTGTTATCTTTACTGGATTTAAAACAATAATCAGCAAATTATAAAACCTAAAAGTGGATTATTCATTTCCTTACGCTAGCCCATGAACAAGTTGCAATGTGGTCAGCAGTTGGAGGGATCTAAGAAATTTCAGATGACAGCAGAGTACTGTAAATAATAATATTTAATACTCCAAGAGCTTTTACACTGCCCGAGGGGTGGTGAAGAAAGCCCCTCGCTAGGGGGTGCACATAAGGAACAAAGGGAGATGCTGGGTCAGCGTCAGAGCGGCCCAATTCAAGTTCAATGAAGTGGACTCTGCGACGGAACGGTGGCAGAGCACCGCGGCTGTGCAATTAAAGTGTTTAGTGCCTTTCTGGACCTTCAAACAGCCGGTGCGCTAGTGGCACGGAGTCTTGACGAGTCTTGGCTCCATGCTAGCGGTGCGCTAGCGGTGCGCAAGCGCCGATGGCCCTCGCGCAGACTTCGTTCATTTGTGTAGCGAATTTGGCCGGCTGCTGAGCAAAAGCGCGTTAACACGACCGGGCAACCCCGCTGAAATGAATTGCGAGACCAAAAGTGTACCAGATCGCGGACACAACGGCGTCCTAGACCGTCCCGGCTCCGGCTCGCGGGCGCCACTCAGGGGTAGCGCTGCCAGCCAGCTCTGCGAGGCTCTGTTTATTGCGCAGCTGCAGCTGGCGTCCACTAACCCAACTATTCGCGAGTCGAGCGCGGCGGAGTACGAGCGTCGCGGCACGACAAAGCCTCCGAAGAACCGCGGCCGCTGGTGTCACACGCAGCGAGCGACGCTTCCATCGCGGGCTTAACCAAAACAACATTACATTTCAAGGTCACGCACCCTGCCTGCGCCGCGCACCCCTCGCAGCCTACCTAGCGCGGCCCGGCCAGCCTAAAGCCTCAGGCCAGCGGCACCAAACCTCGCGCTTTCACAATTAAGCAGCCCCCCCAACGCCAATGGTACTCACCGCGGACACCTCGAGACGACGTCGATTTAAAGACAGTGAGCTAGACCACTTGGAATAGATTCGATACTGTGACACTTGTTTGGCAAGTTCATTCTCAAAACAAAGACTTCGGGAGGCAAACTCGGGAGCCTTGTCCTAGGCCCGACTGTGGTGAAGCCCGTGCCCGTGCGAACCGAGCGAACGGCGGAACGGAGCGGAGCGGCAGCGGGCAGACTGTACTCCTCCCCCTCCCTCCACTCCGCGGAGCTCCGGGACGGGAACCTACCTAGCTCGCTAGCGGGCACACAAGCGAGCTCGCTCCCGCTTGCCAGTTTGCTTTCATACATGGGACTAGAAATTTCTTGCGAAAAAAACAAGACGTGGCCTCCAACTGAAAGAAATTACCTACCAAGTTTTGTTAATGGTTGAAGACAGTGTGTACTGGATAACCAATCAATTCTGAGTCCACGGCGCACTGGCCAATGGCGAAGCAGTCCTTCGACTCGCAAGCCAATGGGAGCGTAGGCACGGGCGCGCCAATGTTTGAATGTGGTCCACGAAGGCACCATCGTGCATACTTCAGAAGCGAACCTTCCGGGTTTTGAAGAATGCCAGGGCAAGAGTCTAAAAAGTCCTCAATCTGTTGTGCTGCGCCTAGCGGATTGTTGCAGTTCCACATCGAAAGAAATCATGTTGAATATGTCCCTTGTTTATTTCTTTAGAAAATACAAATCTACATACATATAGAAGGATTTTCAGACCATCTCCAAAATGAACAATATAAATGTCTTCATAATCAAACTTATGATTAAAATATAAACCTGGGTTAATCTTTTTTCAGCTACTACATTGCCAATGACTACCAGTCAGTCCATGTAAATGCAAACCTTCCCACAGTAAATAGTACACCATTCCTTCCAGAGGCATTGATATCTGATGAGTGAAAGTGTTTCATCTGACTAAAATTATTGTATTAGTTAGCAATGTAGCAAAAAAAGTTAAAAAGTTTCACAACAGGCTTTCATAATTAATCCATAGACATGCCCTCATCATCATCATCCTTTTTCTTATCAGGAGTTTTAGAATCATCCATCTTTTTTTTCTTTTCTGGTTGAGTAACTTCGCCAGGGCTAGCATCTGTGGCACCAGAGGATCCTCCTGCAGAGGGAGTGCTTGGGGAACCAATGCTGGTTCGCTGAAGGGCACGGACAAAATCTTCCATGTTACCACGGTTGGCAGCTGAGACTGCATCACCATCTACATCAAATTGGTTGATAACATGACCAATTTGACCAGACTGGAGGGCATCAGAGAAACTGCTCAAAGCCTGCAAGAAGAGTTTAAGAAATCATAATCTTCAGGATCAAATTCAATGATTAGGTGCAAACTTCAACTGTGAGATATGGAAAAGACAGTTAAAAAGTAACAACAACAACAGAAATTTGGAAATAAATGTAGGGCTTCTACCAAATGTGAGGCTTTATCTTACAGCAACACATCCCCAGTAATATCAAGCTCGCATAATGTATGCTCCTGCGCAGGTCTCCAACCGAGATTTCAAGGAAGAAGATGCGATGGAGCAAAGTAATAAAAAGGAAACAACAGTAAAATTTGCTTAACTACCTGCTGAAACTGAGGTGAAGTAAGAGTCAGTCTTAATCTTTCCTGGGGATCACCAGAGTCCTCAATGGGTGATGGCAAATGCTGCTGCAACTCACGAACAACAGCAGGATTGCTCAATAATGGTTGGATACTCTCTGTGTTTAAGCCAGCTGCTAAATCCACTAGGGAAAAAAATGCAAAAGAAAAAATTGAGATTATTTTTACAAGATTTTACAAGATCATTACTTTGAGATCAGAGGGAAAATACCTGCTTGGCGCTGATCACCTTCAGGATAAGGACTAAGAGACGACAGGAAATTGCGCAAGTCATTCAGCTGGATGGGATTTTGAGTCACTTGTTCATTAATATTTCCTGGAAAATTAGGAGCAATCAAAATGTGACAAAAGTTAGAAAATAACAATTCATAGAGATAGAAAACCGATTTTGAAGAGTCTTTAAAATTGATAATGTGTCTCAGCACTGAGAAAAACCACTAGTATTTTGGTGATAAGATTTAAAATGCGCTCCAAGAAGACATTTTCCCTACACAGACACAAGCTGGAATAACTCAACTGTTAGAAGCAGCAGGCTTCGACGAACTGGTGCGTGATGAGACCGGAGTGGTCGTAACACTTGATCCACTTGTACCTGTGGTGGCAGCAGTCGTCGTGCTGCCTGTAGCTTCAGCGGCAGCAGCAACAGCAGCTGCAGCAGGAGTGCTAGATGAGCCACTGCCGCTGCCACTACCACTGCTGCTACTGTTCTTGTTGCCTGAAGAGGATGAAGATGACCTCGGTGCACTGAAATGGGAAACACATTGAGTTTAAATACATATTCTTCTGTTAAAATTGTAGACATAATTTAGACAAGTAATGTAAGAAAGTTAACTGAATAACACTGGCCATCTTACTTCATGGTACTAAGAATACTTGACAGTCCTCCCATTTGACCAACGCCCCCAAACAACTGAACAAGCTGTTGTTGAGACATGTTGCTGAGAAGATTTTGCAGGTCTCCATCTAGGAACAGAAATTATATTATCTAACAAAGTATAAGCATACATTAGGGGGGTTTGGTTGAAGGCAATAAATAGGCAGATCCATCTACACCATTAAAGGTGCTCTCTAGCTGACCAAAGTAGTGAAATTAAAAACTACTGTCAGTTGTGGAAAAGGAACTGAACTCAATGAAGAGATTCCTTAGAAAGAAAACATGCTTACATTATAATATACTATTAATTTTATGGTACACAAGCAAAAAGTCCACATCTTCTGACACCTATCCTGTCAGCTCTTTAGAATCCGGAAGACAACCCAGAAGTATTGGCCTGATCTTAGGTAGAGACTCAGACACCCAGTAAAATAATTTATATAGCTTTGGTTCTTTTAAGAAAAAAATCTTCACAAAGTATATTTTACCTGGAGTGCCTCCTCCACTTCGATTTGAGCCAGGAGTGGGAGGGTTGTTAAGCACATCATTCAGTTTGCGGCAGTTGTCATCGTCTTTCTCAGTCTTAGGTTCCTAAAATAAGTGTTACAATAAATGAATTCAGAACAGATGAATGATACGGAACAGAGGATAATTAATGACATCAATTAGAGTACACATACTAAAAAAAGGCTCAAATCTCAAAATACTGAGAGAAAAAGTACCTGAACCCAGAAGAAGAACTTCTTGTTGGATGACTTGAATTTCAAAACATAGACACGTCCAGTAGTACACTGATTCACACGTTTGAATTCACAATCATCCGGAAAGATAATCAAATCCTGTAAAGATAAACATTATAAAAGTGTAACTTAATAAATGATCAAACGCTTGCCAAAAAATACTTTCACCCAACAAAGCAGAGGTTAAGGTGGACAGACTAGTTGAGTCAGGTAGTTACGTATCAGATGAAATAAGGATTCCTACTCACATCTTCAATGGTTCCAGATTGCCGATCCTTCCAACAGAAGTGCATAAGCGAGTCTTCAGACTGGTAAACGTAAAGCAAACCCTTCCTCTTGTCTGGATGAACCATCTTACCCTTCATTGTCATTTTACCGGCTTTAAACTCCACCAAATTTTTATTCTGAGAGCGCGAGCTCGAATTCCCAAATAATGCTCCTCCTCCCGGCATTTTGATAACAATATTTGTCTCTAAAGAATCAACACCTGAGGAAAATATTAATTTTCCTCTGAAAGATGCCTTGACAACTCAACGACCACGACACGATCACGATGACTCGCCTCACTCGCCCGTGTGTTTAGGAGGTGGGGGGGGGGGGTGTAGGTGAAGTAAAAGGAGAAAAAGCAAAGTATGCCCACCGCCTTGTGGCGGTCGTACAGTCGCGCACAGCATGAGGGACTGACGACGGACTTCCCTGAATGATGAGCAATGCCGCTGGCTGGGCGTTCATCTCTCATCCGACATCCGTCTTATTTTCGACATAGCACTGGACCGATATCCTACACTTTCCCGACCATCTATTTCCTTCAAGCATGGTTTTCGCAAGATGCTAAAACGTCTCATGTTCGCAGCTGGAGGAGTGAGAGCACTCGGCGGTCTCGCAAAAACAATTTTTTAATAATGGTATGCCGCAATGGGTTGGGTTTTAAACTAAGATACCACC
>NW_026267148.1:1297639-1301113 GCF_000697945.3 Frankliniella occidentalis
CACCGCGCTGACTCGTCCTGTGTTTGTGTACGAGTGTGTGAGTGTGTGTTCAACTGTTTCTGTCTCTCCGAAGCAGCATTCCTCTTGTATTATGCGGAACCCCGATTTAATACCCCCTCCTCCCCACCCTTTAGCTCTCACTCCGCGCTGGCAGGACCTCGCCATCTTCGCGGTCCTGGAGCACCTGCTGGTGCCGTGCTGGGCGTCGTCGAGGCCGTCAGCGTTATCGTGCGCGTGCGCTCCACACAGCAGCTATAGTCTTCTCTCTCCCACCCCCACCCATTACTGGAGGATGGAGGTTCAAAGCACTGTGCGGATTCACCCTCCTACAGGCGTCAAGGGTTGGGACTGCTCCGTTCCGTTCAGCCCCTGGAGCCCGCAGGTCGCCGGAGGTGCAAGCGCCATCGGCAGGGCCAGGGTAGTGGGGGGACCTTGAACCCGAATCGATAAGGTTACAGTCATAGTGATCGACTCTGGGGTGGTCGATAGGCTCTCAGCCACAGCACTCACTACAGGTGGCGCATGTCGCGGTGACTCTGCTGCTAATGTAGCCTCGAACAATTACCCATCAACTCTCCATAGTCCGGTCGCGGTCTCGCCCGAGCCGTCGAGCCGTGGTCCGTATTAGCGGTGACAGGAGAACCCACCTGGAGGGCTGACCACGGCCACGGGGTGCATCGTCTCCCCTGGCTGCGCATGCGTGGTCACACGAGGCGGGGGCGGGAGTACCTCGGAGGAATAGTACCCTCGGCGGCAGCGGGAGCCGCGGCGCCAGGGGAAGCGGCGGGCGCCGGGGCCGGGTCGGGCCGGGCAGGTCGCCGGCAGGGTACGGGACTTGTCCAGTTCTCCACGGGCTGCCCCGCCCCGCCACAGCGTTGGCAACACTGCCGCGGCTCTCTCCCCGTCGCACTCGTGCTCATGGCGCCTCAGGTACCGGGGTCTACAGACTGTCTACCTACATGTCCACAGACGCGGGCAGGGAGTACTCCACTCTCATTGACACTTGCCCCGAGATACGTCCAGGAGCAGCAGCCCTCGGCGTCCCTGTGTTTGAAGACGTCGTGCTCACCTCACCGAAGCACGGCGCACATCTTGCACACCTCTGGACATCAGGCCCGGCTTGTGGGTTTGTGGGTGGACTGACCGACCACGCAGTTCACGCAGCTCCTGGCGCCGGGGCTGCACTCGGCGCAGGACCGTGGCGGGCCTGCGTTTGCGCCGGCCTTGGAGGTGGACGCCTGAGTCATCCATCGGCGGGGTGGTGTGGTATGGTTGGCCCCCGCCTCTCTGCGTGTGGAGGTGAGAGAGAAAGAGGGGGAGAGAAGACCAAACCACGCCTCACGGATGTCTGCGATAAACAGCCGATAAACTAGCAGAGCAGAGGTGTACCAATCGGGGGTGATCGTCGGATTAGACTCACTTTGGTCCCACCACTTCCCGTCGTGTCGCTGCTCGACGTGGGCACGTCGCCGAAGAGAATCAATACTTCCAATATGTCGACTAATGTACGTCCATCGGGCGGGACTTCTTGAGGCCCCGGCATCCGTCACCGCGGGGCGGTGGAGTCGTGTAGCCGGTGTGGTGGTGCATGTGCATTGGGGGAGGGCGCGCGCGCACTGACACACACAGGCGTCGACTTGGCCTCGGCCTCGCCAAAAGGGTTCTATTTGCGGACCAAGTCTCTCACTCGCGCACATTCGAGGTAAATATCGTGTTTATTTTGGAGAAGAGAGTTTTGACCCACCTTCAGCAGCTCGCCTGGCGCCGCCTGCACGGGGAGGGGGTAGGTAGTCCCCGCACTGGCTGTCGGTGTGTTGTGTAGTGTCCCCCTCCCCCCTCCCCTCACCTCCGCCGGCACAGAGCTGCGCAGACGGGGAGGGGCAGGGCGCCGCAAGCAGCAAGTGCTGGCGCCAGCGCCAGGCCCGCCCCGGGGAGGAGGGGGAGGTGCCTGCCGAACAGAACGCCGCCACCCCACCCACCCGGACCCACCCGGGGGCAGCGTATCGTCATGAATAGGAAAGACTCTAACAACATTCCTCTGCGTAGACAATAAGTCGGCCTCGGCGCTCGCTGTCACAGTCGGGTTGGGTTCACCCTCTGGGTTGACCTAAGTCTAGGGCGCCACCGCCATCGCCCCGCGCCCTGACTCACTAAGGTGAAGGGGTTCCCTAAGGGGAGGGGGAGGGGGACACTGTGCGCCAAGTCGGTCCTCGCACCATGACCTGCCAAGCGTTCGGCGTGCCCCCCCCCCCTTTCTCTCGGTCTCTGTCCCTCTCTCCTACGCCCTTCCCTTTCCCCCGCACCTCGTCACCATGAGGGACCCGATAGCACGAGGCGTTCCCGCACATCCGCTCCGCTCCCCGGGCAGGCGCAGAGCCCGCAGAGCCCTGGCAGAGCTCGAGCGAGCTGGAGGCCGGCCACGCGCCGCCACTCCTCGGCCAGAGCCCCCCCCCCCTCTCCCCCATCAACTTCTTGTTGCGTCTGGAGCGGGGGGAACCTGCCCCCCTCCCGTCGGTGGTCCCCGACGCTCGCTCCCGGCGTGCTATTGTGTGAATCAGCTAGAATCGGCCCGAACGATTTGCCAGTTGATATGATTCTGATAAGCCTCAGTGTTTCACGGAGTTGATCCTCAATGCTTTGTGTGAGGCCGGGTAATAGACTACCTCACCACCACCACTTCTAAAATATGTCAATGTATCCTGCACGAAAATTGTGTTGCCTGAAAGCTGAGCTGAATAGGGTATTCTGCTGCTAGATAATCGATCGATATGTTTCCTCCCGAACACTGATTGGTCAACGATGACGTCGGTGTGGCGGTCAGCCAATGAGCGCGCGCTGAAGAAACAGAACGAAGAGTCATGCTTTTCTTCTACAGGTTCTGGTTGACTTGTATAGCAGAATATCTACCTCATTGCAAAAGATGGAAGTTTAAAATTGTTTGAGTTGAATGCTTCATTATTTTCCACAGCCAGAAGTGGCGTAGGACAAACTCCTTCCCCAGAAGGACTGCAAAGTTGCAAAATGGATGGTACTGATCAAGTCCCTCCCTAGCCCCCCTTCCCCCACGACAACAACGTCGGGAGTCCTGCCGGCTGGGCTGGGGAAGGCTGGGGTCTCTGAAGCTCGCCGTACAGTCGGAGGAGGCGCAGAAGGGCCGACCGCCCCCCTCCCCCTTCTTCAGTTCCTTCTAAGGCTCTCCCAGCAGGTGCGTAGCGTGTGGAAACCCGCAAAAAGAAAACCAAGTAAACGGGTAAATGAGAAAATAAAACACGAGCGAAAGAAAACGAACGGAGAAAAGGGGTAAAAGGGGGAGAACGTGTGTGCAAATGCTTTCTGTGCAAACTCCTGGTGCATCATCGCAGCGGGCTGGCGTGTCGCGGTGCGAGGTAGGGGATCCACGCCAGCTCAGCTGACAGGTCCGCGGCCGCGATCGCCGGACCCACGCCTGTGCGCGCGCCCGCGCCCCCGTTCACC
>NW_026267148.1:1301403-1301710 GCF_000697945.3 Frankliniella occidentalis
ACCGCCTTGCACCGACCTTTCCTTTTGATACTTTGAACGACCTTATTATTGGGATTGCTTGACAAACTACTTTAGAAATTGGTCAGCCTCTTGTTCAAGTTCATCTTAATGAGGTATTTTCCGAATAGACTACCTGTCCCGTTCCTGCCAGGGCGAGATAAGAACAAAAACTCCGGAAGTGGTATGAGAAGTTTGTCGCCCGAAAGAGGCGCGTATGCTGATTTTGATCAATTTTCTCACTGAGACCCCTTGAGTTCGGTGTTTAAAATGCATTTCGAGTAATTTTATAATACGACAATTCTACATG
>NW_026267148.1:1301888-1304222 GCF_000697945.3 Frankliniella occidentalis
TTCTAGAGTATGAAGATTATAGATTCGGCAAACAGCGGCCGCCAAGTGTTGCGCGGAACACAACAGGTTTGTGCCCCTTTATCCAAATCATGATTGGGGCGTTCTTCATCTTCGGGTGATTGCATCACACACAACCTTTGCCAAGCTTAAGAGATGTCCGTTGCCTTGCCTCACATCTGTCACCTTCGCCAATTTCTTGCAATTCGGACTCCGGCCCCGGGCCGCGCGGCGCCTTTGGAGTGGCGCGCGGCATGGCGCGGCGGCGGCGCGGCGGGTCGCGGAGGGTCCCGAGTCACTGTTCTCCGAACGGTCAGCCCGCGCGCGCCCCGCGCCCCGGCCCGGCCCGAGGCCCCGGCCGCCCTGCCGCAGGTAGATAGCGCCCCGCGCGCCCCATTGGCCGGCGCCGCGCCCGCTCCTCCAATCAGCGCCGCGCCCCGCCGCTGAATGAGCGAGTGCGGGCCGCGGGGCCGGGGCCGCCGCTCACTATCTCGGCATGACGCCACACCCCGCCGGCCCGGGGGCTGCCGGGCCTGCCGGGCTGATAACGCGCTTAAAAAACCTCGGTATCGGAGCTGATCGCACGACGTCTTAGCTCGAATGGGGATCGGGGTTCTTGGGAATCAAGGGGACCCCTCTCTCCCTCTCTCTCTGTCTCTCTCCCTCCGGAGACATACACACAGCTGGCCACTTGTGTGACCATGCCGTTGCACCACACGTACAACACCGCCGTGTGTCCGCCTCTGTCGAGTGCCTCGGACCTACCCTACCCTCACCTCACCCCACCGCACCGACCGCATCCGCACCCCAGGACTAGGACCCTATGCGGTGCGCGCGGTGCTCCGACCCGATCGCTTTGACGACCACGGAGGGCCCCGTCCTTCTCGCCGAGTCGTCGCGACGTCGTTGTATGCCAAAGGGTGACGCGGCCTTGTGTGAGCTGCTTGCATGTGGGATCGGGTCGGGCCCGGGCGTCGGCTCCCCGAGCTCTGCTCCTCAGCAGCCGAGCCGCCTGCGCGTCTCTAGTCCGCGGCTCTGCGGAGCGCGCGCGCGAGGGAGGGAGAGAGAGAGAGTGAGATGGAGCGAAAGAGCGAGTTATCTGCCATGATGTGACTCATGTGTGTGCCGGGTCGCCTGATATCAACTCAGGCCTGTGGGAGCTGGGCGCTGAATTGTTCAAGTTTGTAGGCCGAAATGAAAAGAAATAGTTTTAAATGACTCCATACGACGTCTGCATTGGGCGGCGCCCGGCCGGGTGGCGGAAAGGGGGCGAGCAGAGAGGGCGGAGGGGCTTTCTGACGCGTCAGCCGGGGTGTCGAATGAATCAACCGAAAAATGTGACGACCAGACACTCTTTTGTCAAGGGACACTTTGAGCAGTTGCTGATCGAGCAGACGGTTTCCTCGTGGCCTTGACAAGCCCTTCTCTTTCTCTGTCTCTCTTTCACACACACACACACATACACACACGCACAATTTCTTTCTCTGCTGCTCTCTCATCCTATTTGGTTCGAGTTGCCGCCGCCGCCGTGCGCCTTGGGCCGGGCGGGCTGTGCCGTTGTCAAGGTAGACCGGTGGTCGTTTTGGACCCCCGCATCAGGCCGGGCCCTGTGGCCCCTTGTGGACGGGACGGCGGAGGGCGCAGGGGAGGGAGAGAGCGCCCGGTCGAGTTTCTCACGTGACCGTACGGGGCCCGGGGCCCGTCCCTAAGCCCCTTTGGCCGCCCCGGCCCCGAGCCCGCGGAAGCTCCTCGTTAGCGGGTGCCGGGGCCGGGGGGCCGGGCCGGGCGGGGACAGTCGCGGGTTCGGGTCCCGGCGGAGCCGCGCGCTGCGCTTCCCGGAACCCCCCGTCCCCGTGTTCCCGGAGCGCGCTGAGCCGGGCCCGCCACGACCGCGCCGAGCAGCGCTGAGCTGAGCTGACGGGGTGCGGTCTGTCTCTAATGTGGCTCGCGCAGCTCGCGCTGCCGATAAGACGAGGGTCGTGTGAATAACCGCACGCACGACCAAGTGTTAAGTAATTGTTTTTCTCGGCACCGGCGGCTGTTCCGGTGAACAGCACCACCTTCCACTGTGCGGCCATGCTACACCTCCCCGAATGAGAAACAGCTGTCAAAACTGTGGAGCGACATCGCTTCATTCGACGCCGCTGCTGCTGCCGCTGCTTCTCCGAAATCATTTATTTCGGCGTTGATTCTCGACTTCGCGTCGATATCGTTGCTGCTGCCGCTCGGGGATTGCTTGCGTTGCGGGTTCAAAACAGTTTGTGCTGCTCTCGCTGCTGACTCGCTAAAGAGCCGCCGAAGGCTATATACCGGGACGAAGTGCTCCTCTTTCTGCAC
>NW_026267148.1:1304272-1305273 GCF_000697945.3 Frankliniella occidentalis
GGCATAGAACCCTTCCCAACCCTCGAAATCCGAAAATAGTATCACCATGTATATCGACGGAATCTGCGATTTCCTTAGAAAGAGCTGCATTGTTTCTCCTTGCCCCTTGCCCCTTCCCCTGCTCCCGAGGGAAGTTCCTCGCCATCAGGGCCATCGGGGCTCTGTCGCTAGGGTTGCTTGTACGTACAGTGCAGTCCACAGAAAGCACACACACATAGTACGAGACGAGAGGTGGCCGGGATGCCATGAGGACTTTCGAAGTGAGGTGAGCACAGCTCACAAAGGAAGGACCCAAGTTTACGAGGAAACGTCCCCCACCCTGATGTAGAGCTGTTGCGGGGGGCGGTTGGGGGGGGGGGCAGCCTGAGCCCAGCGTGTCCTAGGGCGGGACCTGAGACCCCCCTAGGGGGAGGGGGGTCCGCCTGTCTGCCTGCTCAAGCTTCTGCCCACGGCACACGGCTGCGGCCTGCGGCCGAGCAGCACAGGCACAGGGCCGTGGTCGAGGCGAGGGCCAAGCAGTACTACTAACTACTGGTAGCGCTGTGGGATGCACGATAAGGCGCTGTCACAGGTCACAGCCGTGGTGCTCAGCGCCGTGAGGACGACATGCCCCCTGCCCTCCTCCCACGCCTCTCCTGGGGTCGTATGGAATCGATATGCGAGAGCTTGCCGGTGGTCCCGCTGTCATGTGGCGGCCCGGCGTGGCGGGTCAATGCGTCCCCCCCCCCCTGTCACTTCCACCAGCCCGTCACTTAGGCCCCATTGGAGATCACGCACAGCGGCGTGGCGTGGCGTGGCGTGACGGTGGCACAGCACTAGGGAGCCTCCGCCGCCTCCGCCCCGCCCCGAGCGCGGCGCATCGTCGACCGAAGCAAGGTCCCCGAGTCCCGGCCGGGCCGAAGTGGCGCTGCCCTGCTGCCGAACCCCCGAGCCCCGAGCAAGTCTGTCGAGTCGGGCGAGCCCGTCCCGCGAGCACAGCAGTGCCTCCCCTTCCCCCCCCC
>NW_026267148.1:1314238-1317182 GCF_000697945.3 Frankliniella occidentalis
TAAATCTCCCCCGCTCTCTCTCTCTTCCTCCCCTAATCCCATCCCGCCCCGCGGACGGCCGCGCGGCTCTCCCCCCGCGGACGCTCCGCAGTTCGCAGTATGTCACCGGCCGAAATAGCCGCGGCTGCGCGCGCCATTGACCATTGACGCCGACCTGGCCGGGGCCCGGTCCGGGCGACCCTGCAGGTGCGACGGAGACGGCCCCGCAGCGGCCGGGGCGCGCACCTGCATACTGGACCTGTCGTACAGCCCAAGGCCCAGGTGTCCGCGCGAGGACGCATTGGGCCTGCGCTCGGGGCATTCTAATGCCACGGCTCTCTAGGGCCGTACACAAGCGGCGTCAATTTAAAGGTCCTACACCTCGAGTCTGTTGATGTTGACAGTTGTGAAGCTGTCTTGGTCGCCCGCACGGGACAGTCACGGGACGGGGGAGACACTTACCACCATAGCTTCTGAAATACTTCGGTTCCAACAGACACAAGTCCGAATAGAGTGCCTGCCCGGAGCATGAAGCGTCGCTATGTTTCGGGTGTCTTTGGCAGTCGGTAGGTTCATCACCTCGTGAGGCCCGAGGCCCAGTCCCTCACGTCCTGCCCGTCGCTAAGCGCGCCACCTCACCGTCTGCTCGCGGAGTTGACGGACGGACGAGCGTACGGACGGACCGGCGGGCGGGCGGAGAGAGGCGGAACCTTCCCACTTACGGTACTCGCGCTGTGACCGCGGCCGCGCGGGCCCGGCCTTGGCTCGCAGTGGTGTCGCCCTCGTCGCACCTGCGAGGCACCTGCCTGCGCCGATGGGCTGGGCCCAAGAGATGTTGGGCCCGCGCGCCCGCGGTGTCAGCTGCTGCGGCTGCTGCAGCTGCACGCGGCGACCGCCAGCGGGGCTGCTGGGTGCCAACTAGGCTGCACTGTCCTGTCCTCACACACACTCACACACACACAGCCTCCTCTTGGCACTCCGTCGAGTATTGGGAAGAGAGAGGGGGGAGGGGGCATTTTCGACCTGGTGCAAGACCCCCGCCGTGTCAAAATGTAGTAAACTAGCGTTCCGCGCGCTCCTGTGCTGTACCGCGCATCTCTCTCTATTCTGCAACTGTCTATGACGGCCGACTGTGAGTACTGCCCCCCCCTCCCCACACGTGCGTGACGCTTCACGGTTGGTGTATCGCTTGTTCGCTGCATGCGGCCTGATTTCCGGTTCTGTCGTCCGGATGAGGTTATCACGTCCTCGTCGTCCTCCGCTATCGGCAGTGAGACGGAGACGACGTGACTCACGGCCGGGACTGGGATATTCCTTCGGGCCTGTAAGCTGTCCAAGTCATGTAACGAATTGCAGCAATAATTGTTTTTTGTCAGTTTTGGCTGATCGCACGCTGCGTAGATGCGGCGGCCGGTGGCAAATAATGTTGTAGTAACGCTGGTGTTGTTGTAATGTCCTGTGTGGCTAAGGGAATCGATTAAAGTTCAGGTGGGAAGCGGTGTTGTATGTGCGATGTGTTTGGTTTGGGCAGTGACGAATGTGATCCCAGAGTCGAAATTATGTACAGTACACACCGTAGTGGTATAACATACCCACACACGATAGAGGCCGGACGGTGGGGGAGGGGGACTTTCCCTCTGCCAGGGACGGTCTTGGGAACTGTCTCAAACCGAGTCCCCTGTGGCCTGTGCTAGGGGGGATACAGGGGGGGGGGCACTTTGCTCTCTAGTAAAGACAGTCTTGGGGACTGTCTATGAAAACCCCAGTTCAACCTGTGCCCAGCTTGCGCTCTTCACCGGAGCGCCGTGCAGGCGGGCAGTCCCGGCGTGCGCGCGTGCGTGCGGGCTGCCGCCTTGGCAGGGCGGGGCGGGACGGCCTTGGCGTACACCCGCGAATGAATTGGGACAGATCCGGGCGCAGCCGCCTGTGGCAGCCGGCCCGGCCGCCGCTGAGGGGGTCCTGGCCCGGCTGACATCAGCCTCTGCGGCGGGCTTTTCTCGGGGATTCTCCCGACGCGATGTCTGTTGTTTTTGATGGGTGGCTCCGCGGCGCACTCGCCGTAGACGACGTAGACGACGACGACGAGCAGCAGTCAGGCGGCGCGGCGTGTCGTCCTGAACGACGACGCGCCCGAGTTATTGTGGCCGGCGCACTTTGATCCGAGACCTCCGCGCCGATTAGCATGTGCAGGTGGCGCGGGCGGGGCAGGGCGGCCGGTGCGTCACCGCCCGGGCCACGCGTCACTTGGTCACGGCCCCGCGCCGCTGACGCCGGCTCCCCCGGCCCGCGCGCCCGCGCCGCCTGCGTGTTTGCGTTACGTCACGCCAGTCGCGGGCGCACACGACGACAGTGTCACGCGCAGTTTTGTTTTTATTGTTTTCTCTAAATGTTTATCGCATTTTGTGATGAGAAGTAGTCGGACGAAGTCGCTGCTAACGCGACCGCGGGCGCGCACACGAGCCGCGCCAGCGGCAGCGTCGCGCAGTGCTCCTGCACTTGTCGTCTCCCCCTCCTCCCCCCCTCCCCCTCCGGCCTGCGGGGCGCGGGGCCCCGGTGAGCTGTCCCGGCCGCGGCGCAGTGTCCCCTCCCCTCTCCTATCAGCTCACCGCTGCTGCCCGTCCGTACATCTCCCCCCCCCCCTCTCCGCGAGCGCGCGGGTCAGCCACCTAGGAGGAGGAGGAGGCGGGCTGGAAGGAGGACTTCCCCGGCCGGTCCGGGAGGGGCTGCGATGGGCTGGTGCGGTGGGGGTGGACCCTGCGGCGTGGGGCGCCCCCCCCCCCTCCGCGTCCCACAGCGCTCGGGTTGTGTACGCGACTCGCATGAAGATATGTGGACGTGTGAGTGGGCGGGTGAGGAGCGCCCCCCGCGCCTGATAATCGGGCGGCGCGAGCGCTCTTCTAGAGCTCTCTCGAAGATAGAGCGGGGCGAGCGTGGCGGGCGGGAATGACATCTAGAAAACTCGGGC
>NW_026267148.1:1321992-1327074 GCF_000697945.3 Frankliniella occidentalis
GCCCCGCCTCGCCCCGCCCCGCCTCGCCCCGCCCGTTTCCGGACGCTGCTCGCCCGGATTGCGGGGATCGAGCGCCGACCCGGCGCGGCCCGTCTACCTCTATGCGGGGGCGGTAATGAGACTGGGGGCGGTGAGGCGGCGCTCACATCGCCACCCCCTTCACTGACCCGCCCGCTGGCGGCTACTGACTGACGGGGTGGATGCTGCAGCAGCAGCCGAGGGAGACGACCGCCCTGCCCTGTCCAGCTATATGGCCCACCCCAGCAGCTCCCGTCAGTTTAGTTTGTGTCTGTTCCCCTCCGCTTCCCTCTCGTTTCTCTTTCGCTCTTTACAATTCCCCTTGCTTCCCCTTGCTTCCTCCGACACCCCCCTATCGCCCCCAACCCGCCGTTGGTCAGCCGTCCTTGCCCCGTCGCTGGTAGTATCGTTGTGGTCTTGTTGGTGATGGTGGTTGATGGTCAGGCTCTCGCTCCGCATGCCATCGTCAGCCCGGGGCCGACGTTAGTCTCGCCGAGACGAGGGGCGCGCAGTAGTAAGCAAGCAAGTCGCTTTCCACCCCTTTTCCATGTCCCGGTCTCCTCCCCCCTCCTCCCGCTCCGCCCGCGCCGCCGTCAACAGGGGGCGCATGTCGCCCCGAGGCCACAGCCCGGGCCGGGCGGGGGAGGCTGTCACCATGGCAACGCGTCTCCCAGGCGCCACACAGCCTTGCCCCCTTTCTCCCCGGCCAACCCGGAGCGGAGGCGAGCCTTCCCTGTTCACTCACCCCTCTCTCTCCTTCTGCCTTCCCCGCCGCTGCCCGCCGCGCTCTCTGCCCGTTACTGCGTACGAGCGGGACCAGTGAATTAATTAGACGCACCGTCAGACTTTTGTGTCCTTCGCAAAGGGTGCTATAAGACTTGTGCTGGGTGCGGCGTAGGAGGGCGATTCATCGGCTGACACGCGCCTTCGTTTACTTCAGTATAGCTTCTTTCTACGCTTCACAGAATTGTTGTTATTATTTTTAACAAATCCCGTTCTATGATGTGCCACTCGAAGATAGATTAGCGGACCTCTGTGTGGTCCGGCTTTACCGTCTTTTCCAACCCCCCAAACGCACAGCCGCAAAAGAACGTGTTAACAGTGTTGTCTGTTGCTCCTGCAGGGTCGGCACAATCGGTGAAGCAGCAACAGCAACAGCAGCAACAGCAGCAGCAACAGCGACACATCCAGGAGATCATCCTGCGAAAGAAGGCGGAGCAGGAGCAGCAGGAGCAGCAGGAGCAGCAGGAGCAGCAGCAGCAGCGCCGTCGGAAGACCGAGAGCGGTGAGTCAGCTCGTCGCTGGGCTTGGGGTCGGCCCCCTGCAGGCGGGGAGGCCCGGCAGGCTCGCCCGTGTGGCGGGGCTGCCTACGGCGCAGGGGCCCTCCGCCGCCACGCCCCATCTTGTTCGTGCTCTGACTGTTGCGTTTTCGTCTTGTGTTGCAGATGCGCCTGCGGTGGGCAACGGCGTGCAGCGCACTATCATCGCCATCACTAACCACGTCAACAACCAGGATGGCGGAGCCGGCCGCTACCTGCACAAGAAGTTCAAGAAGGTGGTCGAGGTGGAGGAGGCCCCGGCGGCACCGCCCGCGCCCACCCCGGGCGTGGCTGCGCTTGCCTCACCTGCCGCGGTGAATGGCCACCCGCCGCCCGCGCCCGCGGCACCCACCGCCGCCCCCGGGGACGCCGCGGCCGCCACCCCTGACGGTGGCCCGGGCAGGGAGGAGGCAGGCGCGGGCCGCTATGTGTGCTCGTACTGCAACATGGCGTGCGCCAAGCCCTCGGTGCTCGAGAAGCACATTCGGGCGCACACCAACGAGCGGCCCTACCCCTGTGAACCGTGCGGGTTCCGCTTCAAGACCATGAGCAACCTCTACAAGCACCGCCGCTCGCATACGCACACGCGCAAGATGGAGGAGGTGGGAGCGGACCCGTCGCTCTTCCCCCAGATGCCGCCCGACGCCGAGGACGACGGTGGCTCGAGTGACGGCCGCGAAGACGGCGCACCTCCGGCGCCCGCGGCCACGCCTAGCAGCGCGCTACCTGGCCAGCAGCCGGAGCACCCCGAGCCCGTGCGCAACATCTACAAGCCCAAGTTCCACCCGGCCGCCTTCCAGTACAGCGAGGAGAAGGAGAACGGTGCACGCCGACCGGCGTCGTCCGAGTCGGGGCCGGGGCCGGGGCTGGCGCCGGGGCCGGAGGGTCTGACGACGCCCGGTTTCGGCCTCAGTCTCGGCCCCATGCAGTCGTCGACGCCCAGCCCCGAGACCCTCCAGCGGCGGATCAGCAAGCTCATCTCCGAGAACAAGGCCATCGTGGACGCGGCCGACCCGCTCTGGGCCAAGAAGTACAGCCAGCGCATCGGCGGAAGCAGCTCACCCGCCGGATCTGGAGCGCCTTCGCCCGCTCCTTCGCCCGCCCCATCGCCTGCCCCCGCCGCAGACAGCCCTGCCCCCTCACCGCTGCACAAGAAGTATCTGTACCGCCAGTTCAGCGGGGAACAGCAGGCCGACTCCAGGCTGGCCCTCGCGCTGACGGGGCAGAAGCAGGGTGGGGCCGGCCCTGCTGCCCCGCCGCCCACCGCTACACCCACGCCCACGCCCCCGCCGCAGGCGCCTTCCCCGCTTCACCCTCGCGCCCTGATGGCTGGGCCTGATGCGGAGGCTCCCCTGAACCTCTCCAAACCTGTGCCGCACGTCCGCGACGGCTCCCTGGACCTGACTCAGCCACACAAGCGACAATCGGCTCACCAGCCACCCCCGCCCCACCAACTGCCCCTGCTGCACCAGCACCCGTATCCACAGCACCAGCCGCTGCACCACCAGCTGGTGCCCCACCAGATGCAGTCCCACCAGCTGCCAACCCACCACCAGCTGCACCAGCCCGCCCACCAGATGAAGGGCCACCTTTTGCAGGCTCAGCACCTGCACCACCTCCCGCCCGCCACCACCACTGCCCACGAGCCGGACTCGGCCTTCAAGCGAGTGTCTGCCGGCTATGGCGTGGACCCGCACGGGTCTCACGCCAGCATCGATGGCTCAGTCATCAAGGATATCCTGCTCAAGTCGCGGGCCGCGGCGGCGGCGGGCCTTTACCTCCCCGCCGTGGACACCGGCGCCTATTCCATGCTGCCGCCGTACCTCCCGGAGGTACGACCCGAGGACGCCACCTACCTGGTGCCAGGCGCCCCGCCCGGCGCGGCCTACCAGTGCCACAACTGCAAAGCGCCCTACCGTAGTGCGGACGCTCTCCGCAAGCACGTCATGTACTGCGGCAAGACGGCGTTCATGCAGCCGCGGGTCCCTAGCCGGCCGCCCAGTGCGGAGGTGTCTCCCCGGGGCGTGATGCCACCGCAGCCGTCGCCGGGTCCGCTGCTCGGCAACACGCCACTCGTGGACAGCTACAACGCGGTGCCGGTGCCGCCCAAGAGGCGCCGCCTGGACTCGGGCGGCAGTGAGCAGCCAGCACCGCCGCGGGCCTCACCGCGGGCCTCGCCGCGCGCGCTCGCCTCACCCGCGCCGCCACCTTCGCCACTGCCGTCGCCGCTTCCTGCAACGCTGCGCTCTCTGGAGGAGCTGTCGCGCTCACCACTGCGCGCTAACTCGCTGCAGATGTTCGGCGGCCAGGTGCAGATCCTAGATAACGCCGCGGGTGAGCCGACCACGCTGCGCATCGAGCCGTCCGGGCTCAACATGTCGGACAAGTCGGGCGCGGATGGCGGCGCGGTGAGCAACGCGGGGGCCTCGCCGCAGCAGATGGTGGTGACCATCTCCAAGTCAGGGCTGCAGTCGGGCGGCGGTACTATCCTACAGCAGGTGCCGGCATCGGCCGCGAACACCGACACCTCGGCGTCCGGGGCCGATCACAAGGGCAAGTCGCCGTACATGAGCGTGGCCGGCGGGAACGGCATGGCGGACGCGACACACCTCGTCATGCCCTTTATCCCCAACATAACCACGCCCAACCTGTGCATCAAGGGCATCCCAGCGCCCTCGCACCTGCCGCTCCACCCTATGGGATATGGGATGTCCATGGGCTCGGCCCTCAGCTCCGCTATGGGGCACCACGTCGCTATGGGGCACTCGCTGCCGCTCGGCGAGCCGCTGCTGAACCCGCTGACCAACATCACGGCGTTCAACCCGCTGACGCTGGCTGCGCAGCCGCTGACCGCTCCAGCCCCGCCCCCGCCGCCTCAACGTCCGCCCCGGCCGGCGCAGCCCCTGCCCCCGGCCTCGTCGCCGCATGGGGCGCAACAGCACCAGCCCGGCCCCGGCACGTCCACCGCCACCTCGTCGTCGTCCAGCATCTTGTACGGCGGCGGCGTGCTCACCATCGTGTGCGACGGCCGCGCCATCCCTCACGTGCCAGGCATGCCAGGCCCCGCGTCGCAGCTGCACGCCACCGCCACCGCGGCCGCTCTCGGTCCGGCCACCCCCGGCCACTTCGGCCCCGCGCCAGTTGCTGCCTCCACGCCAGCGTCCTCTTCCTCCACACCGGTGCCCTCTTCCACCACGCCGGTGCCCTCTTCCTCCACACCGGCGCCCTCTGCCTCTACGCCGGCGTCCTCCGCCTCACCCGTCTACAAGCGGCCCGCCGCCCCCGCGCCCCCCAAGGAGTCCGTCCGGCCAAAGGCGCCAATTCTCCCCTTACTGCCTGCCGGCCCCACCATGTCGTCGCCTGTGCCCTTCTCGATCTCCGCGGCACCGTCGCCCCCGCCTCCGCCCCCACCCCCTCGCGCTGAGAAGCGCAACTTTAGCATGTTCTCTGCCGAGGCGATGCGGAGGGCTGAGGTGCCAGGGGACGTATCAACCCTCGTGCCGACCGTGCCCAGCATCCACGTGGAGCCCGCTCCGCTCCCCGGTCCGCCTGCAGCCGACGACTCTGGGTCTCTCGGCCTCAGGCTGAAGCGGTCAGGCTCCGGCTCCCTCACCGATGAGAGAGACGAGTTGGCTGAAAAGAGAATTCGGATGACTTCGTTGAATTCGGTGAGGGTGCTATTTTGTATTTCCCGTGCAAAGAAGTATACTTGCTTTAAACTAATGCTTTGACTTTCCTTTTTTTT
>NW_026267148.1:1327124-1330894 GCF_000697945.3 Frankliniella occidentalis
GGGTTGCGTTTGGCTTGTGCTCACGGCTTCCTTTTCGAATATATGTTTTCTTTGACTTCAACAAGGGCGACGATCTTGAGTAAATCTAATTATTATACTGTGCTACTGTGACGTGCGTGCTGGCTTACCTTTCGCCCGTGAACATGGGCGTCTTACGGGTCGAGCAAGTAGGCAACCTGGCCGCACGCCGCAGGTACTCGGTATATAAGTGCGCGGGGTCGAATCAGCCACCTGGTTATCTCTTGAAAGGCACCAGCTGTGGCTCCTTAGCAAACCTCCGATACTGTTACATTTCCCGTACACCTGACGTGATCCAAATAGCCTTTTCAGTTGATTATTCTTTGTTTCAAAATTATTTTTAGTTTGTATCGCGACTTGGTTGCAACTCACTTTAAGGGACAAAGAGAAATTAGATTATGGTAATCCCCTTTAGTTTTTTTTTATGTCTCTTAATGTTGTTGAAGAAGCGAATTTATTGCATCGTACATTACTGGTTGACAGCTGCCATGCTCTTTTAACCGACGCGGACTGAACAGGGCACTTGCGCTATTGTTTTCTGTACATATCCTTCCGTATTCATTTTGTTTCCCCTCTCTCAAATAGAAGAATGACGCGGGGATGCACTGCTTATTGCTTACACCCTTGATTGTGGCTACGGTCTAGCTAGCTAGCTAGCTTGAGTCCTTTGGCGGCGTCTTCCTGAGCTGCTGTTTCTCCGTGCGCTCAGAGTATACGAGGGTATATGATGTGAAGGGTGGGCGGTGGGAGAGAGGGAGAGAGAGAGAGAGAGAGAGAGAGAGAGAGAGAGAGAGAGAGCGACAAGGAAACACAAAGGAAACTGGGCGGTCGGGCTAGGGCAGGGCAGGGCGGGGCGCGCACTGGGCAGAGGGGCGATCGAAGCCCAGCCGCCCCACCCTCCCCTGCTCCCGCCCGTCTGCTGCCGCCACCCCCCGCCCCCAGTGGACCTTTGTCTCTGCTGTATTGCACCCCGCTCACTCGGCGGCCCCGTCTCCGCCCTCCGCGCCCTGGATGAAGATTGGCGGTGGCGGGCTGGGCTGCTACACCGCTACAAGTCGAGCACCGAGTCGCACCACCAGGTGGTGACTCACGCACGCCGCGCGTCTCTGGAGGTGGACTGTCCCGCACACGCGCGCGGCCGAGAGGGCTGCCTATCTGTCCGAGCCGTGAGGAGTGGGCGGGGCGGATTAGCCAGCCTGTCTCGCCACACACGGGCTGCCACGGGCTGCCACAGGTGCTCCGAGCTGACTGACAGCAACGCCAGGCCAGGCTCCAGTTTCTGCAGTGTTTGCATCCACCTTGCCCGATGCGCTTCCGGGCAGCCAGCCTCGCTGCCGTCAGCCTCGCCGTCAGCAGTGCCGCCGCCGCGCCGCCCACGCGCCCGGGGGCTACGCGCGGGTCTCGACCTGGCGCACCGGGGAGTCTCACTCCCTAACTCTCTCTACCGGGTAGTCTCCCTTGGGGGTTCTCACTCTCCCCGTTCTCTCCCCTTCCTTGTGAACGCCTGTGTGCCACCACCCCCCGAGACGCTCGGAGAGGGATCCAAGCGTTTTATCAGATCCGCGAGAGGGGCCGGGCGTGGCTCGGGGTCCTAGTAGGAGATATTCGGTCGGGCGGATAACGTGGACTCTGAAACCTGCGATTCGCCGAGCTTATTGCGATCCGTCTCCCTTCGAGCCCTGCCCCCTCCCCTACTACCCCTTTCCGCTTGTTTGTCAACCGACAAAAAAAATAAAAAAAATGGCATCGCTTGTCACATCGGTGTGTTTTTTCAGTGTCCACCTTGATACATACAGGTTCCGCAGCCCCCACTCGCGGCGCGCGCCTGCGACCTCAGCTGGAATGTGTTGCCGGCCTACCTGTCTGCTGGACTGGACTCCAGCTCCCCGCCACGCCACGCCGCGGCCCGCCCCGCCCCGCCCGCCGCGCGTCCTTCTGAAGGCGCTCTGGTGTATATCGCGTGCCGGGCCCGGCCCCGACCGGCCCCGCCCGGACCACTTTTCTAACGAGTTGGTCGCCGTGGATGTGACAAAAATAGATGAGTGCGGGTTGGGGAGGGGCGGGGCAGCCGATTCTCGGAATGGCTGGCTATTCGGCTGTGTCCAGGGCAACGGGGCCGGGGCAAGGGAGCGCGCGGACTCCAGGCGCAGCGGCAGCTTGCTCCAGGAGTCGGCCCAATCGTTGGCAGAAGGGCATAAGGGCATGCAGATTTTTTTTGTTCTCGTGTTCTCGCTTGCTCTAGCTCGCCTAGGCCGCAGTACGGGTGCAGGTTCTGGTGCAGGTCGCGGTTCAGAGCTTCCCCTCCTTCAAGGTCCTCTCTCTCGCGAGGGGCACGCGTAACGGTGGAGGCGCGGACCCAACCTGCGCCGGGCCGGCGGGGCGGGCTGGCCAGCGCTCTGGCGCCGGCGAGCCTGGCTGCCCAAGAACCTGTTCGAGCGGCTCCCGAGCCGGGCCGGGCCGGGGCGGGGGGCGGCGGCGGCGGCTGTGGCAGCCACACCTGCTGACTCCGGGAATGACGGATGCTTCCAGGAACTTGGTCACTTCGGAGGAAAGCCGCGCCGGTTATCTGGGCGTCGCGTTTAGTTGTGGTCCGTGAGCGCAGCAGTGTTCGGCGGCGCGCCCGCGAGGCGCGAGGGGTCTGCGTTTGCCCCCCTCCCCCCTTGAGGGTGCGGGGAGTTTGTTGTGGGGGGCGGGCAGGGCGCGCGGGGCCCATCTGCAGGGCGTTCTCAGAACACTCACAACGCGGCCCGTCCCTGCGGTTCTCGGAAGCTGGCGGCCGTCACCACCTGCCGAGGGGCCATGGCGGAGGAAAAGGGGGTGTGCAAGTCGTACTACGCGCCAAATGCCATCCCGATGCGACGGTTGCGCCAGAGGCGCGGGGCGGGCTGGGGCTGTTGTCGCGGTGGCTAGCAAGTCGTAGGTGCCCGACCCGCGTTGGCGGCGTGGGCGTGGGCTTCGTCGGCACAGGCACAGGTGCCCAGCGCTGACTGGTATCACCGGCTCCAGTTTCAGTCGTTGCGCCTGCACGCCTGTCTGCTATGTTTGCACCAGGCTAGCTCCGCCCCGACGGCGCCCTCTCGGTTGTCGCCGAGCATGGCGGTGTGTTCTGCGTCCCCGAGCTGCCGCGCCAGTCCCTGGCTGTGTGCGGCTGTGCGGCATGCACATGTCACTCGAAATAGCGAGCGGCCGCGGGACTGGCCTCCCACAAGGTTCGCACTCTGCCAAGGTCGGCTCCTCCTAGGCGGCGCGGCGGCGGCCGAGCTGTCACCCACATCAGATGACCGCGGGCTGCCCTCTTGGGCCAGAGGCCCGGGCCGGCCTACACTAGCGGCCGCTAGCGGCTAGGACTGGCGGCCCCCCGCCGGCTCTTTGCTCGCCCTCGCCGGCCGTCCCCTGGAGGGCCCTCCACCCTGTGAACAACAACTCCACTGGTGGTTCTGCCGCTGGCGTCGCCGCCACTGGCGCCTCCGGGCCCCGGGTGCTGCCATGGCGGCGGGGGCGGGACGGGTGGCGGGGAGAGCCACAGGTTACATGCCCTCCGTCTTCCCCCCGGTCCGTCCCCCCGTCCTCTTTTCATCTGCTTCCCCCTCGCCTGTCCGTTCCGCCCTTCTCCGCCCGCTCTGCGTTCTTTTCCCTTCTCCGCTGCGCTATCTCCCTCCTCTATTTCCACGATGACGCGGCTTTCAGTTTTGTTACCTGCCTCCGTCCGTTTGCCCCTTCCCCTCCGCCCCCTCACGAGCTCGCGGGGGGGG
>NW_026267148.1:1336112-1349069 GCF_000697945.3 Frankliniella occidentalis
TCAGATGATAAGGATGTCAGTAGAACTGCCGTCACTGAAGCAACAAGAGGGAATCGCTTTTTGAGGCCCACATCATTACCTCTGAAGCCTGGCACATTCACCCCTAAAAGACATCTTATTACTCCTAATGTTCTATCTCTTGTTAGCCCTGAGACACCACGACCCAAGAAATCGTATGGGCAGTTGTACCTGAACGGTCACGCCTACACGTACTTAGGTCTAAAATGTTCCACTCGACCATACTTCTGCACTTTAAACCGTTTGCAACCCACATATGTTCCACTCAGTCCAGACCACAACAAACTGTCCATGTATTCCAACTGGAAGGTAAATTTATTCTCAAATCAAATTTCTTTTTAAAATTGAACTATGAAGGTTACCATTAAAAAAAAAGTCCATGTTTATTCATTTGATTATTCCAACAGGTGTATGACCCAGATCCTGATCCATGTGGTTTGACTCCAAATCAAATGATTGCTCTGTATGACTCTCGGCATCGCCCTGCTGAATATTCTGTTTCTGGCTTGAAGACAAATGTGCGATTGACTCACTCCTCTTACTGGTTGACTCGAGTAAAACATGAACCTGACGCAGCTCTTGATGTAGGTGTATACTGGTTTGATTACACATTTATAATGTGTCTTGTTTGCTTGACAGTTTTCTGAATTTCAGGTTGCTGAAGGCGTTAATGCGCCAAAGAGAATAAAGATATGTGCTGGAGGTTTTGAGTCTTCTGAGGAATATACTTACATACGTGGGAGAGGTTTGCATCTTTACAAATAAAATGATGTCTAATATATTTTAGTTTTTGTGCCCCTTCCTGATGCTCTAATTTTGTTCTTAGGGCGAGGTCGTTACGTGTGTGAAGAATGTGGTATTAGATGCAAGAAGCCATCAATGCTCAAGAAGCACATACGCACTCACACTGATGTTCGCCCTTTCACCTGCAGACACTGTAGCTTCAGGTAAGCAAAATTAAATCATTTTATTAGTAATGTTTGAAGTGATAACTTTTCTTACCTAATTTTAACTGTTATTTTTAGCTTTAAAACCAAAGGAAACTTGACAAAACATATGAAATCGAAAGCACACTACAAAAAATGTAAGGAAGAGGGAATTGACCCTGTTCCCACTGTGGTTGATGACAGTTACATTGATGAAGCCTGTCTTGCAAGACAGCAAGCACTCCGGGGAGAGGGCCATGAGGATTCTGACGATGATGAAGATGAGGAGGATGATGATGACGATGAGGAGGAAGATGATGATGACGATGAAGCTGAAGGTAAGGACAATTTTCTTAATTTATCAGAAACTGTATTATGTTCTACAATATTGTATATTTGTACAGTTTAGCTCTTTCTGTTTGATTTTTATGTGTTAATTGATTGAAGATGATATTTTGATCGATCGTTCTTTTTTGTGTTTAGATGACATTAAAGGAAGACAAGAACGAGAAGCTGCTAGGTCACTGCTCTCTCTTGCTCAAACTCCTCATCATTCTCCAAATAATGATCTTACAACTGAGAAAGAAGCTAGAGAAGCAGGGCTTGTGGCCCCTAAAGGAGCTTGCAGTCTCAGCACATACCCTTATCAGCTGTCCTCTGAGCATCCAAGACGTATCACATCTTCCATTCCTGGCACTCCTACACTTGCTCCTATCAGTGAACACAAGGAAAGGGAAAAGGTACATCTAAGAGATATTTTGTTGATAAACCTTTTTAAATTTTCCAGTTGTTCACCATTTATTGAATAATTTTTCTCTTGTTGTGCAGGTGTCTCACAACACAGGTCTTGCCAGAGACATACATGAACAGGGTATACATCTGGATGATGGTGCCAAACCTTTGGCTGAGCTAAATACAGAAGATGGACATCAGCGCTACTATTTTCCTTCTAGTCGGATTGTTGGTAGCAGTTCTACGCTAACAGATACTATTAAACAAGAGTCAAAGGATGTTGATGGTGTAGATTCAACAAATAGCGATGATACTTCCAGTAAGCCCAAAGGCTCAACCATCAGTAGTAGATTACCTTCAGCCTTACTGACAGCTCTGCCCATGTCTCTCATGCCTCGCACACCAACCACTCCTATATCTGAAATCTTGACTCCTGTCTCTGAGCCTGCATTTTTGCTGGCATCTATTTGCAGCACAATGGAGAAGCTTCCTCTTAGTTTATCAACACCCACGGACCCACCTGAAGACTCTGCCCTTCATCAGACCTACCTCCGTGAAAGAGCAGTGCAAGATGCTCGCGTTAAGCAAAGTCAATATCACCCAAGATCAAGAGAAGAGAGGTCTGACAAGGACACTCCAGTTGTAATGCTGGGAACACCGACCTCTTGCATTACACCAACTATGTCTTATTCAAATGCCCTCTCTCACACTGACACTGTGCGCACTGTGATGTGTTCAACTACATTTACTTCAGTCTCCCATATGATCTCATCTCAAAATAGTATGACTGCCCCAGAGAATCCTATTTTGAGGCCTCCCCCTCTCTTGTGGGCAGTTCAGAAAACATCAAAAATTAGTGATAGTGATCCAAGGCTAGTTACGTCTTCTAACGTTAAAGTATCTGCAAGTATAACCAGTGCTTCCTCATCACTTCACTCAAACTTGACATCCACCCCACCTCCTGTGTCTATAAAGCAAGAAAATGTGCAGTCCCCTGTGAAGCTGGCTCCAGTGCCATTGACAATGCATTCCTCCTCTACAGTGCAAGCCATAGATAAAAGAACAAGGACATTGAGTGAAGCAGACGGTGCATCAGACAAGACTCTTCCAGGTGATCAAATAGCTGGATCAGAGACAACGGCAGACATCAAACCAGAATCTTTTCAACCATCACCTGTGGGTAGTGAAGATAAACAGAACGCAACTTTATCTGTGATAACAACTGTGTCAGCAAGTGGAAATGATGTGTCATCTGGGATGCCACTCTCTGAGGAGTCATCTTCCACTGTAACCACTTCAGGATCTCGGCCACCTTCTAATAGTGTTATTGTAGCAAATTCTGGCAGCACCTCCCCTCCTCAAACATCTGGTGCAGTTGTAAAGAAGCCCAAAGCAGAATTCATGCCACCATCCAGTGGCCCTGCTCCTAGCTATGTCAGGTAAGGCAACAGACTAAAACCATCATTATTTGTCTCAATCTCAGTGTTGTTTTTGATGAGTAATTGTGAATGTTTTATTTCAGTGTTACTGATGATGGTCGGAGCAAATGTACTATTTGCAATAAAGTGTTTTCAAAGCCAAGTCAACTCCATCTGCATGTGAATATTCATTATTTTGAACGCCCATTTCGTTGTGATGCTTGTGTTGTTTCCTTTCGGACGAGAGGTCATCTTCAAAAGCATGAAAGATCTGTATCTCATCACAATAAGGTAAAAGCAGTTGAATAGCTAAATGTAACCTGATAGATAGGTTGTGCTATTTTTTATCTAATTCATGTGGTTTACTTTGTAGGTGAGCATGAACTCCACATTTGGCACCCCAACTACTACAAACCCCAGACCTTACAAATGTGATGATTGTAAAAGTGCATTCCGGATTCATGGACATCTGGCAAAGCATTTACGTTCTAAAATGCATATAATGAAATTAGAATGTGTTGGGAAACTGCCTTTCGGAACATATGCTGAAATAGAGAGAGCTGGGTTAAACATGAATGATATTGATACAACAGATTGTGATAGTTCTCTTGAAAGTCTGTTGGTGAGTATCCTATCCAGTTGTTTGTTTTCTTAACTTGCCTTCATCAAAGAGTAAAATTTTTCCTTTTTCCAATTTTATTTCTAGGCATTAGCAAAGAAGTTGGATCCGTCCAAGTTAAATCAATGGAAACAACCAGAAGCCACTGCCAGTGATATTGAAGAGTCGTCTGATGAGGGGGAACCTATTATGTTTCATGGTATTCCCTTCCCAGACGTTGTTGATACAGGTGATGAAGATAATGCAACTTCCAACACACCCCAGAGCGAAGCACTACATCAAACCCAGCAGCAACCACCTCCACAGCCAACCGTCCAACAGCTACAACAAAACCAACTTCAACATCTACCTCCCCGCATATCCTCTCCAAATACAACACCGCCACAGCAGTCGGGCCCCAGTGCAGTGAAACAAGATGCTGCAGCGCCCAGGACGAACACGACCGCTGCTGCCGCCGCTGCTGCTGCAGTTGCCGCGGCCGCGGCTGCTGCATCTGCGCCTGCTTCTCGCGTATTTTCAGGAATGCCCGCCGGAGGACAAAATGTACCACCACCTCCGGGTTCAAATGGAGTACCTACGTACATGTCAACAACAGTGAAGATGGATGTCCAACCTAGTGACAAACCACCTCTCTTGACGCATTTGCCGGGGCTGATAGCTGGAAGATATAATTCAGTCAACTCTCATTCAATAATACTTAATAATAAGGACGTCAATCCAGAAATTAAATCTGTTCAATTTGAAAGGCGGTTAGCGCACATGGAACAAACTCATGATTTACAAGATAAGACGGCAGAAGGCAGGACAGGAGTGTGTGAAGTACCTAATAAGACTGACATTGCCTATGGGGGGCAGTCTCTTCAGCCCCCTGCACACAGGTGACCAGGACAAGCACTGCTCAAATCGTGTGTCCTCTTCTTATGTATCTTTCTGATTATTATGTGAGGATATTCTCACAGTGCTCACATGTATTTTTTAGAGCTGTTGGAGTGAGAAAGGAGGTGTTTTAACAAATTTGTGACATATTGGTGTGATTTGTGTCTTGAAGTAAAATTTTAAGTTATTTGAGAAATACAGTGCATAATGAAGATGTAATCTGATAAGTTTCTTAGGAAGTTCTTTATTATATAATTGTATTCCTGTAGAGTCATAATTTTGTAGTGTTTCAAATATGACTGTGGTACTATGCAACACAGAATTTGCTTGAGATGTGATAGACAATTTAAAATTATTATTAGTTAAATTCTCTTTTTGATTTTTTTATATTTTATCAGACCATGATGTTCTTACAGTTCAAAACTCGTTTGTATACTATGAATTCCGTCATACAAGCCGACCCCCGTTTCTCGAGGTTCCATAATAGCATATAAGACGATTTCTATACGGCGTACAATAAGCTGAGTTACGATTTTGACCCCCTCTGAACCGGACTAAAAAGGTCGGCTTATGTGTTGCAATTCACAGTATATCAAAACTGTAAGTTTTCTACCTTCTGTGGAGATGAAAGCACAGAAACATATCGTGCTTCCAATGTGATATCTGTGCATTTTTCCTCAACCTTAACATTGAAGGTTCTGCTTGTGTTACTACATTACTTTGATTAGTATCATGACCATCAGCTTCAGAGATGTGCTGCTGCTTTAAATTTACTTCAAAAACATTAGTTTAAGAACTGGCTCTTAAGTTGGGTTTCTTCTGTGCCAATTACTAAGTAACTGAAAGAAAGACTGAAACAATTGTTTCAAATTTAAATAGTCTGCCAAAAAAATTCTGACAATTATAAGAAGTTAGGCATTGGTTTCAGTAGTATATTGTATCCCCGTGAGCAATTGACTTAGTATGACCAAAGAGCATATCATGTACACAGATCATTGAACTCCCCCAATTTTTGATGAGTTACTCTTATTAGATTTGAACTGTTGGCAAAAAGATAGTTATCAAAAGATGTTCTCCATTAATATCTATCTATCTAAACTGTATCTTTCAACTACTATTTATCTGTAGAGAAAATCAAAGGAAGGGAGTAAGTATCTATCTTCCTGTTTGCTGGATTTCCATTTCAATGCCTGCAATTTTTCTAAACTAGGTTTTTGTCATGGCTTATTTATCATCTCTATGTTGCTTGAAAATATTACACATCAGCTGGACCAACAAATTTATTCGTAGTTTTCTTCGTACAGATACGAACCAATGTGTATGTATTCTTATATTCTTATTATTGAATGATTTTTGCTTTATGTAAGAGCTTCCATTTTACATATCTAAACCAATATATTTTATTGTTGGTTTAAATCAGATCCTTGTCATTTCATTTCTCTTTTACAGAATCAATGAATTTTGAGAACACTAGTGTTTAGTATTGAGAGCTGTATTGCTCTCTCAAATTTGCCTTCTCACTTGTCTGTACCAACAGAGAATGGCCAGTCCAAAGTTCTTTCAAGATTATTATTTTTGTACAATTAGTCTGTTAGATGAAAGTAGCTGGCACTTTTTCTTTTGTTATGCATTGATTTCCTTTCCTCATTTAAAAGGAAAGTTCCTTTGTAGTGTTTTATCTTCCCATTTCTCAGTCTCTCCATGGTCCTTATTTGATGGCAAGTTCATCTGATACCTGCTGCCTTTGGACCTTAAACATGTGATTTTATTTTTTGTTCAGTTTTTTTTTTTTAAGTGCTTGACCCAGTCAAAAAAGCTCAATGAAACAATGTCTAGCATACAATATTGTCCTTTTTTTTTTAACGTCTTAATAAGTTATGCAGAAATTACTTCTTTTTGTGGCTTTGGCTGAGGAATTGTAGCATTTTAGAGGCATGTGATACATATGTTGATTAGCTGCATAAGTATGTAGATTCTATATTATTTCTTTAGTCTAGTTAAAATTCTGTCAAGTGTTAAATGTGGGATGTCTGCTTAAATTTGGAGGGTGACAAGTCATTAGCCTCTTAGTGCTAACTACAAAATGTATTATATGTAAGCAAGCAGCATTTTGTTTTATGTACATATGTACATAGATGTGTAATATACAGAAAGCAGAAAAATATTCAGTGTTCATTGTATTACTAGCAATGAATTTTTTCCTTTTAAGTTATAGCATACACATGCTTACTGTTGTGGTATATGCGTACTCTTGTGTCAAATGAAACAAATGACTGATCAGCAGTGTGAATTTTTGATTGACCTCAGTGAAACACCTCACCCATTTATTGAGATTTTATTTTCCTCATATGAGGTTTTATAAAGACTTTATACACAATACGATTCTTAGGGGTCTTCTTGTAACATTAATTAAACTTAAGACATCTTCCTGTTGAAATCCAGCAGTTCAGCGGGCATCAAACACAACTACTGTTAGAAATGGTTAAGGAATTGAACCAAGCATTACAATTAATCAATGCCAATTGAGAGCTGAAAGAAATGCAAATTAATTACAGATATAGAAATAGACCCGCCCCACTTTTCCTGTACAAGAAAATTAATGTAAATCCAGCGCAGCAGTAAATTCACATTGCAAAGAAAGAAAGAAACAGCCAATTAAAAACTGATAAAGACGACAAACGCCACTTTTTTCATTCATTTATGAAAGAATGGCTGTTTTGTCATATCCGATGTTAAAACAATAATGCCATTCCACACCGTACACTGGGATTCTTAAAACAGATGATTTTTTTTGTCTGTTGATGCTGAAGACCAATTCTCATCACTACAAAATTTAACAGTTCAGATGTATTAAAATAATGTTGAACTATCTTAAGGCCCGTCTACAACATGACCAAAGACGTGTTTTAACGAGTCGTAGCAAATTTATAGACTTATAGTTTGGGTGAAACAGACGGTTTCAGAACTGACTTTCAGTCTCGGGCGTTTGTCAATGTTGTAAGACGAGTTTTAAGCCGTAACCTAAGTTGTTGGCAGAAGCGCATCTTGCTGAAACAGATCTTAAAACTCGGCTTACAACTTGAACCTTATGGCCTACGGCAGATTGCAGACAACCCTTAAAAGCTAATGGCTGATTCCACTGGCAACTAGATTTGTACTCGCTTTAAGCCAATTTTTGCTGAACCCAGAATTTTTATTGTGATGTCTTGTATCTTCATCTCAGGATATAGAATATCGTCCAACATAACACTTATTACCATTTGAAATTGTATTTTTTAAGTAATGAAAAGAGAGACAACTACAACATCACTCATCGAAGCGGGGTAGGGGGCAGCCCTAACAATGAGGCCCGAGGCGGGGCCGAAACACAACCAATAGGGTGGCTGGCTCGGTGGCTGGAGGACTTTGACTGAAAACCTTCAAATTTTTTGTTAAGAGTTCTCAAAATAATACGATTAAACATGAAAACGTTAAATGTTAAAAGTGACAGAAAGGTTCCTAATTTTGAATAGTATTACTTATCTGTTCGTAGCTGTTGTGTCTTCTGAGATTAAAATGTCCACTAATAAGCTGGGTGAGGGACTTAGCACAAAAATCAGCAAAATTTGTTAAGTTTTCTCAACAATATCCTATGAAACTCAAAAAATAGTTCATAGTTTGAAGAAACACCAGCACTCCCAGTTTCAAATGGTATAAGTGTCATGTTTGTAGGTATTCTGTGCTCTGAGATGAACATGGAATCATGTTTGGTGTTACACTGCACTGAGAACAATACTCGTTTTTTGCTGGTAAAGAACGAGTAAAAAGGAAATTTTCGTTTATAAAGGATACATCTTTTGGTCCTCTTCTTGTACATTATTCTGTAGCCACATTCTCTGCATCTGATGGGATCTCTGGGTCGAATTTCATTTTCATGATGACACTCTGAACAGAGTAACAAAAGTCAAATCATCTGAAAATACGAAAAACCTATACCTATAAATGATCATTCTCACCCCCACAGATGTAAACCATTGGATTTTTGGTTGAAGCCTGCTCCTTGTCTTTGTCCATTGTTGAGAGTTGTTACTTCGGAGATATCTGTGTTAGACACACCACAAGCGATACAATGAATCCTAGAATCATGAGATACAAATGAGTATTAGAAAGTACATGGAGCGAGGACAACTCATTACACACGAATATAAGGTAGATTGAAGGTAATTAATGGGAAAGTTAGAAAACTTAAAACTTGATAGTATTCAGTCAAATTTGAAGTGGGGTTAAACTTCAGAAATTTACTGATCTGGGAAAACGACAGAAAATACTAAATAACTTGAAATAAAACTTTCACTTGAACCAAGAAACTCTTTACCTCTTTTATCCGGTTTCTTTAATTAAGAATCTGAATGTCGGCACAACATTGCGTTGGTGAAACAAAAACACACATGGAGCACATAACCTCTAAACACAGGCTAAACAGCTGTCACTTCTACCAGCAAACAAACAAAAAAAAATTTTAAAATAAAATGAAATCATAAGTTTTCGGTGGTAAACTAGTTTGAAATATATAGTTTTGAGATAAATTAAAAAATACGTCACGATTATTTAATCAAACAATTCAAAGTTGAAAGTATTTCTCATCGCACGGTATCGTTATGAGGGTGGTAACATGGGGCACTTTCATTTGCTTTCGTGCCGTGACGTCAGCGTGACATCAAAATTTGGCGGGCAAAGAAAGCCGTACACAAAAAACAAGAAACAACCATTCAAGAGGTAGGAGAAACTAAATGTTTCGTTGGTTAAGTTTTGCGCCCGAGTTTTTCCAACCTATCCAACTGCACAGTAGTGGTTCTCTTTGTTCCCTACATATCGCTGTTCTGGCTGGCTTTAGAAGCTCATTATGTATGTTGGCGAAACTCATGGTTCGCGTGTTAAGACATTGAGTTAGGCTGATAGTTTCAAACAAAATTAATAGCAAAAAGAGGTCTAGCTATGGATCTAAGTTCAGATGAAGAGACAACATTCACCCATCGTAAATCTTCAGCCAAGAAAATATTTGATAGTGATGAAGAAACAGATGAGGTAGCTGGAGAAAATTTGACGGAGGCCACTGAAGATTTCAAACTACATCTCTCTGATGATGAAGATGAAGGCAATGGCTATATTGCTGCCAGAGCAAGACCAAATTCAACAGACAAAATTGTTACATCACCTAACAAGGCGGGAGACAGTTCAAATGAAGAAGACAACAATGAGGAGTCTAATGCCTCCTCACCACCCAGTCCCATCTTGGAATCTGGCAAGTTAAATGTAACAAAAAATAGCTCTCAAAGTCCACCAGCCTTATCAGTAGCTGACGACATTAGGAAAAAATTAAGTGCCCTGGCGGATTCTGAATCAGAATCTGATGTAGACGGTGATCTTCGACCTGTATCCAAAAGTGCTAGTAAGAAGAAAAGTCGTTCCAAAAACAAGCAGGGCTCTGATTCTGACTCTGACCCCACTAGATGTGACAGCGAAGGTGAGAAGAAAGCAAAGTCTATTACTAAAGGAAAGAAACCAAATCTAGGACCTGAAAGGAAGAGTAAAACCAATGCCAAAAGTGCTATGCTTGAGATTAAAGCTGAAAGTCAGCGGCAACTGCGGCAATCCAACATTGGACTTCCATACCATGTCCCCAAGCAAAGATCTCTGCTGGATTTCTTGAACCGTCGAAAATCATCGTCTCCCATGCCAATCAAAGGTCCCACTGAGCAGCTTGTTAAAGTTTGGTAAGTTGCATTTCAAATTTCATTAACTGACATGTTAAAATGTTTATTTTGCTTGATGCTCCAATTTCCAATTTTGTTTTGTCGATCTAGGAAGCAAATTGAGGAACGTGAAAGAGAAGTTGAAGAATTTTACAAATCGGAATCAGAGCATGAAAGTGATTCTGAGAATGGAGAATCTACCCAAGATGTGGGAATGGATGGGAATACTGCTGAAAGTGGCTCTCTAAAGGATGCTGACACAACACCAAGTAAGGACCATCTGCATGATAAGAACATAAACCCTGTTAACAGTGTGGTCAGCTGTGAAGACAACAGATTAGAAACTACTTCGTGCTCATCAGAAGTTATGAAGACAACCTGTGAAGCAGAAGAGGAGACGAGTTCTGTTATTTCTGACTCACAAACTGCTGATCGGAACTTAATTAATAAAACTGATGAAATTGCATGTGACACTTCAATGAGTGAAGAGCCTACTGATGCTATTTCTACAGATGCTAAAGAAATTGAAGATGGAACAATCACGCAAGTGTTGACAGATGCTGAAGAAGAAGTTGGAACTAACAACCTTCTAAATAAAATAGAACCAAGGACTGATAATGTTGAAAGAAAATCCTCAGATGCTCAACCTACTAAAAAGGTAGTATCATGTCATACTCAAGGCTCACAGGACATAAGTTTACAATTGAGTGAGACTCAAAATTTATTAGAGGAATCAAAAAATGCACATCAAGAGAGAACAATAGCCGAAGATCTTGCAAAAACTACAGACAATGGTTTAAGTGAAAATGAGGGTAAGAACTCAAAAACTTGGGCCGAGTTAAATTCCGAGATGAAGTTATTGGATGGTGAAGATTCTGAATCAGAGGTATGATTGATATAAGTGACCCTACCCGTACAATTTTACATTTTCAGTAATTATTTGTATTAAATTTTAATTCTCTCTGAAGGATGTTTCTGTCAAAGAGGCCACAGCCATGAAGGTGCCAAAATTGTCCACTGGCCCACGGTTGAGTCTCAAAGGGGCTCCTGATGAATTGATCGATCTGGATGACATGAGTTCTATTCAATCTGTGACCCCAGGAGTTAAAGGCCTCATTGAAAGATTCATGAAGCATTCAGGATCTAAGAAAAAAAACAACAGAGCACAAACTGTTGAGTTGAGGTCAGAATTACTTTTGTAGTTCAATTTATTTCTTAATTCTTGATGCCTTTCTCAATTTTAAAATTCTCCTTCTCTTAATCCTTGGACAGTGTGATATCCTCAGAAAAGGATAATGTCGGAGATGTCCAAGAAGTCAAACATGAATCCATTAAAATTGTTCTGAGTGGAGATGATAACACCCGGTCTGATCCAACTCCAGGTGCACGATTAAAGTTGTTGAAAAACGAACTGAACTTGAAGATGCGGAAACAAAAAGAAGAAGAATGGTTAAAAAAGCAGGAAGAAATGAAAAATGATGAAGTTTTTCTAGGTGAATTCTAATTGTATTTTATTTTACATTGTTGTAAAGAAAATTTCAATAATAATCTATCTATATTTAGGTGAAAAGGATGATTGTGATATGTTACCTGATGAGGAGGATGAAGAAGAGATGACAGACAGTGAAGCAGAATCTGAACCTGAAATCAATGATGTCAGGGAGCCCAAGAAGAAAAAGAGGTTTAAGGGCTTATTTGTTGACGAGGAAGCTGAAGTTGAAGATGATGAAAATGCTGGAGGTAGTAATGATGACGAGGATGACAACGACAGTACAAGTGACGATGACAATGACAATAATGAAATTGACAACGTACTGGAGGATGATGTGGAATGTAAAGAAAACAGCAATGGTGACAAAGGTAAGCCTATTTTAAATACGCCAGCTAGAAATGCATCACGCAAGGACATATATTTTAGTATATGTGCATGTAGATTTGTGCCTGGTTTGCAGTTAAACCTTTCAGTATTTCACTTTCAGAACTGGGACACATTGTACTTGAATATATTTTAATTTTTTGTTGTGTTTTTCCTTTTTTTGTGTGTTTTTTTTTCTTCTCTTCAGAAACCAACATTGAGAAACCAGGTAGCCTGAGGAGGACATTGACCTCAGTTTCTGATCTTTTTGCCTCTCAGTCTACTGAATGTAAGTGTTTACACCAACGAAATCTATCACACTCTGATCTAGAAACTAACTTATGCTTGTGTATTTTTTTTAATGTTAGGGCAAGATGATGACGATGACGATTTCATTCCTGCGGGTCAGCCAAACCGCTTAACATGTGGTGAATCAGTAAGCCATAAAGACAATGAGCAACAAATAATATTCTCCCCCATTACTCTAAGCCTCCCTAGTACAACACAAAATTTTTTGGTATGTGTTGTTCTCCAAAAGTCTTTCAAACTGAGACATGTATGTATTCTTCTTTGTCAGTAGTGCTTCTTAACTCAATTTTTACTGTCGTAGGATGCAGACCCAGACTCAGAATTAACACCTCCTAAAGTTTCATGGCCAAATGAATCTAAATCTCAAAACAGTATCAAAAAACTTTTCACTGAGCCAGAACCCAGCAGTACACAGGAAAAATTAGATGAATTGGCTCAATTATTTGGAGCTAAGTTTAATGGTAATGTTTAA
>NW_026267148.1:1349179-1375521 GCF_000697945.3 Frankliniella occidentalis
TACATTTTCTCTCAAGGTGCTTAACAGGAAGCATGACATTGGTTTCTCCTGTTGTGGAAACAGCAGTAACATTTAATTTATGATCTTATGCTTATGACATTTTGCAGATTCTCAGGAAAAAATACCAGGTCTTGCAAACACATCTTGCAATGAGGAGTCTGAAACTGATTTAATGGCTCTTTGCTCTGGAAAATTTGTTACTCAGCTACCACGTCCACAGGATTTAGAAGATGCTGGAAAACTTTTAAACTCTCAGTTCCTATCTCAGGATTCAGAAGCTGAGTCCTCTCAAACAGTAAAAGTGACTGACGAAGATTCTGTGGTATGTTTTATTTTTCTTGAATTTTGGATCTTTTCAAACCAGTGCTTCCTTTTAATTCATGTTTTTGCAGGATTTCAGTCTTAAGTTTGATGGGGATATGAAGGCTGGAGAGGACGATGATGTGTAAGTTTTAAGTGAATAAGGAAACCAATTACCGCTTGACATTTCAGACACCTATAGCCAAGTATTCTCTTTGTTTCATCTGTTTTAAGGTCAAAGGAGAAGTTCAGATTGGAGATAATGTCATCTGATGAGGATGATGAGATGGAGAAAAGAAAGACAGAGAAAAAGAAGAGACATAGAAAATTAGAATTTTCAGGTAAACTATTTAGGTTTTACTCTTTACAATACTTTTGAAACACTGTTATTGTCTCTTTGTTGCAATTTATTTAAATATCTAATTTTTCAGATGATGAGGAAGATCCTGTCCCAAAAGGCACATCTGAGCCAGAATTAAGTGATGATGATAGTGACGCTCCTAGCACTGAAAATAAGAAGCTCTTTGGAATATTCTCTAAAGAGCCAAATGAAGTGTTTTATGATTCAGATGAGAATGAAATTGATGCTGGTACTTTCCTTGAAAAAGAAGCTGAACTCTCTGAAGAAGAAGATTGGCAAGGTAGTGATGATGAAGATGAAAAAGGATTGGATCAACTAGAAATGAATGAAGCAGACAAGGAAGATATTGATCAAGATCTTGTCAGGGAGCAACTCGTTAAAAATCATATGTAAGTTCTAAATTTGGCTCAATGTTTGTATTTTTCTTCTTTTTACTCATTCTTTACCACCCACCCTCACCTAGTTGGTGGTGGAAGAACGAGGTAATGCATAACATTATTCCACTTTCATCTCACAAGTCACAATACCTACAGACATAGAAATTATACCATTCTCGTTTGGAAATACTGGTCTTAATTCCAACAATGAACTTTCTTTTGAGTTTAATTGTATTATTTTGAGAACTCTTAACAAAAAATTTGAGGGTTTTCAGTCTAAGTCCCCCGGCCGCTCTCGGGCTGTGTTCGGGCCCTGCCTCGGGCCCCACTCTTAAAAGAGTTCTCATTTACAGACAATTAGACAGGCAAGACCAGTATTAAAACTACCAATATCCATGACATTCCTATATGCATATCTGCATATAGTAATAAAATTGGAAAATGTAAAGCATCAAGAACAATATTTGCAACTTGCAAACAGTAAAGAACGAGAGCTACATTTGACACAAAATTAATTTTGTGTCTACTTCTCTCTTGCTTTTTCATTTTTTTAATTTTTTAAAAATTTCTAGGCAGAAAATGCTTGATGAAGATCGTCGTGATGTTCGTATTTTACAAGAAATGCTTTTAGAAGATGGCGAGTTGCACTCTGAAAATGGTGGCAGGGAGCGACAATTTAGATGGAAAAACGTTGGTTCGTATTAAAAGATTGATTATCAAGGTGTGATTGTCTTCCGGTGTTTAAGTGCATCAAATTCAATGTTTTTTTTATGGTTGGTAGATTCAACGGGCCTGGAAGATGATGGCCATAGGTCAGATGAGGAAAATGCTGGTCATGATGAAGATGAAGATGATGCTGAATGGCGCAAGCTTAGACATGAGCGAGAAATGTTTTTGAAAGAGCAGCGAGAGGCAAGTGTTATTCCTCACAATAAAGATGATTAATGTCTGTGGCTCTGTGGCTCTTATTGCCATTGAATTTGTACTCTGTTCATGAATTTGTCATTTGAAGATATCTCTCATCATGGTGTGTATTAATTCACAGAAGCAAAAAAAGGAGGCTGGAGATTTGGAGGAGAATGATGATGATCTTGAAAATAGTGAACTACTACAACTGGGCAAGTCTGTTCTCTTCAAGTGTCGATCGAGTTCCATGGATTCGTCTACCATTAAAGAGCCTCCTGCAGCAAAGTCGACTGTTAAAAATAATCTCTTATCTCCAGATGGGAAACGAAACATGTTTTTAGTGAGTAGGAATCCTTTTTGGGACTCCTTCCTGTCTACAGGAAGGTTGATAACTTTGCAGTTTCTCTGAAATGAATGAAGAATGTCAACCATTGTTTTCAGACCAAAAGAGGCTCGTTCCTGTCCCGGGGAGATGGTGTCTTAGCAAAGCTTGCCAAAATAACTGGACCTGCAAAAGAAAATGTTCTGGCTGGAGCTAAAAGCAGTGGTAATTTTGTGTTTTCTGCTATCAGTCCTCCCAAAAAAGAAATTAAAACTGAAGATGTTGAATCAAAGGTAAATGCTCAGCTTGCTGGTAGTGAAAATAATCTCACAAATGTTCATTATAATAGTGCTCGCAGTGTCTTATTTGCAATTCTATTTCTCTTTCAGACTGGAAAAAGAAAAGCTCCTGTAGGTCTTGCAAATCCAGCTGATAAAAAGCCCTGCTTACTTCCCACTGCAAGGAAAAGAAGTGGGTTATTTGATCACCTATGAGGGGGTTTATCATTCAAATATTATGTCCCATTTCTGGTGCTGCATTGTGATCTTGTATGTGGTATTGCACTTCTGATATCATACTTGATTTCAGTTCCTTTACCATTCTAGTCTCATTTTTTTTATAAAAAATTGACATATGTTAGTTAGCTTGTGAGTTTTCCTTTTCCTTTACTGGAATATAAACTATTTGTAGATCCCTCCTTCTCATCTTCATGTGCATTGAAGTACGTAATATCTGGAATGGAGGTTAATTTTAATTTTCCACTTTTTCTTTGTTGGAAATTGATGTCTATAATTTTAGTTTTTTTGACAATAATGATGTTTTTCCATAGTGGTATTAATGTGCAATATTTTCTTCTCGCTGTCAGTGTGTCAATCATCTTGTTAATTACATTTTTTGTGAACCATAATTTTATTTTTTAATTAGTAATCTAGCATTAAGCTTGTGATTGTTCTTTGACAATATGTTTGAATATCATGTCAGTAAGGAGGTATTAAAATTTTAACAAGTGTAACTGACTTCATTATACTTTATTTCTGGATATGATAGTTGCTTCCACATTCAGTTCATAACTACCGTAAGTCTAGTATACCTGCACCAATTCTATACTGTATTCTTACTCATTATCGCATTTCTAAGTAACCAACAAACATAACTAGGTATTTTCAAATTTGTTGAGTTGCTACCTTTGCTACTTTCTGTGTTGACAAGTTGTAGTGATGTAGTGGAGGTCACTGACGACGTAGGAAAGGGCCTCCTTTCTCATGGTTGCATGCTAATGTTTTGCAATCGGAGAACATTCATACAATTTTGTCAGTATCAGTATTGTACTTGAAGACATTACTAAATTAATCTGTCAATTAATTATTAAGAGTCAGTACATCAAATCCATCGCAGCACTTGACCTGCGATACTGCGGTGGGGCTGTCTTTGAGCATGTTTAATAAGTTGAACAATTGCTGAAAATATGAGGCACCTTGGCAATATTAATTTGCTTTGTGGTTTTGAAATTTAAAATTTAATAAGCACCTGTACTGACCAGCAGCTATAAAATGTGAATCAGAAAATAAAAATCAACAATGTATATCTCTTTAGAAAGAATAGATTAATTATGTTACTTAAAGTGTGGTTTTAACTGTGTACTTGCACTCCTATCAAAGTTGTACTGGCTCAGACAAGCTTATCACGGAAGACAGTGCAGCCAAGATAGAGGGATACACATGCTTGCCTGCAGCACAGTTCAACTTAAAATGTGTGCAGTCAAGTTTAGCCACATAGTAATTGCATATTTATCAGGACTCTCAAATTATAAAAATTACGGGCTTGCTCAGCAAGAAATCTTGTTTAATCTTACAATAATTCTCTTTAGATGCAAAATTAAGTTGTTTAAACTCTTCATACAGCCAACAAACAGGAGGGACTCACCATGAATCAATGAATGCAAATAATGCAAATATTTGCCTGGTGAATAAGCAATAATTATAATTTTTTTCTCAGAATAGAAGTGTTCAACACATCTGACTCATGATTACCATCTATAAAACTAAACTTGCTATTCAAAACAACAATATCAATTACCCAAGTAGCCTTGGGTCCCCTATAAGCTTGATCCAGCAAAGCTGTTTATTCTATATAATGTAGATAATACTCATTCATTTGCTCTGATGCAAAATGTAGCTTAGTAATACAAACAATGATAAGTCAGCATGTAACAAACTATTGTTTAAGCATTAAACTCACAAGCAATAATTTAGTTCTTTTGATGACATCCCCAGTAATTTGGGTCCATAAGTAAGACTACATGCTTGCAACGCTACACTTATGAACTTGAAAAGCTCACTTCCTGGACTAAAACTCACACTGGTAGCGGTTCTAGTTCAGTTTTAATCGTCTACTAGCTGCATTGTTCTTATTTTACAGGTAACTGCTTGAACCAATTCGTTAGGCCTTTCTCAATCTGTTGCTGTATCTGCACCAACAGTAGAGAAACTTAAGAACTGCGTGCTTGCCTTTGAAATGTTAGATGGACGTGTTAGTTGTTTTTTTTTTCAAAAGATCTCAATGATCCACAGGTAATTGGCTCTATGTAAAGTGCATTGTGGCTAACGGAGGAAGAAGTGTGACGGGTAGTACATAAACGTGAGAGCTGAATGGTCGAGAGCTTCCCGCCTATGTCACGGCGGTAGTGGGGGTGAGGGCTGGACCAATCAGAAACCTTTATGTTCTACCCGCTATTCTTCTTACTCTGTTAGACAAAATACATATAGGGATCGCCTGGATTTTGTACTTATGACTATGGCAGGGTAAGCAGTCAGGAGGGGCCTTCAAACAGTCAAGGCAGTTCATGGGAAATAAACATAACATTGTAGTTATTACAGGACGATCGTTCAGTGTGCGACCCTTTGATTTGGGGCGCTGGGCAGTGGTCCGCTTCTACTGATATTCACTTGAGATCAACGTGGTCGCCCTGGCTGGGCGTGGGGCTCGGGCTGGGCTGGGGTGGCGTCTGCAGGAGGTCTCGCATGTCCAGCAGAGACCGCTCCAAGGCGCGCGCGAACGCCGCCGTCGACGTGGTCTCAGCGGAGTGGAAGGCAGATAAGCAGAAGACGATGCTGTCTGGCTTTGGGTTATACGAGGCCCCGTATCCGTCGGGCACCACGGGCCCGTAACCCATGAAGCTGTCCGTGACGGTGGGCACCTGCGCAGGGCGTAGACGGGCGTAACGTCAGGAGCGCCTGCGGCACTCAACTCAGTTGCTGTACTTGTGACCACATCTGTGGCAGGTTCCCTTACCTGACTAGTGGAGAGTGCGAAGTGGTTGGCTACCCTGTACGTTTCGTCTGTGAACAGGTCCGGTACAGGCTCGCCCAGCTCCTTGGCCATCTCCCGTAGACCTAGGAGGTGCACGTCGATACCCTCGCCGAGGATGTTCTGCACCATGATGTCAGTCTGTTTCTTCACGGCCACCTTGAACAGTTCTCGTTTTCGGTTGTCCTACAAAGAAACACGAATGAGGTCTGGTGTCATATAGGGTCACATAGCCCATCCATTCCCGCACCTCCTCTGAACGCACAAAGACGTGCAAGTTAATCGTGATTTCCAAATTTTATTAATTTCCCCAAGAGTTTGCCCCCGCAATAATTAACATTCCCCACCAACACGCCAACCAGGCACCAGGCGGGGACGTTAGGAGGGATTAGAGACCGCTATAAAAGAACGTTTGGCACCCAACGGCCGTGCCTCTGAGTGTGAGGCGCCTGCAGGCGGCCTGCCCGCTGCCCGCTCCGCGCATCTGCTTGACGGGCTGGCCTATACAGCGCGCTGCAGGCGCTTTCAATAGCTTAGAGCCTCCACTCCACATCACATACCAGGTTGCTGACTCGCGCCGCGCACTATCGTAGTGGTACTGTACCGCACGCGCGTGTGGGCGGATTGCCTACTCGCAAGGGGCCACAAGGAGCCTTGGGCAGCAAGCATGGCCAAACCCGCTCGCACTCGTGCATGCAGTACAGTTTAACTACGACAGTGCGCGGCGTGGCGTGAGTCAGCCACCTGGTATGGCACACACACATACCCGTCGGAGCAGTGTGCTAACTCTGGCATGGCAAAGCCGAAAGTGAGGCGACCGAGGTGTCTTTCACAAACACCTTTGCCCGCCAGCTTGCCCGGGGAACATCCCCTAAACTCGGCGGCCGTTCGTTCGTTGCGGGGGGGGGGGGGCCTTCAAGAACCGCGCCTGGTGTTGATGAGTAGAAGACAGACTCACATCGAAGAGCACGAAGGTGACTTTCTTCTCGTCGCTGTCCGCGCCCGGCGCCAGGCTGGAGGGTGGCGGCGCGACGGGCGAGGCGCCCTGCTTCTGCTGCAGCATGGCGGCCGCCCACTCCCAAGCCTCGCAGGTGGCGGCCCGAATGCAGTCCACGCGCCCGTTCTGGAAGCGCCGCAGCGAGGCGCTCTCGTACGTTGCCGTCGGCTTGCCGAACAGCCTGCGACAGTCGCGGGGCTGAGCGTCACAGCAGCCCGACAGAGAGAGGCTCGACAGGGAGACGCTCTCCTCCCACGGCTGAACCGAGTACGCCACTTACCTGATATAGGTGAGCTGAAGCGCGAGCTGAATGTACGCGTCTGGACTGCACTTGCACGACTTGATGAACTCCTTGCCGTAATCGTTGAAGCGATACACGTAGAAGTCCAGGTCATCTATCATGCTGAGGCAACAAGTGAAAGGTCATATATAAGGGCTCGTGCCGGGGGCGTGGACTCGTGCTCAAGCTAATTCGCGGTCACCTGGACCTTACCTGTCTATGGCTTTGGCGGCTTCGTCCAGGTGGCGGCGGGTGGTGCTGTCCACGTTCCAGCCCAGCAGGCGCGGCGGCGCGTTCACTGGGGCCGTGGCTGGCGGCGGGGAACCCGGGGTCGCAGGGAGGGTCACGGAGGCCGGCGTCGTGGCATCCTTGAGCATCTGCTCCATGAGCTGGATGACGGCCACCCCCTCGGAGGGCGAGTGCTCGTAACACAGGCCGCACACGCCGTCTGAGGAGATGACAAGCTGCCGACATCGAAATGATTATCAAAACGAGAAGGGAATCGACATGGGCACCCCCCATCGTTTTGACCTGACAGACCACATGGGTTCCGACCGGCGCGGACCAAGTGGGCAGGGCAGGGCGGCCTGCGCGCCGCTCACCTGAATGGTCTTGTCGAACCAGCGGTTGCCCGAGTTGGCCTTGGAGCCACCACCGTGTATCATGTGGTGCGCCATGTTGGTCTCGTCGCGGCCCTGCACGGCGTGGCCGCGGGCGGGCAGGGCGCGCGCGTTGTTGAAGGCCGTGGTGATGGGCGCGTCCAGGCACAGCACCAGCAGCGCGCGCTCGATGGCCTCGCACGACGTGCGGTTCACCGGGTCTGCCATACACCGGCATGTTAGCAAATTACAAGAGCTATAGCGCAGTTTAAGCACTATAGTCTAGTGACTAGACCCTCCTGACACCCTATAAGATGCCCCCCCAGCCCACCTGCGATGAGGTGCTCGCGAGCCTCGGCCCACTTGTCGCGACGCTGGGAGGTGAGCAGGCCGATGGGCGCCGCGCCCGCCGGGCCGCCCGGGGCCGGCGCCGGCTCGGCCAGGATGGAGGCCAGGCGCCCCGTCAGGGCGTCCTCGCCGATAGGAGGTCCGCCGCCTTCAGCGCGCACCTGCACCACGTAGAACTGCAACACACGGCGGGTGGGGGTCAGTCAGGTGTACCGGCGGCGGAGGGCTGTCAGCTGCTGCCAGCTGTTGTCAGCTGATGTCAGCTGCTGTCAGCTGCTGTCAGTTGCTGTCAGCCGCGTCAACTAACGTTTACTGATTCAACGGATTCCCAAATGAGAAATGTATTTTCGAATCGACGACGTCGACGTTCGAAACGATCGATTTGCTGGACAAAATCGAGTCGACGTCGAGTTGAATTTGCGTCGATCGATCGATGATTATCGACCATTTATCGATTTTGCATTTCTCACTGGGTCTCTAAAGAAAGTCATACTTACCTTTGTCGTAACACTCTAGAAAAAGAAAGTAGGTGAAGAAATAACTTAAATTGGGTTGAAAAAAAATTAAAAGAAAACTTACACTCCAGACAAGTGAATAGAACAGAACATAAGCACAGGGGCTTGTGTGAGGGTCGCACAGGGAAGCTCTCTACGCTCGTGCACAGCACAGGGATTCATGAGGGGCAGACCTCTATCAGGTCAACGAAGCACTGCCTATCTCCAGACAACTGAAAAACAAAACACGATAAGGTCGGGGCAGGACACACATTTTTCAGCTATTGCAGCAGCCTTCTGATTGATGCGTATCGTGCAACATCGAATGTTTGCATACAATTATTCTGAAGCCCCCGAGAATGCGGCAACAAACAAGAGGTGCTTTGACATGTCAAGTTTGTGCTCAGAAATAGAGTAATGGAAACAGATGATGCTTGGTTCTTGCCTGGCTGTGGCGCGCTACCACGATGTGGTCGCTGGAAGTGTCGATGGTGACCTGCTGGTCCCGGGGCTTGCCCGGGTTGCGCACCGTGGTCATCAGGCGGTAGTACTGCGACATGCAGAGCGGCTGACCCTTCTCCCTGGAGGTGGCGCGCTCCACGGGCAGTGCCCTCCTGCAACAGGAGCGAAGCGTGCGAGTGGTTAGACCCGGTGCCAAAGGCCGCAGGATGTGGACCCTGCGCGCGGCAGTGGGAGCTGTGAGCTGTTCAGGTAAGCGGGTGGCTGGGATGAAAAGGGGAGGAGGTTTAGCGAAATCAAACGGAATGTTTTGCTTTGCCCTGGGCGCTTGCACGCACCATTTCCTCTCCTCTGAAGCGGACATAGCGCCCACGTCAAGTTGTGGCGTATCGTGGCTACAAAAAGGAGAGAAGAACAAACATGGAAAAGCGATATTTTTCTCTCTTTGCCTTCCTGTAGTCGGGGGCGCACTGACGCCCACAGCTACAAACCATACAAACATGAATGCAAGGAGGCGTCGCTGCAGCCGCGTCTGAATGTAATTAAAAGCAGCGCTCCACAAAAGGAAGCACAATGGCGATGGCGCCGGGCCGGGGGCGGCGTGGGGTCCTCCTGGTCTTCCCCGAACGCCGTCTTTATTCTGCCGATCAATGGGGAGCGCCTTTGGCTCTGACCTTGCCGTCGTCGACGAAAAGCCCCCGCGGGGCAGAGAGGGCGAAGACTTGCCCCTTCCCAGTCTTCCCAGTCTGCCGACGCGGCTGCCGCGGGCCGCCGTGCCCGGCCCCCGGGTCCCAGCACCTTCCCGACCTTGCAGCCTTTCAGCGTCAGCCTGCCCCCCGGCACGAGTGCCCCCCCCCCCTTCCCCTCTTTCCATCCCCTTCCCGGTCTTATTGTTTGCGGTTTCCGTTTCCTCCGGCCGACGTGTTTACCCCAGCAGCGCTTAGTTGTGATATCAACTGGTTGCCCGAGGCAGCTGTATGCGGCTTGTCTCACACAGAACTTTCTTGTGCTTTCGACAGGCCCCAACTTATCTCATCCTCGGACGCGCCTCGCGCCTCACCTGGCGTGGCGGCGGCGGCAGCGAGGGCGCGCCTGCGTCAGCACAGAGCTGTCTGCAACTACTGGGGCAAAAATATACACCAGGAAAATTGAAGTATGAACATTTCCCAGACTCCTGTTTTACGTTTAAAAATATTTTTACAAAACAAACAATAAACAAGTAGCCAACAGGGTTAAGAAAGAGACAGTCCCCTCGACCAGGCCTACAAAATCTGTACGCAACGCAGGCCTGCCCCAGGCGCGGTATGGGAAAGGATCGTCTCCATCGGCTCTGGTGAATCGCCTGAAAGGGAGGCAAATTTCCACAAAACCGAGCTCCCGCCCAGGCGGGACGATCTGAGCCACCTCGCGAGCGAGCTCATTAGTATTTATTCGTATGCTGTTCTCGTGTTGGCGAGGTATCCCCAGCCCGAGCCCCTTCTCCTCTTCAGTCGCTCTGAGCGCCTTGGGTGTAGGCAGGCCCGCGCAGCAGAGGTGTGTGGCGGGACGGCCTACCCCGGACTTGGCAGGCGCCGAGGCTCGGGTCGAGGCGTGGCTGGCCGTAGGCAGGCCCGCGCCGCAGAGCTGTCTGCTGACATTCTTGTAAAGGACAGCGCTTACCGTGAGATGTATCCTCTATCGTTACAGGAAACTGTTGTGGCGTGGTCCTGCATGGGCCTTATAGGATTTAACCTCATCAGCCGCTCCTATACTTTTTGTTTAAATAAGCTTGTGGTGCAACGTGAACCTCAAGAAGCACACCTAGGATGGCATGGGTGGAAAGAATACTCAGCAGGAGTAGTTAGTATAAAGTGTCACGAACAATAATTATAATTCCAGGGTTACCACATTTTGACTCCCTGGCATTTGTTATTCCTGTTCAAATTTTTTGAAATGTGATGGACCCATAAGACCTTTAACATCAGGTAGGAACACCCTTATGTTTGGTAGCAAAGCAGTTTGGACTTTGTGGAAAAGACAGCGGTACAGATCGAATTCTTTTAGTTCAGCAGCAAAGCAGATCGGACTCTTTCGTTGGGGGCATCGATCTGAATTTTCCATGATCTCCGATAAATTTTTCTGACTTTATTTGCATAATTTGCCACGATCAAATGTCTTTTCACGTCTTTTCATGTCGTTCCAGGTTTTCCAAACTCGTGGGAACCTCATTATTCGACTAGAGTGATTGTTGAAGAGACGATTACGAAAACAGGTCTTTCTAAGGAAATAATAAACTGCCTAACAGAAACTGTAATGCCTTTAGTGCTTGAATACTTTTTAAAGATTACATTTCCTACATTTGTTTCACCAGTTAAAACTAGCACTGGATAGGGAAGATGTATTTTTAGAGTGTTTAATTAGGTAGAAAAAGACAAAAATAAACATTGATTTCTGTGAAATTTTTACATAATTTATTACAATTATATTTATTACAACCAGTCTACATAGAGGCAGTGGCGAGTTTAACACTGCTGCATGGTAGAATTAAGAAACGGTACGGTGAGAAATCGATGCACTTCGAGCTTCGTAAAAATTTTCGTTGATAAAAATTAATGGTAAAACATAATCGAAAAATAAAAAAGCGTAACTAGCTGTGCACCTAGCCTCGCCCTTGCACCTTGCGGGCTAGAGTGGTTGAAGTACACGTGTGTGAAGGGAGGAAGATGTGTGATATATCTGTTAACCGGAAAACAGTGCTGATGAGATAACTTTTTCTAGTCCAGTCCCAATATTTTTGAGCGTGCATAACGTTATACGATGCAAGAAATTAAATGCGAAGAAACTCGCACTGGGGCGCGTACTGTCCAACACGCAAGCTGCGCACCCAGCCGTTGCCATTGCGTGCTCGTGAGCTGAGCCGTTAGACTCCGCAGCACGGAAGCATGACGGAAGTCTGCAGATAAAACAAGGCGGTGATAGTTGTTCTTGAGTGTGTCGAATTTTGCACAAATTTTTGCAAAGTCACGAAGTGAATTACAATATTATCTCGATTTTTGTTTTTTATCGTCGTCATAAATTTATTAATTTTCATGAAACTTAAGGGACTTCTTTAAATTAATAAAAGAAAACTAAAAAACAAAAAACAAACAAAAACAAAACAGAAACAACAACAGCGTAGACGAGGTGACCTGATAACAGACTACGTGACTTGTTTAAAAACAAAAGTGTTGTTTTCATTTTAACCCTCTCGAAACTTGTGATATTTGGCCTATACTGCCCTGCAGAAACTACTTTGTATTGCTATTTTGTACCCGAACGGCGCACAAGATAACCTTTGGTAATTTCTTTAGCAACACATTTCTTTCCAAAACAAAACACTTGCAATATTACATTTTTTTCTAGGACCAAGACAAAAGTGTCTTTTTCTGTCTGAAACTTTGTTTTCGAGGTTTTTATGAATGTTGTTCTGTGACGACACCATGTTTGCTAAAAAAAACAACAACATGTGCTGGCAACAAACTACACGTTCGGTGTTAATTTACAATAGTTTTTATAACAGAGTACTCTAGAAGTGTCTAAATCAATGCGTTATCTCCCGAGCACCTGCATTTATAAGAGCCCTATGCTAAAAGCTAGGTTTCGAAGAGGCCATGTACTAGGTGTTTCAGAGCGAATACTGCAGTGTTACGAAATGGCATACTCGATGAGCCGCGGGGACAATAGTGCCTTGAGGTGGAAGGGAGTTGGCAAACCCGCAACACTGCGGTACCAGTTCTAAAACACCCGGCACACACTGTCTCCTGAAAAAATTCAGGTATTCAGGAGATAACGCATACATGTACACACTTGGGTTTCTAGAGCACCCGTCGTTGCATGGCTTTGGGCGCTCAGGGTAAAAATAAAATGCGGAGGTAAGTGAATGCGAGTCGGTGAAACGTCTGATTGAAAATATAATGTTCTACGATGTGTGCATCTGGAGGTATGCGGTAACCTCTGAACCGAAACTAGCGACGGTGCCAAATCATTTGCCTCTCGCTTATCCCTGTGCGTTAATTGACTGTGGTGTGGCCAAAGAAATCTACAATCGTAATTTGGAGTGCGTTGGGTGTTAATGTTGATGGTGGGTGCAATCGCTTCATAATCCTTTTGTGCAGAACTACCGGACGGTGTGCTGACGAAGGAACCAGAGGTGGTGAGGTGCGGGGTGCATAAAGGGTTTCTCTGCTTCGTTTATATCATCATTCTTGCTCGTTTCCATGAACAGCAGCCTTAGACCGTCTTACAACTAGCTCTCTCGAAGGGGTGGCACATGTTTTGAAGTAAGGGAACTCGGACTTTACACCATTGTAAAGTCCATATACTTTGCGCGGGCAAACGTGTAAAACTTGACGAGGAAAAATACTCGAAATATGCTCTCTCATTGAGTTTAGTAAAACAAAAAAAGGTTTGACACGCTTCAAAAAACGGGAATAAAACAAAACAATACGAACGTTCTCTGGAAGCACGGATAAGATTGACACCGCTCAGTTGGCACATGCTGTCAGTTTTACACATTTGCCCAAGTAAACACGCCCCAAAGGAAACGCACGGCAGTCCACATGACGTCACGGTGGCATTACATTTGGCTACCCAAGATTATTTGTGCGAGAAATGATGACGGTGGTGGCATCACTTTGACAAGGCACTGTCGAGCCCGAGTGGGGCGCCCCGCTCTCACGAAGACCGGGCGCACCGAGTAGTCACACGCCGCGCCAGCCGAGATCGCAGACGGTTAGTCTGGCTAACCTCAAAGGATCCCGGCCGCGGCCAGAAGCAGAGAAGTCGCCCGCGTGATGCTCGCTTCTCCTCTCTCTCTCTTTTCTCCATCGCCCCCCAGGGACGCCTTCCCCCAGGGCAGTGAGCCGGAGCAAGGCTGCAGGGCCGCTGCGGACGAAGAGTCGGACGACCGACAACTCGGCAGCTCCCTGCGGGGCAGCTCCCTGCGGGGCAGCTCCCTGCGCCACTCGCCGGCCGCTCCACGCCGCTCCGCGCCTCAGCAGGCACGCCTCCTCAGTACAGGTACTTCTTGTAGTCGCGGTAGCGGTAGTTGCGCCAGTGGAGCGGGTCGCAGTACTCGCATGAGTGCAGCGGCCGGTAGTCGTAGTAGTCCCAGTAGTCGCTGTACTTGTAGGGGTAGTAGTACGAGTCGCCCTTGTAGTCGTACAGCCGGTCCAGCAGCCGGTCGTAGTAGAAGCGGTCCGAGTAGAAGCGGTAGCGCGGGTAGTAGTAGTCGCAGCCCAGCAGCCGCTTGCGCCGCTCCAGCGTGGTCAGCGCCGTCGTCATCCTGGAGGCTGGTGCGCGCGTCCTTCTGCGGCTGTGAGGCCCGCTGAGGCCCGTTGCTCCCGCGTTTCTGAGGAGCAACACGGGCCGCCTGCCCACCTGGGCCTGCACCTCACCCGCGCCCCCAGTGGGCCCCACCCCTCCTGCCCACCAGGGCCTGCACCTCACCCGCGCCCCCACCGGACCCCACCCCTCCGCCAGGTGGCGCCCCCCGGAAGCACGTGGGTAAGGCCCTGCTGCGCCCCGCTGTGGTGGGGAAAGGGGCGGCCCGACTCCCCTGACCTACTTCGACCTTCGCTGTGTTTACTGCTCATAGACTGTTTCTTTTTATGGCAGTATTTTCCGCGCATGACGCGCGTTCGCGAGTTTTATTTTTAACTGGCGGTACGGCGGGCAGGGCAGGGCGGTGCGGAAGGCAACTGCAAAACGGGCAGAGACTTGCCATAAAGTGAAACTGACATTGTGTGCAGAATGCGTACAGGGAGGTGCGCCTTGCTCCCTCTCTCTCCGCGAGCCGCTCCACCCCGCCCTCCACACCCTCCCTAGTACCGGCGCGGCCTTGGGGGTTGTCGGTGACGTCGCACGACGAGGCCTCGCTCTCCCCTCTCTCTCTCGGAGGACGTGCCCCTTCGGCGCGCCTCGGCCCAGCAGCAGCACGTCCAGGTGCCTCACCCCTGTCTCCGCCCCACACAGCCGCACAGCTCCGCACAGCCCCGCGCAGCCCTGCGCAGCCCCACTAGGGCAGCCTCTGCCGGCTCTGCGTTTGATGGATCGGTCCGATATTAGTTTCCCTCGAAAATCCCGAGCGGCGTGCGGGTGTCGCTTCGACCCCTGGGCGACCTTCCCAGCCAGCCCGCGCCACGCCACACCAGACCCCATTTCGCGACCTGATAAATGTCACGCCCGTTATGGGCAGATGCGGGGATGGCAACATATTGGATTGGTCGACTGTGCATCCGAGTTAATTACACACCCACATCCACGTCTCTCCTGGCCGAGATTTGGGGCCCCAGGCTCGCACGTCCACGTCGCCGATCGGGTCTGATCTGGGGCGGCGCTCCAGGGAGACGCGCCTAGATGACACTTGATGAGATGTCTGTCTCGGCAGAGGCGAAACGTCGGAGTATCGACAGCAGCAAGATCGCTCCACTCGTGCCTTCCTTCATCTGTCGCCAGCAGACCACTGCCAATTCAGCCCCACGACATCTCGGGATAGTTGGGCAAAGCTCATTGTGTAGGTTACCAATCAAAATTTGAGGGTTAAATAAATGTGTCAGCATGATTATTATGCGCCATTTCTTTCGGAAGTCACCGACAGTCTATTAAAGAGGAAGCCGGAGAAAGCTGTACATGATTGAAAGAAAAAGAGGTAATTCTGTTTGCGATGCCCATCCCAACCATTGGCGGCCAGATTGTCCACCGTTCCCAAAGCCCCGTTGCGCAGAGAAACATTCCAGGTGGCAACGCCAAGCGCCAGCGCCGCGTGCGTCACCTGGGCGCTTGGGGGCGGAATACACGCGCCAGGAAAGTTAGTTGCAGCAGTGCCGGCGGCGAAAGTTGTTCCTCATCCAACTCGGGCCAGGCGGACTCTGGTCGCCTATAGTCTGGCGGCCAGCGGCCAGCGCATCAGGACACGCCGCGCGGCGGGGTGGGGCGGGACGAGGTGAGGCGGGCGCGAGGGCGGGCGACAACGCGCCGCAGTCACGCCGGATGAAATATGACCACCAGCGACCGCATCGCCTCCCACTGCGCGCGCCTCGGGTCAAAGGTTACGCCACATTGCAAACGCATCACAACGATGTAATGGTCCTGGTGTCTTCTGAGTGACTCCCTCCCTCCCTCCCTCCCTCCCTCCCTCCCTCCCCCCCTCCACACTCACTCTCTCTCCACCGACGACGATGATGGGGGGTAACGGGTAACGAAAGGGGACGAGAATATACCCCGGCCGGCCGGTGCCGTTTCCGATCCGCGTCGCATGCCATGCATTATAGGGCGGGGGAGGGCGGCCGTACCAGCCGGGGGGACTCCAAGGACGACCCGCCGCTTGTCACGGCACCAGCTGCAGCTGGGGCGACAGCTGGGAGACAGCTGGGCGACAGCTGGCGGGCGGACAGCTGCGGCAGCTGCAGCGGGCGAGTCGCGTGTCACCGTCGTGGTGGACGACAGCGCGGCTCACGGCAGACTGCACAGAGCGCAATTCTATTCTCATGCAATTTTCCAGCCAATTTCTCGACAATTTTGTATCCCGTGTTTTATTTGTGCCACATGGCTAAGGCGGTTGTTCTTCTGGAAAGACAACTGTCATCACACTTAGAGTAGGGTCAGGTTGGCCGAGGGCGATACGATGCACTGAAAGAAAAGACGAAGTTGTGCGTCAGGCAGGACGCACAAAAAAAAGGACTCACTTGTCGAGGATGTCGGTCTGGTAGCGGACGGCGCTGAGCACCATGCGCGCGGTAAAGCGAGCACGCTCCTCGGCGGTGCGCGCCAGGGCAGGGGGGAAGACCATGCCGGGGTTGGAGTTGATGGGCAGCGGCAGCGGGTTGTTGAGGTACATGTCGGTCAGCCACCACTCGTACGCCTGCATCAGACAGCATGTCGGAAACTGTCAACTTATCGTCATTTTGAACCGTTTCTGAATATGAAACATTTACTGCATGATGTGCGAATAATTTCACACTATCTTACACATAACGGAAATTAGAAACTGTTTGCTACAACGATTTTTGATTGGTAGGCGAGAAATTCCTTTTAAGCTGATTCTCTTAAGGATTGGGTAACAAACTAGTGTTCACACGGAAGTCTGGCACGAGGAAGAGGCTGAACGGAATAGAAGCAGCCCCCCCCCCTTCCTCCTCTTTTTTCCCCCTTTCCCTGTGGTCCGGTTAGCTTTGCCAGTTATCTCTCGCATTCCTCACTCTAAATGCCTCCGTAAATCACGTCGCCCTGCGTGGGACTGAGCCACCACCATCTCCCCCGCGACCACCCTCTCCTCCCCCTCCCCCACACCATCCCTAGAACCACCACCCCGAACTCTCCTATCGCTCCTCTCCGTGACCCAGGCCGCGCCCGCGCCAGAGTACGGAACCCCACCCCCTGCCGTGAAACTGTCGTGTCCTTACGGAAAGAAGTGAAAAATATTGTCGCCGGCTTTCGCACGGGACGCCACCTGCAATAAGCCATTTCTGCTGCTCGTCACGGAGCTCCGCTACGTCCGACCTCCACCCCCCTCATCCTTCCCCTCATCGTCCCCCGCTCCCCCCTCATCCTCCCCTCTTCTCCGTGCCTCCGCCTTTGCTCAAACCACCACGCATGACCACTTCTTCTCCGGCACCACCTTAATTTCAAGAGGGCGCATCCGTCGCCTGCCGCATACATCAGGACAGGCTTCTTATTTAAGTTAAAAACCGAGTTACACATTTTGTCAGGCATCCTCGCCTTGACTAACTACTTATGGGAGGCAACTAACACCGCCACACCGCCGTGTGCTATATGCCCTCTGCAGCCCAGCTGCCCCACATCAGGGTCTACTCCGCCCTCCCCCTCTCCCTCCCGCGTAGTCCAAACCCAAGCCTTCACAATCTGTTCCTTCATGGCCTCAGACTGTGTCTTCATCGACCGCGCTGTGGGTCGATAGTCCAGCAAGGCTGAGCCTCTCTCTCTCTCTCTCTCTCTCTCTCTCTCTCTCTCTCTCTCTCTCTCTCTCTCCCTCTCTCTCTCTCCCTTTCTCCACAACTTCCCCCTTCGTTCCACCCCCTCCCCGAGACGTTCGTTTGGCACGCGACCGCAAAAGAAAGCGTGAATCGAACAAACTTTTGGGGCCGAGCTGCTTTCAGCAGATATAACAACAGCGAGGGAGAGTAGTAGGCCGAGCTGCGCAGCCCTTTGGCAGGGCAAGGGGTTGTAGTGGGCGAGAGCAAGCCCTTGAACGCGGCGCAAAGAGCGCTTGAGGCGTGGAACTTCGGCGCAGAGCGTTTCGCCTGCCGGTCAGGTTCGGGCGCGGAGGAGTCAATAATGGCCGCTATCCTCCATACTTTGGGCCAGATGGTTGTTCCTAACCCTTTCGGATACGTTACTGGGTTGTAATTTAAAACTAACTAGACCCAACCTTTGACTTGTGTGGTTATTGTGATCCCCCTCCCTTTCGCGACTGGTGCAAAAAGGCTCCGAGGGACTAGAATATCGCCGAGTGGAGTGGGAGAGAACGCGGCTGAGGAGGGGAGGGGGTGTACCAACGGTGGCGTACCTGCGCTGCATAGCTAATGCCCGGCTCGCAGGCTGCGTCGCCACGTGGTCGGCACGGCGGCACGTAGCGCAGAGCCCCCGTAAAGTAGGCGATGGTCATTAACACCGTAATGGGCGTCCAGGGAATTGGAGGCACTCGACCAGTCTGGACCTTCCGATCGGAAAGCGGGAGGGGTAGAAGGGGGAGGAGGGGAGGTAGGAGGGGGAGGCCTGCCTACGGCCAGTAGGCCTTTGTCCCTGCCAAGTCCGGGTTAGGCCGTCCCGCCGCACACCTCTGCGGCGCGGGCCTGTCTACGGTCAGCCTCGCCTCGGCGCCTGCCAAGTCCGGGGTAGGCCGTCCCGCCACACACCTCTGCCGCACGGGCAGGCCTACCCCCAAGGCGCTCAGCAGAGCGACTGAAGGGGAGGAGGGGCTGGGCTACCTCCCCAACAGGAGAGAAAGAGAGCTCAGGGGGTCGGATTCTCCAGGGCACCAAATGAATAAATGGAGAGGAGGCTGCGAACAAAAAAAAAAGATGATGAAGGGGCACGAGGGCTGCTCGCTGGAATGGCGGTGGCTGATGGCAGATCACCAATTTTGCAAGCAGTCATAAATAATACTATTTACTTTCTTAAACGTCAATTCTGTCAATATTCTACCGGAAAGGTTCGCTTCTGTTAGGTATTTTGAACGCTTCGTAAGAGTGTTTCGAATGAGAGTTTCACGCGACAGTAACCTCTGTTAGGGTACTCTAGATGTGCGGACCACACACTCAGCCCACTCTACTCGCGAGGGGGAGGGCGTGATGTTACGCTGGGATCACGGCGGTGTCAGGTGGGAGGGGGGAGCGACCTTCGGAAGATTGATCCCACCCGTGACACTCTGATCTCGCTGCGATTGCCATACTCCCGTCTTGCCGCTGGTTCCCACTCCGATCAGAGTTTAATAAAAACATATGTTTTGATCGGTACTATGTAAAATATATAATATCGGTCAATGGCATAATGACGAGTGCAACTGTACGCAATTAAAAATGCTTAAGGAAAACTAAAGAGTAAGAAAGAGAAGAATCCTACGATTTTTAACTTTTTCGAACTGTTTAAAGAATGACGGTAAGAATTAAAATTGTGTCGCAAAATGTGTCTCTTTTTAATCCGAACAGAGCCTATGTCGCTCGACCGCTCCCTCTTTCTGCCCCACAATGTGAACATCATTTCTTAACGTCGTTTCCACAGCCTCATATCGCCCGTGCCTCCAAGCTCCGAGCGCCCCTGCCTGCCTGCACGCTGCCGCCCCCGCCCGGCGGCGCTCTGAACTGCCAGTGGAGCCGTGGTGGTTCTGGCACCCTCCGCCGGATGGCGCTGGCTGCTCGGGCGCCGCTACTTCCTGGCACCCGCGCCACTCAGGCCTATAAGGGAGCGAGTCTCCTTTTAAGGTACGCTTCTGGTCGTTAAGCACACGAAACATTAAAAAAATAATTGTTAGTTGGCAGGACTGAATGAGCTAATTTTAGGACAGCCAAGGAATTCACAGTGGCAGCCAAAAATTGTTTGCCAGAGACAAGAGTTAAAACTCTTCAACTTCAGTTGTGAGAGACAAGAGTTTAGTAGCCACAGCGAGTTGTAAGTGCGGGAGCCAACCTGGTCGTTCTGAGAACTTATTTGACCAATTGGATTGGTTGCCTCCCGCTGAGGTCGCACTCTTTCTCTTACAACCAATTATTAGCTGCCACGGCGAGTTTCCGATTATGAATCCATACATTAGCTAATTTGTTATTTCTGACCAGTGTCTGTCAGACAAAAGGTCAGGCTGGTGTGAGCCGCGCCGCTCTTGCTCCCGGTTAAGCAGCCCGCGCAAGCTCGCAAGGCAGATGAAGCAGCCCACATGCAGTCTAAAATTTGAATATTTATTCCGATTGAAATGCAATTTGATTGTAATTTATACCAAGATTTTAGACTTGGAAAACCTTCCGGAGTTGTGCGGGCTTCTTTTTTATTCACTCGTTTACCCAGTGGTTTGCATTCACTTTGATCTCCAGTGCTGCTTGGCCATGCTTATCTCGGGCCAGCTAAATTTCTGACAGTCATATGTGGATATTGATGTGGCTTACAAATCCCACGCGCGCACATCTGTAAGTTCCAACTGTGAGCAGGCGTGCGTAAGGGGTTTCCTATCGCCCCTGACTGGGTGGCTTACGGATCGAGCGAGTAGGCACACCCACACGTAAGAATGGTTTATCAGACACCTGGTAGAACGTGGTGAAGAGGGCTGGAGGGCTAAAAATAAGCCTTGACATTTCCAACTCCAAAGTGAAGCTTCATTGAAAAATGTCCTCGTAAAGTTACGACATATTTTTTGTAATTTGATTTGGAATTGCAAAATAATGTTGTAAATTTACGGCGGACCATTTATGTTCCTTGATGAATTCCAAGTCGATAGGAAGTGATTGTAATTTTACAAAATATTCAAGTTGTAATTTTTAGGACTTACATCATGGAAAAATTTTCCGTAAACCTACGAGTACTTTTCAGAATGTTTTGTGAGAGTTTACAATTTTGGCATATCTTTCGCACCTCAACACGGACTATTATAGGAGACGCACGGCATTATACAAGGTGGCCCACCTACACCGTCCTCTGCAGTATGTAGTCAGACCCGCCACAGCAAGCTCTAGGGGTCGCGAGCGGTCCCGAGGTTGCTCCGCGACTTGACGCCGACGCGCCCGTCCCGCAGCGTGACACTTTGTGCCGGGGGCGTGTCGCCTCTTGGATCACCTTCGCGACCCCGCACTCACCCTCGAGAGCGTAGATGGGCCACCCTGTATAACTTGACCTGTCCCAACAACGTTCAAACATTCACACTGTTAAAACCATACGAAGCAAAATTCAAAATCCTTCGCAATTGCATTGCAAACTATATTATCTACATTCCAGACTATTTTTTTCGTAAGTTGCGAAGAAATAGTTTGCAAGGTTACGAACTAATTCTTTAAAGCGTTACGAACAATTTTCTTCGTAAAGGTGCGAAGAATTAGTTCGCAATGCGAGGGATTTAATTCGCAATGCAAAGCATTTTACAACGCGTCAAAATTCTTTGCAATGCAAAGAATAGTTCGCAAGCTTTTCACAGTGTGCTTTGTAGTTACAAAGAAAATGCGTCGCATTTGCGAAGGATTTGACATTTTGCTTCGTAAGGTTTTAACAGTGCACCGAGACGATCTTCAAGATCTTTTCAACCAACTGAGATCAGCGCCGTTACGTCACGAACGAATGTTCGGATCGACGAAACTGTCGGTCCTTACGCAAAAGTGGCAAAAGCCAAGACAAGTTCATGTCAAAGAGGCGAAGCGGCATATCCGAGTGTATCACACCGGATTTAAATATCTCTACTCACACCCAGCCCGCCATCCCCGAGTCCGGGGCCGAGGGGGCGTAGCGGGGCGTGGCAGGGCGTGGCGGCGAGGCTCGCGGGGTGGGCCGGGCGCGCCCCCGCCCGCACCCCAGCGCAGCGATTGGGTGGAGGCCGAACCACGCCCTGCGCCCCGCCCCGCCCCGCCACCGCACCCGCGAGCTCCAAAGGCCGAGCTGGAGGATCCCTGAGCGCGCGCCGGACGGGGCGCCACGGCGCAAGGCTGACCCCGGTGGCCCCAGGTCACGGCGGAAGGATTAAGGAAGGAATACGAGTCGAGCGGAGCCCGGCGGCGACCTCAGCGACACGACCCGAGTCACTTTCTTTTAGAAATACGATGCGGGAAAGTGTGCAGGGCAACGGCGGGGGCTCATGCTACAGCCGCCCCGGTACCCCACCGGCCACGCGGACGGAAAGAAAGTGGGAAATACGAGAAGCGGAGGGTGATTTTGTTCCAGTCCAATTGTGAAAGGCACTTTTAACTCGATCATCCGGACGCGACAGTCAATTATTGTTTATCATTGTTTAATCGCTGAGGGGAGGGTTGTGAATGGGTTTGAATTGATGTTGTTGTTGTTAACAACTGAATTGTCACCCTGCATGGCATTTTATCTCTTTCTCTTTCCTATTCTAACGCGGCTGTTGGCTGCACATTTTATGAACCTGAGTCTGAAACTTACCGTGTCACGAGATCTGCTCTGCCTGCTTTCCTGATCCATATCGCGACGAACGCTCTCAATCACGCTTTCTTTTCCACCTAAATTGGAAGCTTAACGAATCACGTCTTTCATCACAATTCGACGTGACAAGGGGAGAGGCGATGATCCTTTCGACGAGCAAGACAATGTTTTGATTGGCCGCGAAAACGCTTCAGCAACAAATTGCTCTTTAGAGAAGATGTTGGGCCTCCTCCCTCCCCCCTCCTTACCCCGCCTCCCCGTCCTGGCCCCACATCGGCGCCCACCCCACAATCGAATTAAGTGAGCCAATCAAAGGCTAAATACAACGGGCGCGCTGGCCCGGGCGAGCGGGGGTTGGGGGAGGAGAAGGGGGCGCAAGGACCACCCCTTGCCGCCCGAGCCCCATCTGCGGCCTGCCCAGCGTCGGGGGACTTCATCGTATTACGTTAACTTGAAAATTGTTAGATCACCGACTTGGGAACTTCATAAAGTAATTCGGTAGGGCGTTGGCGTTGGTCGGGTTCTCGGCCCATCTCCACACGACGGACCCTCGCATCAGGCGGGGTTTCAGTCCGCTACAAAATATATCGTTATGCCAGTTTTTAAAATCAAAATTTGAGTCATTATTGTTTGTTTGCCGGCCACACTAGTTGAGTCTTCCTTCTAATCCTAGGATCATGGCGCCTGCTTAAGTTGAAGAGTTATTTATGATCTGCACTCACTATTCAGTATTCAGTGAGTCCGCGAAATTCTTTTCGTTTTTCCGATCCCTTTCCGTTTGTTCCAAACAATTTGCACATCGAGCAACTTCGCCTAAGCTGCCCAGGACGCTACTCACCCCCCATCTCTCTTCTCCGCCAACTACTTGGATATGTAGCCATGTAGCCCTGACATCGATCCGGCCGAGGCTGGTGGCAGCCCTGGCAGCCTTGGGCGGCTCTACCTGTGTGCTGGTCACGTCTCGCCCTAGTCGTGATGTGGGTCCTCCCCCCCCCCCCCCCCTTTCCCCCTCCCTATACCGTACCTCGCTCGCCCGTCTGTCGATCCCACATCTCGAGCAATCTCATTACCGTATCGCGGCGAGGTTTGGCATAAAAACGCAACGGGAACGCCCACATTTTTGTTCGCGCTATCTGCCAGCGTGTGTCTGGCATCAGCGGCCCGGACCACTCGCGCATTCTAACGCTAGTCTGACAGAAAGGTTGGAAGGTCGGAATTTTTTTAACGTTATTATTGCCTTTGTTATGAGCATTAACACACCAAAATAAATTACAAGTTTAAACCGTTTTAGTGTCTAGGCAAATTCAGTAAAACTCTTTTCATTCGAGGTGCAGTAAGTTTAAACAACAAATACAGTTGGGTGCAGCTGGAGGTCAACCCCTTCCTGGGCTGCTACAAGTAGTGTCCGTCTGCCGACTCAATGTGATCTTCGTTACCTCTCCTCTGCTGAAGTTACTGACCACGGCGATCACCACGGACCGCGTCCCGCCTCCACAAACCAGCACCACCATGCAAAACGACCAGGCCTCGCCGTCCAATGAGACATGAAATCCAATTTCCGGAAACGCCCTGCTGCGCCTCCCGGCCTACCACGGCCTACCCCCCTCTACCCTTCTTGCGCGCCCCGTTCAGTTCAGAATGAGATTCTTCTCCCGCTCAGAAATGCGTCGCTGCGTTTCCCCATTCAGCTCGCATTGCGCGCGGATTGACTTGTTGCGCCCCTAAACTCGTAATGGAACGGGCAGGAACAGAGAGCGATTAGGCGGACCCCGAGTGCTTCTATTGAGACGACAGAACCACAAACACATTTGCTCTACACTGACAAATCAAGGCTTCTCTAGTTCCTGACACTCGGAAGTATACAACGGCCAATTTAATACTTGTGTGATCATATCGGTACACTGTAAATGAATTTCTGCATCAAGACAATAACCTGTCACGAATATAGATTGAAATTCGTGTGAAGATGTTTCTTACCCAGTTGACGGTCTTCTCCCTGCGCTGCTCGAGTGCCGCTTGCAGGCGCGGACCCGGGCCGGTGGGCGCGGTGAAGGCCTTGGCGATGTTGCGGGTCCTCTCGAAGGTGGCGGGCGGCACGAGCGGGCGCACGGCGTCCAGGTAGCGGTCCACCGTCACCTGGAGCGCCGGCAGCGGCATTTTTGGCAGAGGCGCATCGTCTGGAATGAGCGACGCGTCCTGCGAACAAGAAACAAAGAGTTTGTGAAGAGGGTGGTACTGCAGCATGCACATAGTGCACCGCCTCCTGCCGTCACCCGTTGGCACACACGGATCTGGAGAGAGAGGGAGAGCAGAGAGAGCGAGAGGAGAGCAGTACAGAGGGAGAGAGAGAGGGAGAAAGGGGGAGAGGGGAGCGGGGAGAGGGAGGGAGGGAGAGACGGAGGGAGAGAGAAATGCGATTGGGCACGGGTGCGGTTGCGAGGGGAGGGTGGCTGGCAGCAGGGTGGGGTGGGGGACGCACCGGCCTGCGCCGTGCATGCGTGTTAGGCCGGGACTTCATCAAGCCTTATACCCGGCCCTCCCGTTCTTATTAATGGCGTACTTAGCAGCGCTACTGCCACTACCCGGAGGCCGCCCGTAAGGCCGCCGCCTGTGAGGCCGCCCGTGAGGCTGCCCGTGAGGCTGCCCGTGAGGCCGCGATGACACGAATGGACGAGACGAGACAGCGCAGGATCAGCGGGGACCACGGGGGCATAAGTAATGGACGGGATACGACGCCGTGACGAGCGGGACAGGCAGCCGCGCACCAGGAACGGAGGAGTTCTCTCTGCTCTGTGTGTCCCAGGAGCAACGATACTCTCCCTGCACTTTACTGCTCGGCAGGTGTCTCGTACGGGCGCGGAGAGGTGTCGCGCGAAGTCCCCGCCCTCCCCCCTTCACAACCGCCTCCTCCCTCCATGTCCCGTCTTCCGGCAGCTTCGAGCCATTAGGGCGGCTATTCCTCCGGGGGCCGATCAGACTGACAAATATTGCTGCTATCACTTAAGGACCCGGCTATATATCCCGAGACGCCGGCGTCGCCTTACCGACTTCCCTTCTCGCCCCGTCGCTCCCCCCGATCCTCTCCCTCGCTCTCTCTCTACTTCCTTCCTTCCTTTATTCCCCTCCCCCAGATCCCCCTTTCCCTTCATCTCTCTCTCTCTCTCTCTCTCTCTCTCTCTCTCTCTCTCTCTCTCTCTCTCTCTGCCTGCCGACTTCCTTTTCCGGTGCTTCCTGGCCGACGTGGACTGCTTCCCGTGCTGCTTCCCATCGCGCTCTCTACCACGTACCCCTCGTCCCACTCCTCCGTTCCCTGCTCACAAAACCCGGAGGGCGAGCGACGTTAAATTCCCACAAAACGATATCGCTATCAACTGTCGGTCATTTCCGGAGATTGCAATTCACACGCCTCGACTGTACTGTGTGAAAAGAATACATTTAACATACCCAACTTTATCGACAAAGTCGAGAACTTCACCGGTATCTGTGCCAGTTGTTATTGTACTTGCCTGTAGTTTGAAAAATGATATATATCTCGCATAAGCATCACACAAAATATTTTTGACAGCGAGTCGAGTGCTAAAGGTCATAGGAGGAACATGGCTGTATTAATAAACAAATTGGACTCCGGAGGGCTAAGGGGCCGCATTAAGCAAGGGCGGCGAAAACTGAGAAAAGCGGCCGGCCGGTCGCCTTCAAAGTTGACGCCCGGACCGAAAAATGAAAAATTCATGGCTGCTCGCTCTTAAAAACGAGGTTGATATGAGCCGACCTTCTTGCTCGGTTCAAACGCAAAGTTGGCCCGCCTCGCTTGTCCTGCTTTTAGGCCGCGCGGCCGCTGTCGGACAGGGTGCCCCGCGGCGGCGTGGCGCGGCTGGCAGAGGATGGCTTGGCTGTCGGTCCCCCACCCCTCCAGCGCCCCAAGCGCCACGTTTGTTGCCCCAGGGAATAGTCCCTCCCATTTCCCTATCCCCATCAGTCCCCC
>NW_026267148.1:1381477-1382911 GCF_000697945.3 Frankliniella occidentalis
AATGACCTACTCTGATGCATATTACACCAAAACGTTTTTTATTTTATCGTTTCCGCACGGGGAAATATTCAAAGAACTGATTGAGTGCGGATGTGTCAACGCCGCGCGCCTCAATAGGGCTGTGCGATTATTGAAATTAATCGTAATCGGTCGATTATGAAAATAATCGAAACTCGATTCGATTTCGATGTCGGGAATCGAAAATCGGTTCGACGTACGACTAACCGACTAAGATCGATTAATTGATTGTTTCACGATTAATCGAAAGTATCGATTAAAGTCAATAGACACGATTAATCGATGTTATCGATTAATCGAATTGTTAAAATTTTAGCCAATTTCGATTTATTGTTATTATTAATCAAAACTGACGAATTAATCGGAAATTGAAATTTGACAATTAACAAATAATTTGTGATTACCGACTACATATAAGTCTGGTTTTATTCAAAAGCCGTACATAGTCCTATATTCAAAAGTCGCTCTATTGGATTGGAACACTTTCTTGCCCAGCCCTGCCCTGGTGTTAGTGTTGTATAGTGTAGAATGGCAATTAGCAATCGCAAACTACCACACTCACACTACTAGATCATGAGCCGAAATGTACAGTTGTTTCTTTTTGTTGTCGCGCTTTTTGTATTGCGGTGCCGGCGCGGTTATTATAAAATTATTGCTAAAATAATGGTAGTCGGTAATAGAGAATACTCAGTAGTAATCAGTAATCGTTTAAAATTCAGCCATCAGAAATAATCGATAATCGTCAAAAAAAATCGGTAATCGACAATAATCGTTAATCGTTCATAGATCGATAACTGCTAATAATCGATAATCGCGATGAAAATCGATCATTGTTAATTGTAGAATCGATTATCGATTACCGTAATCGTAATCGAGGCTAAACAATCGAAGCGTCGATTAAAAAAGTTTCGATTCGATTATTCGATTAATCGAATAATCGCACAGGCCTACGCCTCAACGCCCACCACCATACTCCGCACACACGCGCACTCGCCGCAGCGTGTGTGGTTGTGGCGAAGGCCACTTCCTTACTTTCCGCTCACGACCCCGTCCTCCCCACGCCCAATCGCCTCCGCTCCCTACTCTTCCCTCCCCTTCCTCTGCCTCACAGCCGCACCCTTCCCCCGCACGCGTTGGCTATGGGTTTGCCCGGCGCGCTCGGCCGCCGCAGATTTTCTGCATTCCTGACACTCAATCTACACGTAGCTTCAACGCGCCCCGTTCCGCACATCCCCCTCACTCCCAACTCCCCTCCCTCTTTCTTTGTTACCACCTCGTCTTTTTCTTTACCCACCCACGCGAGTGCAGCACGGTTTAGCAAGGGAACACGAAAAAAAAAAAAATAGAAGAAAGAAAGCAGCAGTCTTCGCTCTCTCGCCCTCGAGCGGACGTGCTCACGTTATCTCTGCAGAAGCG
>NW_026267148.1:1383253-1384437 GCF_000697945.3 Frankliniella occidentalis
CTCGCCGCCCTCCTCACCCTGCCTGCGCCTGCCCCGGCCCTGGCCCGGCGCCCCGCACCGCGACCAGCAGGCCTCCCGCTGGGCTGTGCAGGGGCTGGTGTGGCGCTGGTGGACAAGCAGAGCGGTTGAGGGAGGGGAGGGGGGGGAGGCACGCGTCGCGGCGCCGCCGGGCAGGGGCGGAAGGGGAGAAGGGAGGAAGAGAGGGAGGGAAGGAAGGGAGGTTGTAATTGGGTGAGGCGGTTGCGCGGCGTATTGTCGCGACCGGCAATCGCACCGCCCCGTAGCTTTGTGCGCGGCGCGCTAACGACTTGACTCCGCCGGGGCCCAACTTGACCCCCTCCCCCCTCTTTGCAGGGCCGCGGGGGAAGGGTACCTTCCACAGAGGAAGGTGGTGTTCCGGCTACTCCCGCGCGTACCTGCAAGGGGCCGCCGACAACTCGGATATTTTTAGACAGTCCCCAAGACTGTACTACAGTCTCTACCAGGAGGTGAAAAGTGTCCCCCCTTCACTCCCCCTCGCTTCTCTTCTTATGTGTACCCGGTAGTACACCTGGATTACGTGCGGATTACCCTCAGAGTACACGCGGTTCAACAGGAGTACTGTACATCAGAGCCGCAGTAACGTCTGATAACAGCTCTGAAGTACACACGGAGTACATAGGCGAAGTACATTGGGAGTACGTCCAGGCATTGCACACAGAGGAAAACGCGGGAAGGCGACGAGGCGTTCTTGGCCAATGTTGGCAGTCCTACATCCTCTTTTGGGCTTGCCGTGTGGTGGCCACGCCACCCCCACGAGCCTGCAGCCCCCGCCGCCCCGAGGCGCATTGCGGGGAGACGTTCCGGGCGAGGAAGCGGAGGCCTCCTAAAGACGTCACCGCGTCTGGGGCCTGAGGCCCGCGAGGTCGGTCCTGCAGGGAGCTCTTTGCAAAGTACTGCGGGCGAGCAGGCGACGCCGTCAGAGCTGAACCGGAACTACTGCCGGAAGTACACGCGAACCCTGGCAGCGTACCCGGAAGCAATCCCTGTCCCTGTCGTGTGAGGAGGCCCAGCTGTACTTCTACGTCGGTCATCAAGTGTGCCAAACTCTGAGTGAGTGAGTGAGTGAGTGAGTGAGTGAGTGAGTGAGTGAGTGAGTGAGTGAGTGAGTGAGTGAGTGAGTGAGTGAGTGAGTGAGTGAGTGA
>NW_026267148.1:1386637-1387445 GCF_000697945.3 Frankliniella occidentalis
GGGTGGCGTGGGGTGGCGGCGAAGGGACCCCAGAGCCACCGCCACGTTGGCTAATGAATGGATCTGGCGCCGCGCGATCCCCGCACCAGTTGAAACTGAAAGAAAAAGCAACGAGTCGCTTGTGCTACAGAGAGACCCGGACAGAGAAATCTCACATTAAAAACGAATATTATGAGGGGCACAATGAAAAATAATAAAGAAAAAAGGGGAGTGAATATTTTTACGTGTAATTTATAACGAGGCTATTAAAATGCCAATTATATTGGGTAGCGGCTATTAAGGGTCGACTTAAAAGGAACAGGATTGGAGTCTCGCTCCAGACCGTCTTGGAAAAAAAAAAAGTGCCGCTTGCTGGAGGTCGCGGGTTAGTGAAGCCCAGACTGAAAAGGTACGGAGGGAGGACGCAGGGGCCGATATAGAAAGAGGCTGGACGTACAAGCTTGTTAGGGTCTCGGCTCGAGACACCGATTGTTCCGATCGGAAAAGGCGCGCAGAACAAAGACAGGTGGGCAGTCGACGGTGATTAGGAGACGCCTGTGACGGCAGAGCGCGGCGAAGAGGGGAAGGGAAGGGGAGTTCGCTGGGCGCGAGGCTGGAGGTTAGAGGGTGCAGGGCGGCCGCGCCGGGCTGGAGGGCGGGGTGTGGGTTTGCCTGGCGCGCTCGGCCGCCGCAGATTTTCTGCATTCCTGACACTCAATCTACACGTAGCTGTTACGCGCCCCGTTCCGCACATCCCCCTCACTCCCAACTCCCCTCCCTCTTTCTTTGTTACCACCTCGTCTTTTTCTTTACCCACCCACGCGAGTGC
>NW_026267148.1:1387495-1387996 GCF_000697945.3 Frankliniella occidentalis
TCTGAAGAGGCGCCCTCCCTCGCGCCGCACGTACGCGGCCGCCCCGCCAACAGCCTCAGCTTGGTGGCGGCCAGGTGTGACCAAACTAGGGCTCGAGCCCGAGGGGTGCCTAACTCCATAAAAAATGTGTACACCGGATTACCAAATTGTAATGATTACCAATGATAACCAAAGATTACCTATGTATACTAGGTATGATCCACCTGCATTCTAAATCGAAACGGCCATTTTTGTTCGGAGAAAGATGCATTTTGGTGCAACTCGTTGGTAGTTTTTGATCATTTTTCATGCAAGTTAGAAATTTGCATTCTATGATTGGCCAAATCATAATTTAGTCTGAGTAAAGCAACGACTTTAGGGGGGGGGGTAAACTTCTTTACAAATAATTATAGAGACATCAAACAATAACTGGACGTGGGGACCATAACCTCAAAACTTCAAATAAAGACGATTACATCTACATTTGCCGAATCCGGCCGAATCACTAACGCGACGTACCTT
>NW_026267148.1:1388046-1389121 GCF_000697945.3 Frankliniella occidentalis
TCTGAAGAGGCGCCCTCCCTCGCGCCGCACGTACGCGGCCGCCCCGCCAACAGCCTCAGCTTGGTGGCGGCCAGGTGTGACCAAACTAGGGCTCGGGCCAAAGAGATGCCGCAAAAGGGGAAACGATGTGCCTCTTTGCTTCCTCCCGCTGATTTTTGCACCAGGCGATAACTTTTGGGGGGTTCCTTTAGTGAGAGGTCAGCCGAGACTTTGTCGCTGTGGCCCAAATTGGTCGCTCTTGCAGTCGTGCCCTGCCTAGACCTCACCGGGGTCGGCGGTGTCGCCAAAAGTCCGGGTGCAGGGCCAGTGCGACACTTTTGGCAGGTTCGGCTGGAACGGATCAGCTGGTTCGCTCTGCGGGCGTTGCGTGCCGCGCCAGCCGCTAAGGGCAGCCACACATTCGCGACAAGTGCGGCGCAAGTCGCGGGGCAATCCTCGCGAGTCGCCCCCGCGGATCACCCCCGTCGTAGGGGTGCATATCCTCGCGACTCGCGGCCTGACATCTCGCGGGGCGGTCGCGGAACTCGCGGCGTCACGGGTGTTGGTAGCAGCCGAATGGCGACTGGCGCGGCTCGCAACGGCCGCAAAGCAAACCAGGACCCGTTCCAGCTTGGTCCCTGCGGAACCGGCCGAGAGAATCCGGACACACTTGGTCGCTCTCAGCGACTAAATAGTCCCGCCTCGAGTCCCGCTGACCTCTCACGGAAGAAACCCTGAAAACATTGTCGCCGTTTTGTAATATGTCGTTTCCAGCACTTCAAAACGCACAAATGAGTACATGTTGCGTGTACAAAAACTATTTCGCTACACTTGCAATTAACTGTGACCGGGAAAAACAACGACTTTAGGGGGGGTAAACTTCTTTACAAATAATATAGCATTCCGGTAAATCTGAAATGCAGAAGAATGCGGGGAAGAAGAAACCGGAAATCCCTTATGCTTTAACGTGGTGACTTCCGCTTTCTTGTTCCCTGCATTCTTTTGCATTTCCGCTTTACCGGAATGCTTTATTATAGAGCCTAAGGACATCAAACAACAACTGGACGTGGGGACCATAACCTCAAAACTTCAAATA
>NW_026267148.1:1390048-1392146 GCF_000697945.3 Frankliniella occidentalis
GACGATGTCCTACTGCTGGTCATGAAGCACCTCGCCGTTGACGACCTGTTCGCCTGCCGGCTGGTGTGCAAGCGTCTCCGCGGCCTCGCCCTGCACCCAGAAATATGGTCGCACCGACGGCTCGGCAGCGCCGACAAGCCATGCGTGTGTGCGGTGCTGGGCATGGCGCCGTGCTTGGACAAGGTCCTCTTCAGCAAGAAGTTGCACACCCGAGCGTTCGTCATGACGAGGTGTGCCGTGAGACATTTGACACTGCGTTTAAGACAGGGCTCTACTGATTGCGCACGGGCCTGTCTGGCAGTCCGCAACCAGGAGGCGCTCGGTCGCCTGAGGAGCGTGCAACTTCAGGCGTGGTGCGCATCCGATACGCCCCTCGAGGATGCCGACGCGTTATTAGGGACCTTGATGGTGTGTTCTTCTAGCTTGGAGTCGCTACACGTTGTGCGAGGTCTTCCCTCGGCCTTTGTCATGCGCCCCGTTCTCCACGGGCCTTCCAGGTCGTCCCTGAAGTACTTTCGTTGCGAACTCAGGGAGGAAACTGAGACCTTCGTGAACACCGTGCTAGCCGGGCACGCTACTACCCTGCAGGAGGTTCACCTCGGCTTCGAATACTGCGGAAAGCGCACTTTTGAGCTGTTTGTCGGCATGCCCGAACTAAGAGGGCTAACGTGCAGGTTGTTTCCTGGCATGCAGGTCCTGGGCTCATGCAAGAGGCTGCGGGACGTGTCCCTCTCTCTGTTCGATGATGGTACTCCCGCCATCGTCGTGCTAGGGGCTGTCGAATTCTTCCGTCTGCTAGCCGGCCAGCTGCGCACAGTCGCCCTTGAATTTCATAACAACGATGGCGAAGACAAATACTTCGCGGATCTGATGGCAGCCCTGGCCTCGTCGGGAAAGTCCCTCGTCCACAAGCTGTCTATCGTTTGGCTCCAAGACGTGCCGCCGCTGCTCCGCGCGCTGCCCCGGCTGCCCGCCCTCCGGGTGCTGGGCGTGTTGAGCTCGCCGCTGATCGACCCCCACTTCGACAATCGCGTGGACGAGCTTCTAAAGGGCATCACACCCGCCACGGCGCCGAACCTGCGCCGGCTCGAGCTGTCGACGCCAGACTGGGAAGGCTGCCTCCACGAGTGGCTGCACCGGGACGCAGTGGCGCGGCTCCTCACCGCCAACCCCTCGCTGCACGTCCACGTGTGGGGCACCAACGGCTGCCACATACGAGGCGTTGACTGCGAGGCCTGCTCGCTGGGCTGCCACCGAGAAGCGACCGCGAGCTACGACGGCGACGTGCGCCGGATCGGCTTCTTCTCGCACGGCCCCGGTAAGTGCACGCAACCAGAGGACCATGTCACCGGCGACAAGTGGACCTGGATACACATTCACTGCAATTCTGAATGATTTCTGTGACATACAGCACGCAGCTTATTTTGTTTAGCCTACACTGTTTTTCTCAAAGTCAAAATGATGGTTTAATAAAGAATTTTGCTTTATGTTAGTTTGAAAAAATCTTTTTTTCTACTTTTGTCTAGTTACGTCTGTCAAGAGACTGATGTAGAAATTTCCCATATCTATTGAGACAGTACTTCCCGAAATTGGCCACTAGGGAAAGAAGTCAAAGTGTCTCTGTGTGCACGGCTGATAGCTCTGTGACTGTAGGCGTGTATCAGATAGGCTTTGAAATTCGCATGAAGCCACTAAAGTTCGATCAGATTGGGAGCGGCATTCCATTTTAAAACTGAGGAGAAACGCGTTGTTCCTGCGTCCCGTATTCTATGGGAGAAAGAGCAAGGAGCGGCGCGGGGAGCAGAAAGGAAGCAGATGTAAAGAAAACGACCAGGCCTTGTCGCGCACACAGCATCGCAGCTTGCCAGCCATGAAAAAAGACAAACATATAATAACAAAAAAGAATTTTATCCGCGTTTTATCTCAAAGTAATAAGACGGCCCGTTTCGTGCGAACGGAATTTCGCGGACGTCGCCTGCGCCTGAATGACGTGCCAGCAGGAAAAAAATCGCAACCCGCCTCCGACCGAAACCCAATCTATATTGCGGAAACTTATTATCCCCCCCCCATTTTATTTTCGAATTTTCTATTACCTTGG
>NW_026267148.1:1393353-1393960 GCF_000697945.3 Frankliniella occidentalis
CCCCCGCGCGTGCCCCAACCCACTCCCTCTCACCTACACCTGCGCCGGAGCGGCAGGCACGCTGCGCCATTCACCTCACAAACATTCGAAAACGACGAGCGAGGGAACCCATCGCCGGCAGACAATCATTATGACGAGAGCCCCGCGCCGCCCCCGCGCTGTCCACGGCCACAAAAGGGTCAGCGGCGGCGCCTTGAAGCGGCTCATCCGGACGACAACGGGCGGCGCCCTCGCCCCTCGCCCCCATTCCTCGCCCCCGCCCCCGGCCGCGAGCGAGAGGGTCGTCAATGGCCGCTCACACGACATTTGTTGTGGCGTGCGCAGCCGGCGTTGTTCCGCAGATCAACAGAGCCGTTTGTGTGTGTCCCCGGGCCGCTCCAGCTAGCTCTCTTCTCCTCTCACTCCCTCGCCCCCCCCCCACTCCACCCCCACCAGGACACGCCGCGGTATTAGCGCCAGGGTGTTGGGTATTGTCTCTCACTCTCTCTGTCTGCTTTACAAAGGAATCGATCTGAGCTGACATTCAGGACATAAGTGGAAGGGAAAGAGGAACGCGGGGCGCGGCAGAGTGAATGGGAGAGGAGGGGAGAGCGGGGAAAAGGTTATG
>NW_026267148.1:1399085-1399703 GCF_000697945.3 Frankliniella occidentalis
CGCTCCTCCCGCCGTCATCCCCCTTAACTATCCCAACAGGCCAAAAGAACAGTAAGTCAACACACTGGTGTGTTTGCCGTCTCGTCTCCCTCCCCCACCTAACGAGCTCGGCCCACACCGCCGCCGCCCCGGCGCTACGCTACACGACGGTCCGCGCGGCCCCACGGACCGGAGTGTGTCGGGCCCGGCCGGCCCAGCCCCAGCACCAGCACCGCGACACGTCTGAAAGGTCTGCGGGTTTATTTCCAGGCCGCTCACCTCACCCGAGATACGGCACGGCACGACCGCGGAGAGTGGGTGAGGAGGCGGGGGGTGGGGGAGAGGTAGGAGAGCGGCGGGTCATTAGCGGCGCGCGGCCTGGCGCGGGGCTGGGCGCGGGGAAGAGCGGGAGAGCGCGAGGAGAGCCCCAGGAGAGCGCCAGGAGAGCGCGGCGGGCTGGGCGGGGGAAAGGCAGGAGAGCGCGAAAAGAGCGCGAGCGCGGCAGGCTGGGCGTGGGAGAGGCAGGAGAGCGCGAGAAGAGTGCGGAGAGCGTGACGAGGAACGCGAGGAGAGCGCGAGAAGAGCGCGAAAAGAGCCCCAGGAGAGCGTGAGGAGAGTGCGGCGGGTCATTAGTGGTGC
>NW_026267148.1:1399912-1402435 GCF_000697945.3 Frankliniella occidentalis
TGCTCGCCAGCCGCAGCCGCGGCTCATCGCCTCGTTGACTTGTAGGATTAGAATGAAAGGTCATATCACGTCGTGTCACCCCTAGTGGTCCGCGCCCCTCAGTCCTCGTAACGCTTTTGGAGAGAATACAAGGACTCTTTACATTGTGAGTTCGTTAGAAATTTTTTTCACGCCTCTGTGATAGTTTAAGCCAAACATGTTAAGTTATAGGTGTATGCAAGCCGAGTGACCGAGTGATTTGGGTAGTTAAAGATCTAACTTTACTGTACTTTTTCATTTTTCGATTTGAGACTCCTTTTCTACAACTTTTGTAACCCCCGTGCTAAAGCTTTTTAGTCATACAGGAGTAATCAAGTAACAGTAATATGCTTTCGCCATTGCTTGACCAATAAAGAAATTAAATCTTTCTTGAGTAAGAAATTCCTTATGGTAATAACTGACATTTTGTAACCTCGTCCGACTGCAACATGGAATCTTACCCCTCGTCTTACCCAAACCGAATCTGTGAGAACTTCCTGCATCATTCATACTGTACTGTCCTTCACAATTTCAGTGAGGCACCCGTCAAGCGGTCATGGAAAAAACTACCCACAGTCCAGAGTGTGCAGGTCTGAGTGCCCGCCCAGTGAGGTCGCTGCGAGGGTCGCCGCTTGCAGGCTCGCGGCGAGCGAGGGCACCGCGGCTGGCGGGGCACAGCAGGGCGGGGCACCCGGGGCACCTGGTCGCTTAACGACGAACCCTGTATCGATCTCTCCATCTCTGGCAGCGCGCTCGCCCGCCCCGCTCCACCCCGCCCCGTCCGCCGTGACCCGGGCCCCGGTGCCCTCGCCCCAGCCGGGCTCGGCTGCGCGCGACCCCACTCGGCTCGGCCTCGGCTTCAGCTTCGGCTGGGCTCGGTTCGCGCCGGGTCGGCTCAGGCCGGGGAGGGCTTTGGATGTTGTGTGCGGGCGCCACGGCGGGAGCGTGCCGCTGCCGCACCGACCAGTGGACAACGTAATATAGGCTGTCACATAATTTCATATTCACCCTGGCCCCGCTGCTGGTGGTGAGGGGTTGGGAGGGGAAAGGGGGGTCGGTGCGTGTCCGGGGGGTTAGGGTGTTTGGGACTGAAGTGGCCCGATGGCCGAAGAGCAAAAGCGCCCCCTCCCCCTTCCTGTGTTTTCCACTTACCACATAGTTATAGCCTGAGACTTTTACTGATATTATGCAGTTCTAACAACATTCATTTGGTGCAGCGAAATATGTAAAAAGTAACAAATGGAATTCGACCAAAGGTTATTAAAATAAAAATCACCAACTTTTAATATTTATTTTTACCTTGGAAAAAAAGAAAGTTGATGATAATCAGGCATTGATAGGAAGACTCCAGACGCCCAAACATGTGTAACTGTGGTATGTATGTATTGTGGCTCCCGCTCCCGGCATTAATCTTCCACCGGGTCTTTTAAAAGGCTTGGTCGGCCGGGAGCTCACGGCATATATTAATGCGGCCCCGGCGGCTGGTCCGCGTCGGGCCAGACCTACCCGCTCCGCCACCACCGCCCCGCCCGACACGGAAAGTGTTTCCACGTCGCTGTCACGCCCTGCTGTCACCGACGCCTGCCCGATACCCGTTTATACATTCATGAGATGAGTTATTCTCCACCGAACAGCGTTCAGTCGTGAGAGCTGTATCCGCAGAACCGTGCGATCTGACCCTCTCCCCCCTCCTCCCGCCGTCATCCCCCTCCTTAACCATCCCCCCCCTATCCCCCTCTCCTCATCTGTCTCAAGACGTACCGCCGCAAAGCTGAGCGACGACTGCCGCCGACTCGTTTTGAAAGGAAACTTTTTAATGTATTCCAGTCCCCCTGAGCGGTGTGGTGTGCGGCGCGCCTGCTGAGGGCGGATCGCGAGAGAGGAGGGGCGGGAAGCGGACGAGCAGTTAAAACCTCACGAAGCAAAATGACAAATCCTTCGTACCTACGAAGGATTTGCTACCTACGATGCTTTCAAATCCTTCGTACCTCCGAAGGATTTGGCATCTTTCTTCGTAAGGTTTTAACAGTGCGGGGCACGAATGCGAGAGGGCGAGAAAAGAGGAAGGGGGGGGGGCGTAGGAGGGGGAGGAGGGACTGATCAAACCAGGTCAGCCAAGAGTACGCCGGCCAAAGAGGAAGAGCATCTGGGCAGAGACGGATGGGTAGATGAACTGGAGGGGAAAAGGGGGGGTCTATAAATAGCCCAGGTGGTTAAGGCAGGTTCGTGTGGTGCAAAGTATCGGACGGAGGAGAGGTGGGGCGGTGTGGGGAGGGGAGTGGGGCGGGCGGCGCGGCGGTGGGTCTAGATGTGGCGATAGCGATGTCGTGCCGTGGGGGGCTCGGCCGGCCGGGCGTGGCGTGGCGCTGGGCGCTGGGCCCGGAGCATAATGTATGCACCCCTTACAGCGCCACCCGCCCACGCAGGCGTGCGTCAGCCGCGGCTCGGTGGTGTATGGGCGCCTGGTCGGTAGGCAACAGCGGTACACGCCTGTGTTGCGGCCTC
>NW_026267148.1:1402485-1404451 GCF_000697945.3 Frankliniella occidentalis
CGGTTTGCCTACACTCCAGGCGCTCGTTCGGCTCCAGCGCGGGCGGGCGCCTGGTCGGTAGGCAACAGCGGTACACGCCTGTGTTGCGGCCTCCCGGTTTGCCTACACTCTAGGCGCTTGTTCGGCTCCAGCGCGCGCGGGCGCCTGGTCGGTAGGCAACAGCGGTACACGCCTGTGTCGCGGACTCTCGGTTTGCCTACACGCCAGGCGCTTCGAGCAGCAAGTAAAAGGCATTTAGCTGCACTGTGAAAAATACCGTCGTAAATTTACAAAAAATTTGTAAACTCGAAATATAATTTAAGTTGTAAATTTACGACAGCAGATTTTTTACTCGCCAATGATTTCCAAGTCGATACGTACAGCATGTATTAATACAATTTTTACGATTTCAAATTGTAATTTTACAACTTGCGTTAAGGAAAATTTTCCTGTAAACCTACCTACTATTTTTCAGTGTGTAATAACACATTTACCCTGATAACCAAAAAAAAAAAAGAAATCGTAAATTACACTGTTAAAACCTAACAATCATTCCCTTTGTAGCATCGCTTGGGAAGCAGAAAGCATTTGGAAGCTTTGTAGTACAAGATAAATGCTTCGTATTACAAATAAGCTGTACAGCAATTGGGCATAAATGAGCATATTCAGGTCAGGTGCTGATCCGACTATGGTTCAGAAGGTTCTGGTCAAAGAATACACGGTAAAAAAAATTTCTTGTATGTATTTCCAGACCCGGTCTTGTATCTTATATGGTGAACGCCAATGGCATCCATGACAAGGTCTTCCGATACAGGAAACTATTGTTACCGTGTATCGAACATTTACAATTTGTGTCAGAAAAGAGTATACTATTCTTTCGACACAGCATGTTCGAAATGCAAGTGGTCCTTCTACATTGCGCTTACTCTGTAAATGTATCTCGCCGGCTCCGGAGCGCAGCGTCGCGCCGTGCCTTATCAGGGAGACAGTCGAGAGGATGGCGGGAACCGAGTTATTGTCAGCAGAAAAACACGCCTCACAATGGGGAGAATCGCCGGCAGCGAGAGTGTGGGCGTGACCCTCTGCGTGACCCCACAATGACAGCGGTTCCGGAACCGCGCTCAAACGTGGTGGAACTGGAACATTTATTTCCAAATAGAAGGGGATAACAGTTTACAAAATGTGACGGACTCTCGTACGGAAGATAAGGTCACGTGGCTGGGGTCGGGCGCGGCCACCGAAGCACGTGCTATGGTATGACGTCCTGGACAACGTTTAAGACAGAGCGAGAGAGGGAGAGGCAGAGAGAGAGAGAGAGGTAGGGGGAGGGGTGGGGGTGGGGGGCGAGTCAGGCGGCCCGAGGAGTAGATAGGGTGGGTCCGCGGCGGTGCGGTCCCCTATTGTTTCTGTTGCGGTGTTGTAAAGCACACTGGGGTGAGCCCATCCAGCCTCCGCTCCCCTCCCTCGCGGCTAGCAGCGCCTCGCGCCACCCTCCGCCCGGCATTCCTACACTGTTATGTTAAACGAGGCGTGAAAGTACGCCGCAACAATCAAGATGTTTAGCCGCAAAGTGTATTGGGCAGCGTCTTCTTTACGTTCACACATTGCGCTGGAAATCTGAAAACAAAACTTTAAATAGGTTCCTGTTTTTGTTGTATGTCCTCCCACAGAATGAGGTATTTTACGAATAAGAAGAACAGAAGGAATCCCGGCTTTTGGACCATAACAAGCCGCAGGTCGCTGGCGCATAACGTCACGATTTCTCGTGAACCTGATTCTTGTGGTTCTCAGCTTTAAAATGATATAGAACAGTTATGACTTCTTTTAAGTATTAGCGAAGATACGCGAGAAACCGTGCGCTTGGTCATGGCTTTGCTATGGTCCGGGAGCAGACGTCGGCCGGGATTCCTCCTGTTCTTCTTATTCGCAAAATACCTCATTCGGGTGTGCAGTCAGTATGCGTGTTCCCCTTTTCAATTTCGCGCTA
>NW_026267148.1:1405557-1406929 GCF_000697945.3 Frankliniella occidentalis
CGCCCCGCCCGCCCCGCCACGCGCATTCCGCCTCGCACGCGACAGCATCTCCTAATTTGACAGCTACCGGCTGCGGGCCGCTGTCCCGAGTGACGGCCCGGAGCCGCAAATAAAGCTGGCGCGACGGCCTCGCAATCAGGGCGGTTGCGATTCCGATTGCCGAGCAGGCCGTGACCAGCTGCTCGCTATCGCCTCACGCCGGTATGGTGACTATTGGACGTAAAGTGTCTGGTACGCCAGTGCCAAGTCCAGCCGAGTCAGTCCAGCGCTGACGGAAACAGCACCGAGAGTTAATCTCTCCGCCCAAAGCCAGCGCGCCAACCACAGAGCGGCAAGGAGTGCAACTTAGTGAGCGGAGCGAGCGGAGAGAACTGTTGGGCCGGTTGGGCAGTGCATTTGCTTTTGATGGTAGCCTCGTGACGCCTAGCTCTCTCTCTCTCTCTCTCTCTCTCTCTCTCTCTCTCTCTCTCTCTCTCTCTCTCTCTCTGCTTCTCCAATCCGTCTAACGGGCCGTTTTGCATTCAGGGTGCGGCGTGATGGCGTTCCCTCTGAGTTTTCTTCTCTCAAATTTCATCAAAGGAATAAAAGAGAGGACCGCTTCGGCGCGTGGGGGGCTTAGCAGATCACTGCTGTACCAGAGAGCGCTCCCGCGGCAGCGATGGGCCGCGTCAGGGCTCATAGATTGCTGTCGGGAGCGAGACTACCAACTGTCGAAAGAAAGAAGACAGGAGAGAAACAACGGCGCCCGGCCCAAAAGTCTGCTGACCTCGTAGTAATACAAGTGGATAACCGCAACCAGAAAAACGAGAGCTTTCGATTTTACAACATATACACGTTCCTTAGTGACATAAAACAGCTCCGTTTGTAACAAGAAACTTTCACGAACATTTGCCGACTTGAACATTGCTTGACTTCGTTTAGTAACGAGGCCCTGCTATGCTCCGGACTCTGAGCAGAAAAGGCAGACACGCGCACTCTCCTCCTTAGTGCAGTCGAGGCCCGCTGCCTTGCTGCACTCAGCCCTCACACATTCGCTTTAACTGCCCTCTCCCTCCCTCCTTCTCTTCTTCCCTCTCCCTCCCTCCTTTCCGCTCTCCTTCCCTCCCTCCCTCGTTGCGGTGTTGTAAAGCACACTGGGGTGAGCCCATCCAGCCTCCGCTCCCCTCCCTCGCGGCTAGCAGCGCCTCGCGCCACCCTCCGCCCGGCATTCCTACACTGTTATGTTAAACGAGGCGTGAAAGTACGCCGCAACAATCAAGATGTTTAGCCGCAAAGTGTATTGGGCAGCGTCTTCTTTACGTTCACACATTGCGCTGGAAATCTGAAAACAAAACTTTAAATAGGTTCCTGTTTTTGTTGTATGTCCTCCCAC
>NW_026267148.1:1408844-1417098 GCF_000697945.3 Frankliniella occidentalis
AAGCAATTCAAAATTAGACACTTAAGACCAATATAGAAAATATAAAACTTCTATATTTTTGCAAGTGTTTTTCTGTTGTTTTTAATACCCGATTTCCCGATTTCCTCATTGTTTCCACTCACCTGGCTGGAGTCTGTGCTGATGCTGACGGCCGTTATGATCTTCTTGGGGATCCCCATAATAGTCTGGCGCCATCCTGAAACAGAAGATACACTCAGGGTGACTCCTTGTGGCCAGCAGCGCCCCCCTGCCCCTAGGACTCCTGCCGGTCCGGTCCGGCCCTTGCAGACAGCGGGGCGCCCAGGCGGCCGCACCCGGCCCGGCGCCAACACGAGGAGGGTGCGAGATGCTGCCTGCCGGGCGTCTTACTCAGCGGGCGGCGCGGGGAGGAGAGGGGCGAGACCTCCCCTTTCCCTCTTCCCTGCGGCCCCCGCAGGGCTCCCCGCTGCGCACGCCGCCCCAGGAGCCACCGAGCACCTCGGCAAAGTTTTCTTATGCGTCCGCCGCCACCCTCTCTCGTTGGGGGAAGAGGAGATCTGGGCTGCGGAAGGACGAGGAAGTGCCTCCGGGACCACCAGGATGTGATTCCAGTCTACATCCCGAGGAAACGGTGGAGAAGCTTTCTCTTCTGACAAAGAAAACCTGCGACTGTTCCGGGTTGTTGCTTGAGCCTGCCAGGAGTCTATCCTGTGCATTTCAACATATCCGCTAGTGACCTACTTCTCCACGCTGTTACGGACCGAGACCTAATAGGGCTCCGGAAGCTTTCAATGAGGATCCCACTTAACCTGCTTTATGAATTTGCGAAAGCGGAACAGCTTATTCCGCGCATGTGTGAATTCACTAGTATATACGCGGCAATGCGAATGCCCTATGAAGGCGTCTGACGCCGTGTGCTTGCTTCCTTGCACTTCAGAAATATTGTCTTCAAGTTAAACGTGACTGTCAATTGACTGACTGCTTGGTTTCCAAGCAAAAGGTAATTTCCAAGTCAGTTACAATACTGTATCTACACTACATATGTAGAGTTCGAAATCACAATAATGTTTTCCTGAGTCATTTAATAATGTTTGTGTCTGCTTATTTGAAAAGACGGATGGACTGCCGAGGACTGCCCGTACCTAAAGGAAGAGTTCAATGACATTGTTCTTGAGGTACAGCGTACAGAATAATACGTTACGGCTATCGTGATGGATAATGAGCCGGGAAGGGGTAAGGTCTCAATTAATATTAAACGGCTTTCCTCTTGCTCCTCCGTGGTCGTGGTATCCACCTGTCTGTCAGTGCGTACGCGATGACGACGATGGTGGTCCATGGCCCGTCAGTGGGCGCAGGGTGCCGATCACAGTGGTCCCTCAGCCTGGATATGGTGGTTACTCCTGGCCCCGCTCCTCTCCGCCCCCTTCCCCCCTCGCTCGCCAGCCCATCAGGGCCTGGTGAATTACCTCGCTTCCCCTCCTCCCCGGAACTACCAGCGTAGTAATGTTCCTCGCACGTGTATAGGCTCCCTAGCGGTGGCACGCGTCTGGGGGTTGGAGTCGTGCGGGAAAGGAAGGGGAGGGGTTTTGCCTTGTCGTCTTCTAAAGGGAAACGTTCCAATACTTTACCTTGTTTGATTTGAACGTTTCTATTCTCTGCCCTCGTCGAACAGTCCGCGAAAAACGAACGTAGCTATCTTCATAAAATGGGTTCGTTATCAGGGCACTTGGGACATTTAGAGCTGCAAAGAATCACATAACGAACCCCTATCTTAGACTTGTTAAGCGAACTAAGCGAACTGGCTGAGAATGATGATGTTAGACAGGTCCGCCAGGCAAATTGCTTAACGAGTGAGGTGGGGCAGGTGGGGTAAGAACCAGAGCCAGCTTCTGAAAGTGTTGAGATTGCCCTGAAAAGTCTATTATAAAACTAGGTTTGCGGGTAGCAGTTTAAGAGAGAGAGAGAGAGAGAGAGAGAGAGAGAGAGAGGGGGGGAGGAGAGAGATTGTGCGTGTGTGTCCAACCACAAATATTTATGTTCATAAATGTGTGATTTCATCTAAGCAAAATAAAACAATTTGACTCATTAACGACTATTAATTTATTTACATTTTAATGTACAGTATTAGGGTGAAGACTCTTTGTTATATTGATATGCCACAGAACATGCGCGCCCTAGTACTCATAGATCTTCACTAAACACACACATAAATATATAAATAGGTTTCGCGATAAAAAGCTTTTCTTGATAGAGCCGGAAGAAGATAAGAGCTTTTGCAGTCTGTTTGGTACATTTTCAGGTTACCTCAGGAAAAAGTGTGCTCTAATCAATCAAACGTACTCTATATTTTACGTTACATGCGGTAGACTGTTAAAAAAAGGTTTCAGGAGACTGACCTGTTTTTACATGCAAACGACAATTTTAACAACATTTTATCTTACAATGAGCGTATTGTTATATTAGTGTTGCCGCTTCAAACCTGGCCACACTTATAACCAAAGCCTGGTACAGTCTAACACTTGGTAAAGTATGGAAGAACGACCTTGGTCACCATCATACATAGAGCATCATGTGTCTGTCAATACCTAACGTCGAGAATCCTCTGTGTGACACTAATGTAGAACAACATGTGCCTCACCATCAACGTTGTTTGACTACGGTCTTAGATTAACACGTGGGGCACATTCTGCTCTACGATATTTAATGTCAGAGATTTACTGCACTACCCCAGTGAGAAATTTTTACGACGACCCCATTTTGACATTGTTTTCCACGTCATTACGACATGAAAGTGTGCTTAAAATCGACGGCCTTTCGACAGTTAAAAGTCGAACCGATATCGAAACGACATCGGCTGTTAATTTCAAGCACAATTTAATGGCGTAAGGACGAGAAAGACGATGTCGAAGCGATGTCGTCGGAAAACATTTCTCACTGGATACACTTATGTTCGCAGAGCTAGCGCGTCTTACAGTTCATTATGTAGGAGACTCTGCCATACTTCACAAAGTGTTAAACAGAACACTTCAGTTATCAGTGTAGCATGGTTGCTACAATATAACACAATTTCTCCGAGTGCGTCTTCGTAAATGCAAACTGAGACTAACTGAAAATAACAGTATTTAGGTGGCTATGATTTCTTTGACAGATTCTATGGCAGTGCACTGCATCTTACGTCACCTACTAACATGGTCACCTTTATCTAGCAGCTTGAATTATTAAAAACGTCAAGGTTTTTAAAAATATGGGCAAAGCTAATTAGACAGGGCATAGGAAGATAGTTTTATTTTATTTTCTCAAAAGAAAAGAGGTCTTATAAACCGAAACCTTTGAAACATTTAGTTTTTGCCCTGAGGGTTTTTTCCTCACGATATTAACACAACAAATATAATCATCGCTAAAAACGACAGCCTCAACAGTGAACAAATAGTAACAAATATTGTAACGCACTGATCTCAAGTAAACGCACAAACAATCGATACACAATATAGTTAAACATGCAATTATTAACAGAGCAATTTAACAAGATATGCAAATTAATCTTAAAGCGGCATTGCTTTTAATTACAGTCATGGGTATTTGCCTCCTCTGGCAATCATGATAACAAAATAGGAATCTACACTAAAAGTTCACATAAAATAATTTGCTGCTTGAATACATGGCTTAAAGCACATTTATTTACAACTTTTTAGGTTTTTACTCAGGAGAAATGTTGGTGTAATACTGAGATAACTGTAAAATGAGACAAGCTCGTATTGACACTAGACATGCAATAGACGAAGGGCGGTAGGCCGACACCACACAAGTCGGTCATTTTATTAATCCAAACAGATGATCTGTTGTCGGAAAATACCTTCACAATTGTAACGGTCAATATTTTACTAACGCTTCTTCGTGACAGAGTTTGCCTTACGCGTTCTGAACTTAGGCATTGATCAGCGTGTAGCAAATTCATTTATTGCCGGAATACATGCACATCTGACTCAACGCCACATCTAAAACTACGGTTAACTCAAATGATAAAGCGAGACATCTTACACGAATGACTTAATGTGATGTTTTTGTCACATTGAATCTGTTCATACACAATGTACGATAGAATTGCGACAGTAGGGATCTGGCATAGCTCAGGGAGACTTTTAAAAAGGCACCCATTAACAAAGTATAAAATGTCAAAAGTAAATTATTAAATAAATTTAGCTACCTACATTTTTTATATTTATTTAATCTACAGTCAATGATAACATCACAAGACAAAATAGACTATTTTTTATTGCTGTTCCGTTTCATAGGCAGCTGCACTGCTTCTACAACTAGATGGTATGAGTAATCGATGGAATGTTTGTGAAAAGACCAATACGGCGGGAAATAATTGTGCGTGGATCTTCCCTTCACCTTCACGCCTTACTGGCAACCCGCTCAAGTGATATGAACTGCTATACCCTACTGCTAGAGATCTGGTTAGTACCCGAGTTCGGCTAACTCAAAGGTTTTGGTTGTGACAAAAATTTTGTCATGTGACGACGTGACGTTTAGTACTCAGCAAATAAAGAATTTCGAGTTTTATTGCACATTGTCAAACCTTTTTAAAAAACTTGCATCACTCTATATGCACACTAAAGTTAAGGACACAAAGAGTATGCATTGAATCTGTAGTTCGTATCTAACGCAATGATTTATGTGAGCGGCACATTCGGTTTAAAGGTTATTGCAGCGGTACCGTATGAAATTTGAAACTATATACAAACTAAACCGATAGGTGAGCAATAATTTGCGGAGAGGGCTTTCATCAGTTTGAAATATTGCCAATGGCAATTTGTTGGCTTTAGTAACTAAGTTCTATCCTAGGATTTCAAAAGGAGGAAGTAGGGATATTTTAAAACTGCACGAAACTTTAGACTGACTCGCATTTGTGTCTAAAATATGATCTTTTTCAATAAAGGGTGATATGATTCCTACCAGCGGCAGTCTTTTCAAAGATGTGCTCAAACATCGTAATAAGACAGTATCCATAGTTAAAAAAGTAAGTTTCATCTCAACTTTCTAAGTGTTATTTCACACATGTTACATAACATCTATGCATTATCAAATTCACAAACGTATTTCAGGCACTCACGCAGGCTGTCGTTCCATTGATCTCCCGCCTCTATGACCCTTTCTCTATCACTCACTCAATTTCTCTGTCTCTCTTAAACAAACACACGCCGGCCCACACCCCCACCCACTTTTCCACTTTTCACACACACACTCACACACACACACACACACACACACATCCGTTGTCAATCCAATATAACATCTATTATAGTTACAATAATTTTCTCTTACAATAGTAACACTTATAAGTAAACGGGACATTTGTCCCAGATATGTTTGATGATTTCTTGGTGACATGGTGTCGCTGATTGCGCCAACCACAATAACAAGAGAACAAAACAATAAAAAAATCAAAATCTTAAACTAGATCTTATATATTGGGCTTTTAAAATTATCACTGAGTCATTGATCTATGACACTGATACATTGGAATTTTATCCAAAGTAATTATAACTAAGAAATAGCAACAATTGATCTAAGCTAATATTTGCGCATTCAACATCAGTATTTCAGAAAAGCTTTAACAGATATGTTTGATCAACCAGGATCAATAGCTTATCTTAACAATAACGTTTCTTAACATTTTTTTTCGTGAAAATTTTAACAGTGTCGGCGTTTGAGTATTTACAACTTACAACTATTCACCAAAACATAATATGTTGGGAGAAACTTCAACAGAACACTCATATGTAACATACAGCATTTGTAATAAATAACATTGAAGGCATGCGACTGTTTTATGTAACATTTAATAAAGGTTTCATAATGGGAAAACAGTGATGTTTACCACCCTTGCCGGAAGGGGTTGGTGCCACTGCTCGCAGCCGGTCCAGGAGCTTCCTGGCGGAATGGGTTAGTGGCAGGAGCCTCGGGTGCAGCCGCTGCCGGCCTCTGGTATGCCTGTGGCGCAGGCTGTTGGTAGCCTTGTTGTTGGTATCCCTGGGGCTGCTGCTGGTAGCCTTGCGGCTGCTGCTGTTGGTAGGCTGCTTGCTGGTAGTAGCCCTGATCTGCTCCAGCATAGCCGTTTGACCCTTCAAGCTGCTTGGCGTCGAGGCTTGTCTCGGCCGTGTCATTATCGTCCTGGAGCCGACCATATTCGAGGTGATTCTTCAGGTCGCCTGACACCAACCTCTGGTCGTGCATTGTGTACGTTTGGTACTCCTTGTTTGGTGGGTCGCCCATCAATATGTTGGCTTCGCTCTGGAAAGGTTTGAAGTCGTAGATGTTCCGAAGATATATCAACACCGGGGCATATAGCAGGTTGGAAAAGCCGATGCAAATGTTTAGTGCTGTGAAGCCGACAGCTTCAACCACGCTGCCGGCGATTACGGGCCCCACGGCGTACGCCACTGAGTAGGAAATGTCAGCGATGGCGTAGATACTGCCGTACACGGACACGTACCGCACGTCGACCAGGTAACCGAGCGTCGGCAAGATCGCCGTGTCCACGAGGGCAATGCCGAAGCAGATGCCACAGATGGGAATCATGAGCACCTTGTAGGAACGGCAGAAGGGTATGATAAAGCAACACAGCCCCTCCATGGTGAGCCCTACGGCCACCATGAGCCACTGCTGTTGCGGGTACTGCTTGGCGATCTTCACCGTTAGCACGACGCCCAGCACATGCGGGAAGAAGGCCGGCAGCCAGATCATGCCGATTTTCCAGTTGTCCGTTGTGATGTTATCTTCCATCCAGAGCGAGATGGTGGGCTCTAGGAAGGCGAGGGCCACGTTAGCCATGCTGAGTGCGCCAGCGCACACGGCAATGTACGGGTCCATCATCAGCTTCCAGATGGGGATTGTAGGCGCCCTCACCTCCTTGCTTTCCCTCAACTGCTCCTTGACGGGCTTCATGACAAGAAGAAGCATGATGCCATCCATGAGCGAGATAAAGGCCAGCACCAGGAAGGGCACCTCCTTTCCAGCAAACTGGTAGAGCGCTCCACCAAATGGAGGCGCCACCAGACAGCCGAAGCTGATGAAGGCGAGCGCGATTCCGAGCGCTTTGGAGCGCTCAGACTCCTCGGTGAAGCGGTCGGCGATCATGGCCATGCCAGAGGTGTCGGCGAAGGCAGAACCCACGCCCTGCAGGCTGCGCGCGAAGAACAGAGTGCCGTAACTGCGGCCGCACGCGAACATGGCGGTGGAGAGAAACATGACCACCAGCCCGACCATCATGGGGAGGTCGTAGCCTATGCGATCGATGAGTGCCCCCGAAAACGGATTCACCATCAGCTGCACGATGGCCTTGGACGCGAAGAGGATGCCCGTCGACGTGTCCTGGCCGTGGTGATCGCGGTGCAAAGGCGATCCCGGCACTGGGGTCGTGAGGTTGCTCGGCGGCAAAGGCTCGGGATCGCCCTCCTCGATGTAACGCAAATAGTCTGGGATGATGGGCACGATCACCATGTACAACATGTTGTCGAGCAGCAGGGCGATGCACACGATGACCAGCACCAGCTTGCGCTGGGCGCGCGGCTCCTGGAGGCGGTTCCATACCGTCTCCTTGAGGGCCCGCCAGTCTATGTCACTCAGAATGGGTATTTGGTTCATGGCGGCGGCGGCGACGTCCTCGCGCGGTGTTCAGTGGGCGTGCTCCTGGCCGGGCTGGCCGGCGCTGGTCGGGTGCGGGAGCGGGCCGGGTGACGAGAGCTCCGTCCCCATCTTCCCCCTCCTCCTCTAGGACTCGAGCCTCGGGATCAACAACCTTCAGAGACAGACAAACAAAAGGATGGAGTTAGAGAGATTCACCTGCACTATCTCTTTCATTCGCATGTAGCTTTTCTTTTCCAATGCTATGGCTCGAACTGTTTTTGTTTTTTAAGGTCGATACTTTGAACTTTAATCATGATTTCTATCACGTTAGTGAAGTGGAGGGGCGCTAGCTAGTGCCGCGTCGTTAAAGTATTCCCATGACAAGTGAGAGGGGGAGGACAACGTCGTGCCCGCGCCACCCGCACCCGACCTGCGGACAGAGCAGCCAAACAGAACAAAGAGTCTCACAAGTTGTCCGGTGCGCAGTGCCGCGCTGCGCCCAGAGAGCCTCGCCGACTATTTACATGTTAAATTTGCTGGCGGACAACTAATTGGCGGGACGATCACATGAATACATTTGCGTAATCAGTGGGAGGGAAGGGGGTGGAGAGCGGAGCAGGGGCGGGAGCGCGAAGGAAAGGGA
>NW_026267148.1:1418145-1424351 GCF_000697945.3 Frankliniella occidentalis
GAATGAATAATATTTTGGCTTAAGAGAGAGAAGGTATCAGTCCAGACTGGCGTGACGAACCGGTGCCATGGGTGCGTGACGCACAAAGGGCCGCACTCGACCCGCCACGTGCGGGGGGCCCTCGCATGGTGCCGGACAGAGAGGGAGAGGCAGTTAGAGAGAGGGAGAGGAGTGAGCGTGCGTGAGAGAGAAAAGGGGAGAGAGGGGAAGAGAGGCAGAAGGGTTGAGTGAGGCAAGGAAAACAGGGCGGGTGAACGCAAGAAATGTGTATACATTCATCACACAATTTACAAGAACTTGTAAATGCACAATGCACGGAACTACTAAAACAAGTACAAAACCAACTACAAAAATTAGTCGAATTGCGTTTTATAACGGAGTCATCATTAGCTCACGATACCAGGCGTGCACGCGAAGTAGCGATTACTGCTCTGGGCCGCGAGTGTCTATTGAGCACCACCTCCGCACTTACATGCCGGGGCCAGGGAGACACGTTGGCAACACTGTCGTGGCAGGGTGGGCACGGGAGGGCACTGGCAGCCAGCCACCACCCCTTCGCCCCACTCATCAAACTTTCAGGAAACAGGTATTAAATATTTTAGCGATTCGTTTCCGGAGGAAAATACGCCCCTTTCTTCTCCCTGCTCGCGCCCGCCTCACCCCCCCCACCCTTCCCTCCGCACCCCCTCTCCTCTCCCCTTCCCCGCCGCCTCCTCCGCCCGGCCCGCCTTTCAGTTTGCCGCCCTCGCATGCCGCGGACTCAATCAACGCTGGGGGCTGGGCCTCTGCGGGGTGCGGGCTGCTGGGGGGGGGGGGGGGGAGAAGAAGGAGAAGGGTGTCGCTAGGACAACCATTGGACAGGTCAGACACATTACCCATTACCCCATTACCCATTTTGTGGAAGACCAAATTTTTGCAACCTCTCCAAGTGGCTGTTTTCATGCAACTATAAATGTATTATCATCTCGCCGCAAAAATTCTGCAGTAAAAGCAATTAATTGGGATGGTTTTGAGGGACAAAATTATTTTTAGACAGTACCCAAGACTGTCTTTACCAGAGGGTAAAGAGACCCCTTTCCCCCTCCTCACCGTCTCCCATATATAGCACCAGGGCGCTCACCCTTAACGCAGCCGCCCTCCTGTGAGCGTAAGGTTGTGATCGACCAGATGTTACGTTAAATCCAATTTTTAATGAGCTCTTACATACATCTATTATATTTCACACCGCGCACCGGTCCTACAACCCCCCCCCCCATTTCTCCAGGCACCCCTTGCAGGAGGCCTCGCGCAGCGCCCTCTCGTACTCTGTCTCCCTCCCCACTTGTCCCCTTGTACCTCTGCCCTCTCCACGAGTGCACTTGACTGCGCGGACAAAACCAGATAGAGTGTCATTGTTCTCCACCCTCGTCCCCTCGCTCCCCCCTCTCCACCGCGCCTCCCTCCGCGCCACGCCCGGGCGCCACGATAATAACATATTCAAACGAGCGCACGCATTGATACGGACACGGTGGTACAGTTCCCTGCCCAGGACAGGACACTAAATAGAGAGCGGCAGTGTTTGTGCCTAGGTTAGATGTGTGCACATCTGAATCAGACCCAAATGTATTCACTTGAATACAGACTAAATTAGGCATGTGTAACATTGGTCTTAATACAAAACTGGCCCCTTTACATGTAGAGCGCGGTGCTACCGATTCATCGGGCATGGACACAGAAAAGCAGCATAGCCCAGCAGCTTATCAGCTGGTATTTGTCATCATACCCCGCCCTGCTTGTTTCCCTTTTTGCGGGGAACGGGGAGCTACTGGTAAAGCAATATCATGATCCTGCCGGCAATTTTGTCGCACATCCCTACAATTTTTTCGGTTCGCTCGAAGAAGAATGGGCGGTTCGTGTGTGTTTGTTTTTAATAAAACGTATCCCCTTATTCACACATTTTGATTCGACACAAGTCTTGGCCAAACACAATTATCACAGCCCACGAGCCCCGGTAGTGCCGCAGCTGCTGCTCTTTCTGCCGGGAGGCGGCGGCCGTGGGGCGCGCGGGCCGGGCTCCCCCGCTGCTCACTGGAATTGGTTGGCGTTTGCCTGCTGCCTCCCCTCCGCTACGCGTCGCTCCTCGACTCTCAAATCTCTCTCGAGTTGATCCCCGCGACCAAAGAAGCGAGGTGCCGGCGCGGCGGGTCGGGTCGGGAGGAGGAGCGCCCTCGGCAAACATTTTCACGGCACCCGCCGGACTCACAATCATCCACAATGATGGCTCAACGGCAGCAACCCTTATTTCCACTACGACCTGCGACGTTTTTCAAAAGCTTTGGTCTAGACTTTCGTAGGTATACAGCCGCCCTCGCAAGGGGTTGAATCGCTTATTGGTATGTTTATTTTCCTGTACACATGAGAATTAAACTCACATGAGTGTACGGTAGGCGGGGGAGTACATTGAATACAAAATAAACTGTACTCCATGTACTACACCTCGGCACCATGTGATTGGTCTGCCCATGAGAGTTTAGGGAAAAACCTTTCGCCTTTTATTTTCCTAAACTCTCTTGGCCTGCCGCCGCCGCGCGGCTGATTCGCTCTGCTCGCGCCAGGTTAGCGAGTCGTAGGCCGGCCCGCGCTATACGGACGTTTGTAGTACACTACAGCGCGCAACCGGGTGAAGCGTGGCAGGGGCGGGGTGGAGGGGACACTTCAGTGTTGTGACCTGAAATAAATTTATCGGTCCGGTCCCGGTCGGGTCCCGGTCTGGTCCCGGTCGGGCCGCACCCCTGCTCGGCCGCACGCACCCCGCCCTGCGCCTTTGAACTTGAGCCTAACCCTATTCGCCCGGTCCCCTTCAATAACCCTCCCCGCCCCTCCGCACCCCCGCATGTTTGCCCTAAGCATCGACTTTAATGGGAAGGAATAACAAGACACGAGTCTCCTCCCTCCCCGCGGAGGGTCACCCCCGCTCCCCGCCCGCGCTCGCGCTCCTGCGTTTGTTCCGCCGTGGTAGGAAACACGTCATCACTTTCTTTGGACGTAATGTTCGAAGCAAATTCAAAAATGAACCTAGTTACGAAACCTTTTTAAAGGGTGTGCGTGCGGGGTGGTGGTGGTGGAAGGGGAGAGGGGGGAGGGGGGGGGGGGCTTGTACACCATGCATATAGGAATGGCAAAAAAGTAAGCTGACTGAAGTCAACGTCTCGGTTTTTTTTTAAAAGTCAATTTGCACGTTTTCCACTTAAACAGTTCCCTGCCCACCCATACTAGCCAAAGAAAAGTGGGAGACAATATTCTTTACCGTAAAGAAAATAATTACAATTCTAACAGAGCGCATATTTAAATTTTTGTGTCCTTTAATATTTTGAAAAGTTACATGAGTCAAATAACGTTTGTGATTTTTTCTCAGTAAGAGTTGAAGCAAATCAGATTAGCACAAGAATAATTATTTCTACCGTAGCTCTCAACTTAGTGAGCACATGAAATTTTTTGGAGCAAGTATTTAAAGTACCATTTTAAAGAAAACGTTTTACATTTATGAGGCTCGGAACCTTTTTTAGTGAATATGCCAGGTCTAAGGAAACAAACGTGCGAATGCCTGAATGGATGAGCAGGCCAGACTACCTGAGAATTATGATATGGTGATGTTTCAAATCCAAAATTGTCATGGTAACCATTAGTTTTCCTGAGAAATGGGCCGGATATGAGGTCCTTTTCTTAATTTCCTGGCTAAAACCTCGGTGAATGTACTTGGGCTGATTCGTTATCTGGGCCTGTGAAGATCTCTTTCGCCCTTGCCCACAGAAGCTATGAGAAACTTCTATGCGTCCTTAGATCACGCCCAACCATGGTTAAAAAAATTAAGAAGAAAGACAATTTAACTGCATCAATTTAAATGGGCGGTGAGCGGTAGCGGAGGGGGCGGTGGTGGTGGTGAGGCTTGGGTTAGAAGAGGGAGTAAGAACATCTTATACTAAGTAAGGTAACAAACATGTTACTCCATAAACCGGGCGGTCCATATTGCAGAAGCAGAAGGGGAGGGGCGACAGTAAGGGAGGAGAGGGGGTAGAGGGGTTGTAAGCTGTACGGGGGAAGGTGGGAAGGATGAGAAGGGGGGGTCATAGTGGGTTGGCACCTCCCCATTCAAACCCCTGTGCCCGAAGAAGAACCCCCTTCCTTCCCCCACCCCACCAAATACTCACCCCCGGCCCCTCTTTGCCCCACACGACCACCTACCCACCCCCTCCCCGTCTCCCACTCAATCCCGTAACCTATTTCTCCGCGCAACCTACGAGGCCATGGAAGGGGTAGAGCGACGGCGTAGCACATTTCAGCCCAGCCCTTTTCCGATCGTTTTTGCAAACGAAATCATCTGATATGACCCGTCTTGGCCAACTCACCTGTGTCGGGCAGGTGGGTCCAGCGATCCACCAGGTAGCCGCGCAGGTTGGACACGCGGCTCGGCGACGGCGGCACGGCCGCGGTGTCTGGCGCGCCGGCCGCGGGGCTGGCGCCGCTGCTCAGGTAGGACGCGGCCTGGCGGTGCAGGCGCCCGAGCAGGGACGAGCCCCCGCCGTCGCCGGCCGCGGGCGCGGTCGCGCTCTCCTGGGCCGCCGTGGTCACGCGCTGTCCTGGCCGGCCGGTCGGAGGAGTCCGTCACACACTTGCTGCTGTCGGCTGGCCTGGCCCAGGCGCTCACTGGCCGGGCATGTCTCTGTCAACAGACAGCGCTTGTTCACACGCACGCACGCACCGCACCGCACCACGCCGCGCCGCACCGCGGGACCCGGGACCGAGCTGGACAGGTGGGCTGTCGGGGCCAGCACTCTCTGGAGCGGCGGCCGGCGGCGGCCCCAGCGCAGCGCCGGTGCGGGGAGGGCGTGGCGGGGGCGGCGAGGGGCGGCGCGGGCGGCGAGGGGCTGGCGGGGGGCGGCGCCGCGGTGCGCCGGCGCGGCCGCTGGAGCGAGCCCGCCTCCAGGCCGGTGGTGGGGAGGCCCGGCCCCCAGGCCCGGCCCCCAGGCTCGGCCCCCAGGACTGCGACGCGAGGGGGTATGTCGAGGCCTGGGCGCACTCCCGCGCGCCTGAGCGGGGGGCTGCTGCTGGCCGCTTCTGGCTGCTGCTGCCGGCCGCCGCCATTGGCCCTGGCCCGGGTGACGTCACCACCCCCAGGGAACCTGTGCATGCAGCGCCAACTGTCTCTGTCTCTCTCGCCTGCTCGCTCGCACCCCGCCCGTCATGCTGATTCAACTATCTCGTTTTTCCTACGCTTATCAAGCGGTCCTACCGAGGCGGTCCCTTCGCGCCCCCTCCCTGCTCGTCAAGGTCCCCCAGTGACCCAAAGAGTCCTGCCGCTTCTTGTGGATGCCAAACGGGGAGGGGGGAGAGGGCTTAGGTGTGGGTAAGAATAGGATGGGGAGGTGGGGGAGACACCGAGAGCGCGTCTCACGACCCCCCATTACTTCTATAATTTTTTTTGTTCACCACCCTCCAATGCCACACCTCCCGGCTATCGCTCCCTGCTCCCTACTTTCCGTCGCATAGGACTCGGTTCAGAACAACTGTCGTTTTAGGGCGGCTGCCCTTCTCTCGTCGATTTTAGACAGCAGCGCCGCCGAGGCCGCCGCAAAGGTTACCCCGCGACGACATTGGGCTGTGCTCCGCGCTTCCGCCCCGAGTGCTTGTCGGCTCAGCGACGGTTGTGTAAGGTTTACACAACCGCACCAGCCGTCCGGCTGTCAATTAAAGCTTTAGGGCGGGGCGGGACGGGATGGGACGGAGCGGGGCGGGGCGGTACGCGCGGCACGTGCCGGCCACGCGCTGCCGCTCGGTGCCGCCCCGATGCGAGAGTCGCTCGCCGGACCCGCCGCGCCACGGACGCGGCGATCAGGTCGGCCTGGTTCCACACGCCTCGTTTACTTTTATTGGAGAGGACAATCTACATTTTTCATCTTTTCAAATGTTTTGCTGGGGGGAGCTATTTTGATGAGCTTAATGGGCTTCTTCTTTGCCGGGTCACAAGAAGAGGAGAAAAGTCTCTCAAGTCTGTGTAGCGCGTTAAAACGAGCCTCCATCAGGTCTAGCGCGCGCTTCGTTGCCATTTAAATATTCAAGCAGGTGGAGGGATGAGGGAGGGGGGAGGGGTAGAACAGTTTGACGGCGCTGTGGCGCTGTCCTACCCGTCAATGTCTCCTCTCGTCCGGAGGGCCCTGGCGAGCCGAGGG
>NW_026267148.1:1425008-1431362 GCF_000697945.3 Frankliniella occidentalis
CTTGACCGCAAGGTCATCCCTCTGCTACCCCGCAGAACAAGGGCGCGTACCTGCCCTGTGATGGGGCTGGCAGAGCTGAAGGCTGCAGCACACGTCAAGCTCGGACCGACCCCCAGAGCTCGCAAACGATGCTCATACGCACAAACGCCCGCTCGAAGGTAAAGTACGCTCTAAAAGGGCAGGCTGCTGTGGGCTGCACTGCTCTTTTTTCCAAGTGAACCTGCCCCAGCCCGCACAAGCCTACAAGGTTTCTCAGGCGCATAAATTTTGCGGATTATTTCCAATTGAATTGCATTTTTTTTTTCTTTAACTGATATTGCGAAGAAAAAAAAATATTCTAAAGATCTGTCCAAGCAAAAATATAAATGTTGGTATTGATATCCAAATTTTTGACTTGCGGACCTTGCAAACCTTGCGGGCTAGAGCGGGCTGGTCCACCAACTTTGCGGGCTGGTTCACCTCAGAGTAAAAACGGTGCAGCCCACATGTGCTGCATGCTTAGCACGCTTAGCAACCATCGTTCGGCTATTTCAGGGACAACCATAAAATGTGGTAGAGCAACACCAGCACAGGTGTATTCAATCAAAAATTCTTGGTCTTGACCACTTGACCACTGGCGTACCGTTGTCTCAACCATGTTCTATGGTCGTCAATTTTTCAGTCATTCATTTTCCTGTGTGAACAATGCCATGTATTCTGGATAGGGCGTAAAGTATTGAGCTGCACCTCACCCCCTAAAATCGGTCAGGTAGTACGGGCACGACTCCTTCCCTTAAGGATCGTCTAGAAAGAACGTCCGCTTTTCTCAGATTCGTTCGGCAAATTACCGGAGCCAAGAGCCCAGCGCCTGCGAAACTCAGGGTAGGCCACACGGCAGTGCACGCGTGCACTGCATGCAAGATGTTGCCGACCTACCGGGCGCTATCGACGTGCATTCCTGACAGTACCTTCACCATTGCCGGCAGGTTGCACCTAAGAGGTCACAGTGATACTAGCAGCGTTCGAGCCCGTCTCTAGTTGAGTGGCCATTACTCATATCGCAAGATAAGTCTGCAATAAGGAGGACCAAGGAGAAAGGAGTTGGGGGAACCGGGAGGAGGGGCATTCATTGGAGGCTGGATGAGGAACCTAACTCGGAGCAGGAGAAAGGTGAGCCCGAAGGGGGCTGCTTGCCCTGCCACTTACTCACCGTCAGAGCTAGAGCCACCCATCAACAGACCGCCTGGGTTGGCCAACTCGCCCTCGTGGAATCGTAGGTTACGAGCAATTAGAGGGGACGGGGAGGGGCTCTGAACTTAGGCAAAGGCAAAAGCAGAAGTCGCGTAAAAGTTCTAAGAAGCAAAATTATTCTCTTAGTTACACTACAAACAGCTTATACTGAATATTAAAAGCAGAACAATACAGGGTGGGTTCTGAAGGTTGTAAGTCGCACTTTTTTTCTGCGCTGTGAGAGTCGCTAAAAAGTGTTGAATGAAACAGAATAGTCTCTCATAATGTTCTGTTTAAAAATCGCATGATAAGCTAGTCCGAAGTTGACACTACAGACGTCATTTCACTGACAAACTGACTAACAAGCAGAGTTTAAGCAGTAAGCACTTTTCAGAAGAACTTGTGAGAGGCCTTGTAAGGCCTTGCACAGGCAATGGGGCTGGAGGCAGAACGTCCGGACCAGCCGGGGCGTGGCACGTGACCTAATGGCGCACATTGTGCCGTGGAAAGCAGGGGCTGACCTAGTTAACACATGGGGAGCTTTCAACGCCCCCGGCAAAAGAATAGCCGCGGTCGGACCCGTTAACTAAATACCAGACTAATTAATTCAATTAGCTTAGCGGCAAGGTCGGGCGATAGAGGTACCCACCAAGTGCAACGTGCAACACGCCTAGCGGGCTTCAAAAGTTGTCGAGTAAATTAAGTAAACATTTACAAATTTGGGCTTTTGTCCTTGCGTTAAGGCTATTAGGCTGAAACATGAAAGCTCCTGCCATTTCTAAAACGCATTATTATACTCAGAGTACGCGGGGGAAGTCCTCGCACAGCAAGCACGGCAGAAGAAACTCACAGAGGTGTGCCGTGTGCCGCAGAGCAGCAAGGTTAAATTTGGTCGCAAACTTTGCAAACCAAACTAAGTTCGTGCATGTGACATCGCGGGAGAGTGGAGTCCTGGGTGAGCACTGCGAAAGGACAAGGTGGGTCGCGGCGGGTCGAGGTCACACATTGGTTCAACGCGATACGCGATAGAGTTTGAGGGCAGCCCCAACGGCCAGGCCCAACCACTTGCCTGCGCGGCAATTAAAACTTTATCCCTTTAGTGTAAGTTTCTCTTCTCCCCGCCCTTCCAACTACCCCGCCAGAGCGGTGGGGCACGATGGCGACCGGCAGCTCGCGCGGGTACGGGTCTCTTTGTACGAGTCGGAGCCATTGTTCAACCGCAGAGAGTGCCCAACCCAACAGCGTCAGTTGTAGAAGTCCATTTAGTCGAACTAATGTAAAACGGAACCCGCACAAACAATATGGCACGCCATAGGATGTCACCGAGAGGAAGATGCAATACAGATTTTGTGGAGACGTCATTAAGATACCCTAGAGGCTTTTTGTAGACAACCTCATCGGGGAAGGAGAGACATCGTCGAGCAATTGCCGTTCGAGAAAATATCGAAAGAGTAGTAGCCGAGTAGGAGCCGGAATCGACCCAGAGACCTTCTAATCACTGGGTCTGCGTTTGGCTATAGCTGACACGTATTTTTTTTAGAGGAGGTTAAGGTTGAATACACTAGACTTTAAAAAGTTGCAAGCTTTGCTACCATCGAGGTACCACCCGGTAGAGCCTGGTTAAAGAAAAAGACCCGCTTTGTAGACCAGGCACCGACTACGGTGTTTAACAAAAAGCGAGACTTTGCCCTCTGGTAGAGACAGTCTTTTAGGGAGCTGTCTAAAAAGACAGCAAGAAAGAATTCTCCAACTACCCGGTCCCGGAGAGCTTCAGCACGGTTCCATTCTGCGAAGCTGAAGGGGAAGCGGCTCCAGGTGCCCGGGCTGAAAACGGTCGGGCCCGGTCATGGGGTGGTGTCGAGACGGGGACGGTGGGGAGGGGGTGGGGAAGTTGCTCACCGCAGCTAGACCTTGTATTACGTACGGTGCCAAATTGGGCCGTTTCCGATTGCCAAGGAATTCGAGCCGGGCCGTGTCGGGGCGTTCAGGAAAAAGGCGACCCTTCTCCCCCACCCCCTCATGTTTACTTCTTTCCCCACACTCCCTCGGCATGCAGGGGTGCAAGAAATATCGGCTTGTGTTCTGTATTCGCTTAGGCGTAGTGTGTATTATCTTTGTATTTCTTGTCATGTATTTTTTTTATTACTTTCTGTGTATTTTCTTAAAATTGTTGTTCTGGAGTATTCTGCCGTGTTTCCTCCGTTTTTCTTCTTATATTTCTCTGTACGTGATCACGGTAAAAATATGTCTTACTTTTTGAGGGAAAGGGAAAACAAGGTCTCCTCAAAGAATGTGGGATTTTTCCTCACAAAGGCGAGATTGGAGGACTCTTCCTCAAACATGGGAGTTCCTCAAAGTTTTCCCTTTTTCCTCAAAAAATGAGACATTGTTTTTATCGCGATTTTTTGCTTTTTGAAAGCTTGGCCGGTTTTCCGTAATGATACTTTATACATAGTACTGACCAATATATTGAGTAAAGATATCGAAAACAATTACATTCAAACAAAATTTTCAGTTGTATGGAACGAAGACCCAAATAGTGTTGACAATTCAAAATTTATTACACTGACATATTGATCTCAAGACGACAGGCCCTTTTAACAAATCCCAAAACAACATGTTTTTTTTTCTTTGCAACCGACCCTCTCTTCCTATTCGGGCACCATTAAGACGTAAGTCGCGCATCTTGCGGTCAGCGCAGCCGACATCATCCCCCTCCCCCCTCTACCTCCTCTTAACTGAATTAGGACCTCCACGGCAACGGCGGCGCACCCTGCCGCGCGCGCGTATAATTATAATTGGGAAACAGTCCCTCTTCGGCCGGCCCAGGGGCGGGCCCAGGGGCGGGCCCAGGGGCGGGGGAGTCCTTGCTGTCCCGTCTTGACTCCCCCACCGCACTGCGCCGGCCGCCGGCTCGTCTGCCACGGCCGGGGCCGCGTCGCGACGTGGCGTGCCCCGGCAGGTGGACCCACCGCACCACGCGGCCTGCCGGCCCTCTGTGAAAGAAGAGCGGCCCGAAATATGAGAATATTATGGCAGATTTGATTTTGCACAACCGTAGTACTGGTTTGTTTTTTGGGAACGACAAATTGATGACATGGTTGGAAGAAAAATATCCATGATAATAACGATCGTTCAACCGATTTATTAAGAGTGTTAAATTCCTGCAAAGCAATGCTATTCAGAAACTGGAATGTAATGCCTTTACATGCTGCAAAGCATCGTTTTGCAATTGCAAAGTATCACTTTGCAATTGCAAAGTATCACTTTGAAAATTCAATGAAATGCCCTGTAGTTACCCTTCGCAGTTCTGTAAAGCATTGCTTTGAAGGAATTTAACAGTGCATGGTGGTTGCTTGTACCCCGTCGGAGCAAATGCGTAGACTAAGTCCCCATGCAGGACCGACAAGGTGACAGGTTGCCTCCGGTTGCCTCTCCGCACGGGGCCGTAATTCGCAAGGACTATAGGCACTAACGACTCTAAAAAGGCATAAAGATAGCATTTTTGGCTCTCCAGTGTTAAAACTACGGCGATGTGAAAGAAATGTGGGACTGATCAGTTCGGAGACAAATGTCTACTTTGTACATGTTTTATTCTTTTGCCGCTGAACACAGTGTTCCTAGCAAACACTACGGCACAGGGCGCGCACCCCACGAGGTACGGGCGTGGCGTGGCGTAGCGTGGAGTGGCGGCCCCTGTCGAAGTGGAACCAAAGCCGGGCGCGGACAAATAACGTAATTATTACGATTGGGGCCAAAACCCAGCGCAAACAGCGGGGAGTGCCAGCGCTCCGCGCAGCACAGCGCCGCACAGCGAACAGCGCGCACCACGAAATCTATTTCTGGACATAACCGACGAAAGGGGCGTTCTCCAGCCAGAACTATACCGGAGCAGAGAGCGACACGGAAAACGGGAGTCGGAAATAAGGCCAGAGAAAGGTAGAAGGCACAGGAAAGGAAGGGGTGCGAGCAGGGCGGTAGTCAAAAATGGTACAATGGCTCGATCTGGAGACATGACCTCAACCTCACTTGTGGTGCAGCATGCCCGTATACCGAGCTCCATAGTACACAGTACTGCAATGTTGTGACGTGTGTGGCCAAGGAGTAAGGCAGAGCAGACTCTCACCTACACACCTAAACACACACATCCACACACGCCGAGGGTGCCCTCGACCCCGCGGCCGCCGCCGCCACCACCCCCCGCCCCGTTGCCCTCGGCCCGGTATCGACCCGGGCAGGCAGGCAGCCCGGGCTGGCAGGCAGGCAGTGGGTGACCTCCCAGAGTTCACGCTGCAGGCGGGGTGGGCACGGCTGGAGGGGCTCGAGGGGCTGGAGCGTGGCGGGGGGTGGTGCGGGGGGAGGACACCGAGGGCACCCGGTCGATACGGGCTGCGAGGGCACCGCAGTCCGTTCGCCGCGACCTGCCTCTGCGCGCCGCGCCCGCTAAACCCAGCGAGCGCGCTGTACCGCCGGCCCGGCAGGTCTGCGCTCAAGGACGCGGCGGAGGCTCGGCGGCCCGCGCAGCCCCGCGCTAAGGACGATTAGGGGATCGGGTTGCCATAGCTTGCTTGACCCTTTGGCTGTCCACAAGGGCACATCAACCCTTGCTCAAGTGCTGAAGTGACCCGCAACGCATCTGTACCGCGAAGACCGAAGGTTGCCGGATGCCGGCCTTCCGCCTCTCCCCGCCCAGGTCGCTCTTCTCCCGCCACTCCACCCGGTCACTCTTCACCTGGCGCCCTAACCCAGTCTCTCCTCTTCCTCCGCTCTGCCCCATTCATCACCTGGGTGACTCTACGTCGTGGCTTCTTACCGTATCCTCCCCCCTCCCCCCACACTTTTCTCCTTCTCAGAGCTGCTCTCTTCAATGAGTTTTTGCGAAGGATAGCTGACCAATTTTTCTTTACCCACACACCCCCTCCCTCCCTCCCTCCCCATCTCATTCCCTCCCACACACTGGCGCGGCCAGACCAGAAACTCAATTCTACGGGAACCCCGGGCCTTGTGTCATTAGAGCCCCCGCGTGCTAATCACCAATCAGGGTACCGCTCCTCTCCTCTCCCCTCCTCTCCTCTCTCCTCCCACCCTCTCCTCTCCTCCCTCCTCCCGCCCTCTCCTCTCCCGGCGCACCCATTCCCGCCCCTC
>NW_026267148.1:1442017-1444279 GCF_000697945.3 Frankliniella occidentalis
TTCAAATGGACAAAATAAATTTATCGTTATAACTTTTAAATCAAAAAGTTTCCCTGTGCATGAAACCTCGCCCAAATTACTCCCACACAGCTCTCATCATATCTTGCTCTCATCATCTGCGTTACGGAGCAGAGTTTTCCACAAACTCTTTTGCGGTTGACGCGCTCCGGTGTCGCCGGGTTCACCGGGTCCCCGCCGCGCGCCATTTGTTTGTGGCAGGCGGGGAAGCGCGTAGGGCATGGCACGGTACACCACGGCGCGTACGCAGAGTACGCGGCGCGGTGGCGTCTGTGTCCCGGGCGTGGCGGGGCGTGGCGTGGCGGGGCGTGGCGGGGCGTGGCGGGGCGTGGCGGGGCGGCCCGTTATCCAACTGATGCATCATGATGTCCCTGCCCGACGCCCGCCTGGCCCCACCGGTGTTGTCTGCTGCGGTACTGGTTCGCAGAAGACGAGGAGAGGCGTGGCGGGGCTAGGCGAGGTGCGGTGAGGTGAGGTGAGGCAGGCGTGGCGGCGGCGCCGGGCCACGCTGCTAGGGCTCATCAGCAGAGTGTTACGTCGTACGTCTGTCTGTCGTTGTCGTCTTCGTATCGCCCGTGTCTCGAGCCGCGCGAACACACCACCTGCCAAAACCTGGCAGAATATCACGGCCCCTTCAATCGAAACAAAATACCATTTTGCGGTCTGTTCACCCTCTTTTCGAACAGTTCTGTACATTTTAGTTTTCACTGTAGTTACGACTCGTGTCCCGTCCCGAATAAGTTGTAAGCCTTATAAATGTTTAAAAGGCCCTAAAAAACGCAGTTCAGTAAGCGTTCTCGTTTTTTTCGAATCGACGGCCCCCGATGGCGCTGGTGTCGCGTTGCCGTGAGTGATTCGCTGTCAGCGACGAAATTCACGCGCCACGCTGCGCCACGCCCCGGCGTGACTTACTTGGCCGCGCTCCGGCCTCTGGCCCGCGCCGCCCCGCGCAGCCGCGCGGCACCCCGCGCCGCCGCACCCCGCGCCGCCGCACCCCGAGAGCCTGACCTGACTATCGCCGGACCGACAGGAAGAGTGTCGCTAGGCTGCAGCCTGTCTGCACACTGCACACCACAGTGGAGTCGGAGCGCGACCCGCGCGAGAGCGCGCGCATCGGCAAGGGATAAGCGGTGCTCTTTCTTTTGGTGCCCAACCCGTCACTGGCAACATTCTGTGAGCCAACAGGAAGATGGTTGTTTATTCTCCATCCTTCCTTGACCTGATCGCCTAAAAACTTCACGGAAACGAGCGCACCTTGCCTACACCCAGAAAAAATGGAAAGTTATTAAAAAATTTCAAGCGTCAGTGTCATCAGAATTAGTGGTGGCGTGCACAAGGGTGTGCACGCGAATTTTCCCGTTTTCCTATCTTGTTGGACTGGTCGCACGACAATTTGTGGCCCCGAACGAGTCAGCAACCCTCCCTGGTACAAACAAATGTGCATTGAACTGCGAAAGTGTGGGGAGTCATATACGTCACATTATACGTTTTCCTGCCGCCAGAATATTAACCAATATACTGACAATTAACTTAAGCAGTTTATATTGGGTGAATGTTGGCTCTACACTTATGGCATGGCCCTAAAATGGGATTCTTTTTTCTATTAGGGTCCCGGTGGTGTATTGGCGAAATGAATAGTAGGATTCATAGCATAATGTCATATGCCTCGTCAACTCTTGCCTGGGCAAAGTGACTCGATTTGGAACTGATTCGAACCGACTTTTGTGCGGGCGGTACAAGCGGGAGGAGGGATGCATGTAGCCATGGAGAGCCGGCTGAAAGGTAGCAATGCGAGCTACAGAACCCCTGTATAAAAGCAACTGGCCCGAGGCGGCCCCATTATGCAAGTGCATCAATAACATGGCAAACCAACTGCGAGTATCCCATAGAGCAGAGAAACCGCATTTTTAAACCGTCGCGACCGTGATGGCGTGAATCATACGCCACGCCTGCGGAAATCAGGGTCCGCCGTGCTTCTTTTCCTAATTTTTTGCCGACTGGAGTGCAGCTCCTTCTTCTCCTCTGTCTCTTCGCAAATTGGTCCATCTGAGGCGTGCAACTCTGCTGCAGAATGCCTAGCGCCTGCAACCTCTGCAGGCCCGGGGCCAGGCCGAGGGCCTCTTGCACCTCACCGAGGATGGCCTGACTGAGGAAGACCGCGCGCCGCGCCACGCCACGGGCCCACTGCCCTGGGGCTTAATTATACCGCATCGCTGAGCCAATACGGCACTAGCGAGGGGGAGA
>NW_026267148.1:1444329-1447770 GCF_000697945.3 Frankliniella occidentalis
CATCTCAGTCCCTCCCACACACTGGCGCGGCCACACCAGAAACTCAATTCTACGGGAAGCCCGGGCCTTGTGTCATTAGAGCCCCCGCGTGCTAATCACCAATCAGGGTACCTCTCCTCTCCCCTCCTCTCCTCTCTCCTCCCACCCTCTCCTCTCCTCCCTCCTCCCGCCCTCTCCTCTCCCGGCGCACCCATTCCCGCCCCTCCCCCCGCACTCATTGAGAAGGCGGGGGAGGGAACATCCCGCCCCACCGCCAGCGTGAAATCTTACTCTCTCTCGTGTGGGGTGGGAGTGCATTAGCATTAAATACCTCACCCCGAGCGACCGGGGCAGGGCGCTGCCGCTCCCCACCACCACCGCCACGCTACTGAGCGGTCAGCTTGCTTGCGGGGACACGGGACACATCTCGGAAGAGCAACACGCCGCAGCCACTCTTCCTTTACAACCATTGCATTGATAACACGACCGGAAAAGAAAAGTAAAATTATCCAAGTGGACGCAAAACTAAAGCGCTGCCGCGTAACTGCAAGGGTAGGTTGGTGGTGCTTTCGCAGCTGCTTCGCACTGTCTCCGGTAAGCGGCCCTGCTCCGACCCCAGGCCCATGTGTGTGTGTGTGTGTGTGTGTGTGTGCCCGCCGCGAGTGATGTCGATGTAAAATATACGCCACTTCAGGGCCGTGACAGGCGACGAATGACAAGCACTCTGGCGTGGCGTTATGTGTCGGGGGCGGTGTTATCGTCACGCCATGCCAGGCGGCCCCGCGGCCCGGTAGCCCCGCGCCCCACACTCCACGCCTCGTGCCCCGCGCCCCGCGCCCCACGCTCCGGGCCGCGCGTTAGTCGGGCTTCACTGGACGCCCGCCCGTGCGGAACGCACTATACCGCACTGCGGAGGCCACGTCGACCATCACCACGTCGCTGGGATGGGAAACAAAATGCTGTAGGGTCTTCGTTGCACCCCCTCCGTGACCCTCGTGGTGGGACCCCACGGTATATGCGGTCTTGGTCGCCGCGCCACCGCGCGCCGCGCAGGACGAGACAAACGACCACGGCGACGGCACGTCACCCCCATCCTCCTGCTCCCCCCGAAACAGATTGTGTTCTTCGTGTACTTTGCGATTTCGACTGATCGAAGTATCGCGACCGTCACCTCGAGGGGGGAGAGGAGAGGCGTGGCGAAGACGAGGCCCGGTGCGACGCAACTCGGATCAACAACATGTCAGGGATGATTTAGCGATTGAGGGAAGTTTCCCAAGTGGAGCGTCATGGTGGTGGGGGGAGGGATGATGGCGCCCACACACATGCGAGACAGCTGCGTGGCAGCGGCGCCACGAAGTAGAAGTATTTAAGTTAATATTATATTTTATCTATCCCTAGCCTAGCTCCGAAATTGTTCCAGTCCAGATAGGAGATAGAGCACCGCCGGTTGTTTTAACTTTGGTCCCCTGAACTGAACGGTTTTCTAGGTGCGCCACAGAAAGATCTAAGAACAGGGGCAAATAAAACAAAACACGCATCGCGAAACGTAGTGCTTATAGTTCCCAAAACGTTTTCGGATTATTTCACCCAATTTTTGCGAGAGAAGGTAAAGCAGCGACCTGCCCAGACCGTCGTCGCCCCGCTGCCTCAGCCGCAGCGTGCAGAGGGGTCTGCCCGGCGCAGACACACACACAGCTACACAGACACACTCACACACTCACACACACCGTAGACTGGGAGAGGAGGAGGGAGGGGGTTGATTGGTCCTCTGGGAGCGGTCGCCCACCGTGTAGGGGGAGCGTCTTTTTCAGGAGCTCGCCGGATCAGCCCGGCTCAGGGTCCACCACCAGCAGTGCGTCCCGCAGCGCTGCAAACCAACCCCTCCTGTGCAACGGCCCGCTGGCGGAAGGCAGCGTTCCGCTCAGGTACCAGAACAGACCTTTAGTGGAGCCTGAGCAGTACCTCTGCTCAGCAATATAGAAAGAAAAAAGCGAGTGCGCGTGGCAGCTCCCTCTCAGGCCGCCAGACCACGCCCAGTCCCAAGCGGCGTGACAGTATCAATTTTTCACTCGCTCTAATGTGTCAGGTGGACGAGATCGGACGGAAGCCGAGAAAGGGGTTATGAGGATCGAGGAGGGTGGGCGATTGGCCTGGATCGGGAGAAAGGATAAGGATAAAATTGAAAACGTACTCTTTAAAAAACGAAAGGTAAAGAGACTTTTAGGGCTTTTCCAAGGGTGATAAACCTTGGTGTCTGATCTGCAAATTTAAATGCAAAACTGTTATGCAGTTTAAGTGTCGAAAAACAACGTTCTGCAGATGGAATTGCAGAACTCAGTGTTATGCAGTTCGAGTGACCTCCTTTGTAGGACATAAAAGTGCGAAGTACGCAAGCCATGCAGTTATCTGGACTTAGATTAGCCATCGCCTCCGAAGTTGTTTTGGAGCAGGGTTGAGCCAAGACCAAATATGCAAAGAAGGAACAGAGGAAAAGGGCGTAGAGCAGGGATCTTGCGTGTGTGCACGTGCACAGCCCGCAGCAAGACGTAAGGAAAATGTGTTTATCGGCCGCAGCACCACTTTTTATTTGCTCGCGGGCGTGCACGGCGGTGTTTCTCTTGCCAAAAAGTAAATTTCAAACATGTGACTGCGCGGGTGTGACATTAGCTCGAGGCCGAGGCCGGGCGAGCAGGTTATTACATGCACGCGCAGAGCCATACATTCATCTTGTGAAATGGAGGCGGCCGAGGCAGCGCGCGACGGAGCAGAGGGGCGGGAAAAGAAAGGAAAGAGTGGTACCGGGAAATGCATTGATCCCGCTTCCCGGCCCTCGTCGGGGCTAACAAAAGGCCCGCGGCCGAACAAGGCCGGAGAGGTGGAAGGGAGGGAGGGCGAGAGATGTGGTAAGAGGGCGTGTCCGGGTTGGTAGGACGTGTCGACGTAAGCGTCTGCTAAGCCCTATCTCTATCCTTCCCCAGTGTCCTGGACGCCCCTGCCGGTCGGCTATCCGACTTTTCTCCAAGGCCAGAGCCCTCCTCCACGAGCCGTGCACGGCTACAAATCCCCCAGTCAGTAGCTAACCCCTCCCCGGGCCCCGGTTCGGCCCGCCCCGGGGAGTGGCTGGTGGAGCCAACACCGCACCACCTCCCCGTACATCTTGTCGATCTCGTGTTCTCATCTGAGCACAGCCCTGGACACGGGGCGGCTGCTCGCCGCCTCGCCCCACTCCGCCTCGCGGTCCTGGCAGTTCTAAAAATTTCATTGTTCAGTTCAGTTCAGCGTTTATTTATCTTTGTATGCTGTACAGTTGTGAGCATGAGCTGATCCGGAACACTGTATGCTGGGGACAGCGACACGCGGCTCGCTTCGCATGGCGCCCGTGGCCAGGGCATCATGCGGGCGAGGAGGTCAGCTTTGGCTGGGCCAGGGGTGTGCCGGAGCCGAGGGAGGGTGTGTTGTCAC
>NW_026267148.1:1447990-1448828 GCF_000697945.3 Frankliniella occidentalis
CCGTACATCTTGTCGATCTCGTGTTCTCATCTGAGCACAGCCCTGGACACAGGCCGGACTGCTCGCCGCCTCGCCCCACTCCGCCTCGCGGTCCTGGCAGTTCTAAAAATTTCATTGTTCAGTTCAGTTCAGCGTTTATTTATCTTTGTATGCTGTACAGTTGTGAGCATGAGCTGATCCGGAACACTGTATGCTGGGGACAGCGACACGCGGCTCGCTTCGCATGGCGCCCGTGGCCAGGGCATCATGCGGGCGAGGAGGTCAGCTTTGGCTGGGCCAGGGGTGTGCCGGAGCCGAGGGAGGGTGTGTTGTCACGGCCTGGCGACGAAAACCACCACCCTCTCCCGCCAGCGCCACTGATTGCCTCCGTGGGTGGTGGTGAGGTGGAGAGTGGTGTGCGCAGGTGTGTGCGCAGGTAAGTGCGTAGGTGTGCGCACGGAAATGAACAAGGACGCACTTTGATTTCAAAACACGACACACCCTGATACTAACGGCAGCTTTGACCCGGGCACCCTTAAAATCTAGTGGTAGTGGGCTGACAGTTGCACACATATCTTACTGTGCAAATTTCAGAGTGTAAAACGAGTGTTAGTTGCTTAGGTAATGTCTCGTTTGCAGTTGACATCATTAGTTCATTTGTCCGTACTTTTGCATTGTACACTGACAAACCCCGGCCCCGGCGGCCCCAGCCGCAATCTTTGCAGGCCACCCCCGTCGTTGCGCCCGGGTCGGCACGGGGCCGCCGCGCACGAGATAGGACGCCCGAGGCGTCGCTTTCAACTCGCTCCACGACTGCGCTGCGACGCTATCCCCGGCGACGCTTCCCCGAGACGATTCT